>NC_092743.1:74311331-74614581 GCF_047496795.1 Chiloscyllium punctatum
TTCAGATTTATGGCATTGTGGTGATGGATGAAATGAAAGGAAAATATACTCATCACAAAGGAGCTTACCTTCAGCTGCAAAAATGTTAGGTGAATTAGATCAGATCAACTTTTTCCATGCTATCTAGTCAAGCTTTGGGATGCCTGCTTATCAAAGATGCATGTCACATGCCTACTTCAGCAATAAAAAAAACATGCAGAGATGCTTAAGATTTTTTAACTTCTGATTGTCTTTGTGAGTAAAACATAACTGCTCAGAGAATTCTTACTGAAGGAAACCTAAAGAAGGTTCACTGGTCTTGAAATGTTAACTCCTTCTCTCCATCGATGCTGCCACATATACTGAGTTTCTATAGCAATTTTTGTTTTGCATCCTAGTAAATCCCCTCTGAACCCTTCCCAAAGCTTCCACATTCTTCCTATAATGCAGTGACCAGAACTGTACGCAATACTCCAAGTGCAGCCGCACTAGAGTTTTGTGCAGCTGAAACATGACCTCATGGCTCCGAAACTCAGAGCTTCTAACACACCGTATGCCTTCTCAACAACCCTATCAACCTAGGTGGCAACTTTCAGGGATCTACGCACATGGACAGAGATCTCTCTGCTCATCCAAACTGCCAAGAATCTTACCATTAGCCTGGTACTCTTTATTCCTGTTGTTTCTTCCAAAGTGAATCACCTCACACTTTTCCATATTAAAGTCTATTTGCCACCTCAGCCCAGCTCTACAGCTTATTTATGTCCATCTGTACTATCCATACCTCCAACAATGTTAGTATCATCCACAAATTTACTAACTCATCATTCTACGCACTCATCCAGGTCATTTAAATATTTCCCCTCTCACTTTAATCCTTTTCCCTCTAATTTTTGACTCTCCCATCCCGAGGAAATGACCTTGTCTGTTCACCCTTTTCATGCCCCTCCTCATGATTTAATGAATTTCTAGAAGGTCACCCCTCAGCCTCCGACGTTCCATGGAAAGTAGCCCCAGACTGTTCAGCCTCTCCAATAAATCAAACCCTTCAACCCTGGCAACATCCTTGGAAATCTGTTCTGAACCCTTTAGAGTTTCACTGCATGCTTCATATAGCAGGATGAATTGAATGCAGTATTCAAAAAGTGGCCTAACCGATGTCCTGTACAACTGGGACTCCACTTTCAAGGATCTAGCTCACATTCTCTGCCTCCAAGCACAGGTTCCCTCCTTTATCCTTTAGTGGTCCCACCTTCTTCCTAATTATTATCTTGTTTTTAATGCATGTATAAAATGCCTTGGGATTCTCTTTAACCCTATTTACCCCATGACCCCATTGGGCTGCCATACGATGGTTCCTTCTGGTTCTCCTAAATTCCCTGCTTTCTTTATATCCCTCATGGGCCCTGTCTTTTGACTAAATTCACAAACCCCTTGACATCCTTGTTCTTCCATCTTACTGGAATGTGCGGACATGAACTTTAATCAGTGGGTCTTGAAAACAATTTCCACATAAAATGTGGACTTGCCCGATAACAGCTCCTTTCAACTAATATACCCTAGCTTCATTATTCCTGATGAAGGGCTTTTGCCTGAAACATTGATTCTCCTGCTCCTCGGATGCTGTACTTTTCCAGCACCACACTCTCGGCACCCTAGCTCCTGTCTAATATTGATGTAATTCTCACTCCCCCACTTTTAGACATTCCCACAAGATACCTGACTTATCCTTATTCATAGCATTCTTAAAACTTAATGTGTTGTGACCACTATTTCCAAAATTTTCTCCCAATGACAGGTCAGTGACCTGGCCAGAAATGAGTCAATACAAATGATACCCTGGAATGTTAAGCATCCAATCCTGTTCCTCTCTCAGCCAAGTCTCTGCAATGGCCACAACATAGACCCATGGACTGATCCAGGCTCTAAGCTCATCTGCCTTACCTACAATACTCTTTAATTGAAATAAACATATTTCAGACCCATTAGCACATTATATTCATTTACCTGATTCTGCCTGTCTTTTCTGACTTACTGGTCCTAACATCTTCCTTCCCCTCAATTCCTCCACTTGTTGACCTGTTGCTCTGGATTGCTCAAGTACATTGCAACAGATACAGTGTAAAATTCAGTTTGTTCACTTGAAGAGATCATGGCTCACAAATAGGCCACAATGTAATGGTAGACCTTTTAGGAACAGATGTGCTGAATGGACATCGACCATGTGACAGCCTTGCCACACTATTCCAAGTGCAGTGATCTTGCTAAGCAGATAGTTTGCACTTTATGGAATTAATCATGAAGTATGGGGAGTCAAAATAGAGTCCCTGTATTGCTATGTCACGGTGGCTCAGTGGTTAGCACTGCTGCGTCACAGGTTCGATTCCAGCCTTGGGTAACTGTCTGTGTGGAGTTTGCACATTCTCCCTATGTCTGCGTGGGTTTCCTCTGGGTGCTCTGGTTTCCTCCCACAGTCCAAAGATGTGCAGGTCAGGTGAATTGGCCATGCTAAATTGCCCATAGTCAGAGGGAAATGGGTTTGGGAGGGTTACTCTTTGGAGGGTCAGTATGGACTAGTTGGGCCAAAGGGCCTGTTTCCATGCTGTAGGGAACCTAATCTAATCTTAAGAGCAATACCTATAGATATGGGCTTACTGTTACCAATGGAAATCCTGTGTATAAGACAGGTAAGGGCAACCTTGCTAAGCCAATACTTCTACATTCCCCACAAATATGGGAGAAAAACAAAATATAATGAAGACAGCTTGTTTGCTCAAAGGACAAAGGTTTCAGGTCATACATCCTACTCAGAATAACTGAAGTAGTACTTAGAATGAAGTCTTGATCATAGGAGGTCACAAGAACTAATAGTGCAACATTATTTTTGATTTTGTTGATGAGATGAGCACATCATTGGCTGGCCAGAATTAATTGCTGATCCCTAATTGCTCTTAGAAGGTGGACGTAAGCTAACTTCTTAAACTGCTGAAGGGCTTGGGTGGAGATACACCAACAGTGATGTTAGGAAGGGAGTTCCAGGATTTGGTCCTAGTGACAATGAAGAAATGGAATATAGTTCCAAGTCAATGTAGTGTGTGACTGAGGAGAACTTGCAAGTGTTGATGTTCCCTTGTACCTAGGGTAGAGGTTTCAGTTGTGGAAGGTACAGTCAAAGGAAGCATGGTGAGTAACTGCAGTGCATCTTGTAGATGGAGGCGCTGTTGCCACACTGTGTCAATGGTGGAAGGAGTACATAAAGCCAGAGAGCATCAAGTCAGAATACATAAAGTCAATAGCATAGAAACACATCCTTTGGCCGACCAAGTCAATGCTAAACACTAGACCAAACACTAAACTACACCAATCCCACTTACCTGCACTTGGTCTATACCCTACTATGTGCTGGCATTTTAAGTGCTCATCCAGATGGGTTTCTTAAATGTTGTAAGAGTACATGCCTGCACTGTCCTCTCAGGCAGCATATTTCATATTTCTACCAACCTCTGAGCAAACTTTGTTTTGCAGGTCTTCTCTAAATTACTTAATCCGCACCTTAAATTTATGCCCTCTGGGCTTGTATGTTTCAGCCATGTGGAAACAAAAATTCTCACAAATCTGTTCTGTCTCTGCCTCTTATAATTTTGCATTCCTCAATGAGATTCCCAACCTCAACTACTCCAAGGAAAACAAGCCCAGCCTAACTGATCTCTCCTTATAACTGTGACGTTTTATCCAAAGCAACATCCTGGTGAATCCCCTTTGTATCCTCTCCAGTGCAATCATGCTCTTCCAATAGTGTAGCAACCAGAACTGTGCTCCATATTCCATCTGTGGCTTAACCAATGTTTTATAAAATTGTAATAGGATTTCTTTACTCCTATATTCTACACCCCAGCTAACAAAAGCATTCATCCCGTTTGCCTTCTTCACAACCCTATCTGCCTGTGCTGACACCTTCAGGGATCTGTGGACTTATACTGAAGATCCCTTTGTTCCTCAATACTCCCTAGGAACCTACTATTCATTGCATACATCCTTCCATTATTAAAGACATCCCAAAATGCACTTGTTCAGAAATAAATGCTATTACACTGCCCAGTTTACCAGCTGATCAATTTCAGACTGTAGCATGAGACCATACTCCTCAATATAACAGCTAATTTACATGTCATCTGCAAAACCTAACAATTATAGATTCCATATTCACCTCCAAGGTGTTAATGTACATAACAAACAGCAAGAGTCCCAACACCAACTCCTCCGATAGAGGAATCACAGGATTCCAATTACAAAAACATCCCCCCACCAACCTAACCTCTGATTTCTAAGCCAGTTTTTGATGCAGGTTACCAACTTGTCTTGGATCCCATGAGCTTTTACCTATTGGACCAGCCTTCCATGTGGGACTTTGTCAAAGATCTTACTGGAATCCATGCACTATGGTCAATATACTTAGTCACTTCTTCAAAAAACTCAAATTAAGTTAAATGTTGAAGGTGGTGGAATAGAGTGCCGAACAAATGGTTGTTTTGTCCTGGATGGCCAAAGGAGAAACAAAAGCTAACAAAAGGGAATTTATAATGTATAGTACACACAACATCAGTTGTGCACAGAATACATTGACAGATAAGATCATAGAGTAAAATTGTGGAAGTCCACTATGAAAACCATCAGCCCTCCAACAATGCACAAGATAGAAACATATCTCCATGTTGCAAAAACCCAAATGATAAATCTAAGCTCAGCAGGTTCACATTGTCATGAAATCAGGGAGACTGTTTTCATGGAAAGGGAGAGTTGTTGGCTGGCCTCAGCCCATTCCTATTTGCTTTTGAGAAGATGGTGCTGAACTGCCTTCGTGAAATGCTGCAGTCTATTTGATGTAAGTACATCCTCAATGATGTGAGGGTGGGAATTCCAAGAGTATAATGGAATGACAATGAGGGAACAGTGAAATATTTTCAAGTTCCAAAATTGTTAGACAGTCATGCTGACTACTAAACTCTTAAGTTCTTCGATTAAAAAAAATAAGTTTCTGCTTAAGAGTTTCTGTAAATAGTTCTTGCAGTCATCTTAATGTACAAGTATTTTCACTCAATTTATGTAATGCAATGTTGGTAATATCACTTGAAGAGGGAATATGCTAATCAATAATAACCAGAGATGGAACATGCGATCCATAGCAGCCATCTTTCTTGAAGTATGAGGTCGTGAAGGGGTTGCTGTTGAGCTTCTCGAAGAATAGTTGGTAAACCTTTGCAGTGTATCTGTTTGTTGAACAATCCTATAACATACTGCCAAATAAGTTGAATATACTTTTGTTTAGCAGTCCTGGTGTGAAATTGGCAAGTGTTTTATGTTAAACAAATATCAAGCCGCAACATGAGGTTAAGCTGAAAAGGTTTCTTAATATTATATGATTTGAGAAACAGGCTAAGCGGAATACAAAATTGCATTTTCCACTCAAAAGGTATGAGGAGATTATATACTAAGAGACAAAGATGTAATTCAGAAGGTAAACTTCTTAACAATTCAATGGAACTTAGTTTACAGGAAAATTCCTTTGATTTATCTGGGTAAGTTTTAACTGATTAGTAGCAATTAATAGAAAACATGTTTGTCCAACAAGCTTGAAACTATAAACTAGCAACATATTGTGTTTGTAAAAAATATTTACCATACAATAACTGTACAATCAAGGAGGAGCAAATTACTGAAGGTGCTGGAATCTGTACTGAAAACCATAAAAGCTGGAGATCACAATGGGTCAGACAGCATCCAGGGAGAGGGAGAAAATGAACATTTTGAGTGTGGAGGAGTCTTTCATCAGAGCTGAAGTGAAATGTGGAGGGGGCAGCATTTATGCTATAGTTGAGGGTGGGTGGCATTGGGGGTCTGTAGAGTGCTGAGGGAGAAAAGATATTAATAATTCAGATTAACTGATTGGAATGTGAGAATTGCTGAACAATGACATGTCTAACTGCCAGACTTTAAAGAGAAGACAGTTCCACTGGGGTGGGGGGTGTGCTTGGAGAGGGAGGACATGGTGCCAGAGAATGTAACACTGAAAGCTAAGAGAAAAGGAAGACATTGTTCACAATTTGAGTGTGTTGAACACAAAATTAAGTCCAGAATGCTGTGAAGTGCCTAGTCTGAAATGGAGATATTGTTTGCCAGTTTGTGCTATGATTCACTGGATCACTGCAGCGTGCTGAGGACAGACAAGTGGGCATGAGAGCAGGATACTGTGCTTAAATGGCCAGCTGTGGGAGGTTTGGGGTCATTTAGATTAGATTAGATTACTTACAGGCCCTTCAGCCCAACAAGTCCACACCGACCCGCCGAAGCGCAACCCACCCATACCCCTACATTTACCCCTTACCTAACATTATGGGCAATTTAGCATGACCAATTCACTGACCTGCACATCTTTGGATTGTGGGAGGAAACCAGAGCACCCGGAGGAAACCCACGCAGACACGGGGAGAATGTGCAAACTCCACACAGTCAGTCTCCTGAGGCAGGAATTGAACCTGGGTCTCAGGCGCTGTGAGGCAGCAGAGCTAACCACTGTGCCACCATGCCGCCCACAACTTGCACACAGATCGGATGTGTTCTGCACAGCAGTCACTTAAATCGGTGTTATTACCAATAAAACTGGAAGCTGAATGGAGCTCAATCTGGGTATTGTGAGGTGCCGCACTTTCGGAGATCAAATGTTAAAGTAAAGTAAGTATACTGTTCATGGCAGGACCCTGAGCAACACTGACATGCAGAGGGATACACAGTTCCAGTCCATAGCTCCCAAAAAGAGGCCACGGAAGTAGATATACTTCAATAAGGTGTTTGACAAGGTTCTCCATGGGAAACTGATTAGCAAGGTTAGATCTCAGGGAATACAAAAGAACTAGCCATTTGGATATAGAACTGGCTCAAAAGCAGAAGATAGAGGGTGGTGGTGGAGGGTTGTTTTTCAGACTGGAGGCCTGTGACCAGTGGAGTGCCACAAGGATCAGTGCTGGGTCCTCTACTTTTTGTCATTTACATAAATGATTTGGATGCGAGCATAAGAGGTACAGTTAGTAAGCTTGCAGATGACACCAAAATTGGAGGTGTAGTGGACAGTGAAAGGGTTATCTCAGATTACAACAGGATCTTGACCAGATGGGCCAATGGGCTGAGAAGTGGCAGATGGAGTTTAATTCAGATAAAATGAGAGGTGCTGCATTTTGGGAAAGCAAATCTTAGCAGGACTTATACGCTTAATGGTAAGGTCCTCGGGAGTGTTGCTGAACACAAAAAAAAAGAGACCTTGGACTACAGGTTCATAGCTCCTTGAAAATGGAGCCATAGATAGATAGGATAGTGAAGGCAGCATTTGGTATGTTTTCCTTTATTGGTCAGAGTATTGAGTACAGGAGTTGGGAGGTCAGGTTGCGGCTGTACAGGACATTGGTTAGGCCACTGTTGGAATATTGCGTGCAATTCTGGTCTCCTTCCTATCGGAAAGATGTTGTGAAACTTGAAAGGGTTCAGAAAAGATTTCCAAGGATGTTGCCAGGGTTGGAGGATCTAAGCTACAGGGAGAGGTTGAACAGGCTGGGGCTATTTTCCCTGGAGCGTTAGAGGCTGAGGAGTGACCTTATAGAGGTTTACAAAATTATGAAGGGCATGGATAGGATAAATAGACAGTCTTTTCCCTGGGGTTGGGGAGTCCAGAACTAGAGGGAATAGGTTTAGGGTGAAAGGGGAAAGATATAAAAAGAGACCTAAGGGGCAACTTTTTCACACAGAAGGTTATATGTGTATGGAATAAACTGCCAGAGGACGTGGTGGAGGGATTGCAACATTTCAGAGGCATTTGGATGGGTATATGAATAGGAAGGGTTTGGAGGGATATGGGCTGGGTGCTGGCAGGTGGGACTAGATTGTGTTGGGATATCTTGTTGGCATGGACAGGTTGGACCGAAGGGTCTGTTTCCATGCTGTACGTCTCTATATGATGGTAAACAAAGTGTATGACATGCTTGCCTAATTAAGCCCCAGAGTCAGGATGCTATGTTGTAGCTTTATAAGACTTTGGTTAGGCTACACAGAGTATTGCATTCAATTCTGGCCATCACATTACAGGAAGAATGTGGAGGCTTTGGAGAGGGTGCAGAAGAGGTTTACCAGGATGCTGCTTGGATTAGAGTGTATGAGCTATAAGGGGAGGCTAGAAAAACTCAAGTTGTTTTCTCTGGAGTGGCAAAGGCTGAGGGGAGATTTGATAGGAGTCTATAAAATTATGAGATGCATAGATTGGGAAGAAAGATTCTGACTATCAACCCTAAGTTGAAATGTCTAAAACTAGGAAGCGTGCATTTAAAAAAGTGAGGCGGGGGGGGGGGGACTTTATAGGAGCACATTTTCTTTTTACACAGAGAATGTTAGAAGTGTGCTGCCAGAGATCATGGTGGAGGAAAATACATTAGGGATGTTTAAGAGACTTTTAGAGAAGCACATAATATGCAACAAATGGAGGAATATGGACCAAAGGCAAGCAGAAGCAATTTGTTTAATTTGGTGTCATGTTCAGCATAACATTGTGGGCTGAACAGCTTGTTCCTGTGCTGTACTGTACTGTTCTATGTTCTATATTCTGAACCATAGAAGGGGGATCTAAGACCCTTTGCATTTGTGTTCTTGAATTTAGGATTCAATTTTTATGGTAGTTATCTCAATGATGTGTCATAGTACTATTGGGAGACTCATGGAAAACTCAGATAAATGTTATGGAAGATCAACAAATGTTATGGATGTCATGGTGGCTCAGTAGTTAGCACTGCTATCGCAGTGCCAGGAGCCAATTCCACTCTCAGGCTGTGTGCAGTTTGCACAATTTCCTTGCATTTCCATTGGTTTCTTCTGGGTGCTCTGGTTTCCTCCCACAGGCCAAAAGATCTGCAAATTATGTGGACTGGCCATGCTAAATTGACCATAGTGTCCAGGGATGTGCAGGCCAAGTAGATTAGCCATGGGAAATTGTTGGCTGGAGGGGAGGCCATATTGGATTCGATGCTTGTCAATGAATCATGCCAGGTGTCAGATCTCTCAGTGGAAGAGCATTTTCATGATAGTGATCACTACTCCATGATCTTTACTATACTCATGGAGAGGGATATGAGCAGATGGTAAGGGAAAGTATTTAATTGGGGGAGCGGGAATTATAATGCTATTAGCCAGGAAGTGGAGTGCATAAATTGGGAACAGTTGTTCTCAGGGAAATGCAAAACAGATGTGGAAACTGTTTCATTCTAACTATACTTGGAATATTGTATTCAGTTCTGGTCACCTTATTATAGGAAAGATGTGGAAGCTTTAGAGAGGGTGCAGAGGAGACTTACCAGGCTGCTGCACAGACTGGAGGGCATTTCTTATGAAGAAAGGTTGAGGAAGCTAGGGCTTTTCTCATTGGAGCAAAGGAGGATGAGAGGTGGTGACTTGATAGAGGTGTACAAGATGTTGAGAGGCATAGATAGAGTAGATAGACAGAGACTTTTTTCCCATAGCAGAAATATCTATCACGAGGGGGCATAATTTTAGAGGTAATTGGAGGAAGGTTTAGAGGAAATGTTAGAGGTAGGTTCTCTACACAGAGTGGTGGTTGCGTGGAATGCACTGCCAGCAGTAGAAGTCAGATACATTAGGGACATTTAAGTAAGTCTTGCATAGGCTAGTACAATGAAGGGTATGTAGGTTGGTCTGATCTTAGAGTAGGATAAAAGGCCAGCACAATATTGAGGGCCAAAGAACAGTACAGCACAGTACAGGTTCTATGTTTTGAAATGCAGGGTTATAGGGATTGGATGGGATGCTGTTTGGAGGTTTGGTGTGGACATGATGGGCTGAATAACCTGCTGGATGGATTCTATGATCATCAGGAGAGCCTGTGTGAAATTCAAACATTTTCAGTTTAACAATAATCCTCTAACAGTACATGTATGGAATTTGTGATAAGTTGCTTTTCCGAAAACAAAGGATTCTGTTGCTGGTGCTGGTTTTCAACTACTGAATCTTTCTTAAAATAAGTTTAATTGTAATTAACATTAAAGAAATAAAAAATGAATACAAATGTTGTTCTAACCTGACCAGATAGTTGAAAATGAAATGGTTTATATGATACATTTCCAAGTTATTGGTAGATGATCAGTCGTAGTCATTGGTATATATTTCTGATAAAGAGAGACATTCATGTAGGTTGAGGAGTACAACTCCACTCCTAGCACAGGGTAAGGCAAAGAGGCAAGCCTTGATGAAATTTCACAGCCAGTACAGGGGTTGAATTTTGCACCTTTGATATCATTCCACAACTCATTCTGGCTTTCTAGCCAACTAGGGTGACACAGTGGCTCAATGATTAGTACGGTTGCCTCACAGAAGGAAAGCTGGGTTTGATTCCAGCCTTGAGTCATCACTGTGTGGTGTTTCAATATTCTCCCCCATCTGGGTTTGAGCCAGGTGTTATAGTTTCCTTCCACAGTCCAAATTAGTAAAGATTAGGTAGATTGACCAAGCCAAATAGCCCCGTAGTGTCCAGGGATGTGCGGTCTAGATGATTTAGCTATGTTAAACGCAGGGCTATGGTGTTAGGGTGAGGGGCTGGGTCTGGAGGGATGCTGTTCAAATGTTTGGTGCAGACCTGATGGCCTCTGTCCACAATGTAGGGATTCTATAATTCTGTAACTGTGCAGAATGATTGGCTCAATGTTTGGAAAATGTTTAACTACAAATATTTCTGAACATAATTATATTTATTGTTGTTTTCAACATGAGTGATAATTGAGTGACCAGGTTAAAGACTTAAATACTGATATTCTAATAATTGCACACAAATTGCCTATGGGTTTTGAAGAAGGTCATTATTGTATTTTGGGCTTTTGTTTGTAAAAGCAGAGACCTGAAAATATACATTTCTGGGATCTAATTTAATTTTTGTATCTGAAAATATTGTACTAGGGAATTAGATCTGATATTAAATCAATCCTTAAAACAAAATGGATTGAACTGAGCCAGAAGAGTTGTGATGGTTTCCATGCTACTGTTATAAGTCAAACTAAGTATTCTTGAAGTCTGTTGCAACATATTCCTTAAAATGTTCTAATTTCCATAACAACCCTACTTGGCTTTTAGATATTTTAGCTTTGTGAGCACTTTGCTTCCAAGCAGTTAGTGGCATGGGAAGCTGCAACCTGAATTGGTATTTCTGGAATGCTATTTCACCTTTATCCACAAATTAGCACAATAACTTTTGTGAATGGATG
Source organism: Chiloscyllium punctatum (assembly GCF_047496795.1). Lineage (NCBI taxonomy): Eukaryota > Metazoa > Chordata > Chondrichthyes > Orectolobiformes > Hemiscylliidae > Chiloscyllium > Chiloscyllium punctatum. The sequence continues at coordinate 74,322,614 of NC_092743.1, forward strand.
CAGCTTACAAATTAGTTTACAAATACCATGAAAGGTTTAAAACGTTTTGTGGCCTGCATCTTCTGATGACCAACAATTGTTGTAGAGCAAATAAATAAGTAGAATGGCAATATAAGTCTGCATTCCTTAAGTCAGGTTATTTAGCAAAATCAACCTGAAATTGAACTGTTTCCTTACAGTCAAAAAGTGTGGCGCTGCAAAGGACTGCAGGTCAGGAACCATCTAAGAAGCAGGCAAGTCGATGTTTCAGGCACAAGCCCTCATCAGGAATACCATTCCTGATGAGGGCTTATGCCAGTAACGTCAACTCTCTTGCATCTCGGATGCTGCCTGACCTTCTGTGCTTTTCCAGTGCCGTACTTTTTGACTCCAGCATCTGCAGTCCTCATTTTCTCAGTTTCCTTATAGCACAGGTTTGCCAAGGGATGAGAGGCCACACCTCTTTTCACAGCACTGGCTGCCATATTTTTGACATGTGCTCTAATGCAGCTGCTCCTAGTAGCTTCTGAGTTTGTTTGTGAATTTTTAAATGGTAAATGTGTACATGTAAGTGGGTATGGTGGATGAAGTAAGTGATAAGGTAAATCAGTTTGGGTGGCAAATAAGCAGGATAACATCTGGGTAGATTTGGATATTGGGTGTCAGAAGTATCGTCAGGCAAGGATACTCAGATTTGGGGAAAGGCATTGGCTTTCCAGGAGAGCCAGCAGCTCAGTTGGAAGCCTCAAGGTGAGCTCTGTTGTGTATTTGGTGTCTAATCCATTTCGTCTCTGCAAGTACTACTGAGGGAAACCATGGAACATAGGTAATTATGCAGGCAAATAAGTTGGAATTGATTGAATTTTCATGGGCTTGGAAGGATCACCACTTGGAGTAGCCAAGGTCTCACATGAACTAGCAGACATACTAATAGCACGCACGAGTGGTCCGTTCAGAGTTTTGGATAAAAAAAGTGATATAGTATCCAGGAGTACCAATTTAGGCTGAAGGTTCCTATACTGCTAATCTGCCTGGAAGCAAAGTGCTCACAAAGACACTTGAAGTTGCTTTTCCAAGAAATTGACACTCAGATGTTTGTACGTGAGCTGAAGCCAACAAGTTTTGTTTCAGGAATAATGGACTCAACCAGATTTGGTTTGAGATGTTTCCCGCTTTTTAACCACACCACTGAAGTCTAAGTGACAAGCTGAAATATTGTTGATGCTTGAGTGCATTTGAGACTTCTGCTCCACAAATATCATACAAAAATTGTTTAGGACTGAAATAGTGAATTAGATTTGATGGGCCCAATGGTCTACTCCTGCTCCTATTTTCCATATTTTATGTTTCAGTTGCAAATGTAACTAAGTGTAAAATTGACACTTCATAACTGCATGATCTGACCACCAGATAGTGCCATGGACCAAATATATGAAAGGTCATAATGATAGCTGGGGTTGGGGGTATTTTTTAAACACCAAAGAATGATAAGTGGTTAAACTAATTTTTTTTTTGCTTTCTATATGCTTGAGCAATTGTCTTTTTTGAAACCTGAGATTACTAGGCAAGATGACATTTACTTAATGACAACACTAGAAGTAGCATTTGATATCATACTGGTCTCATTTTCATTCCCACCCTTTGTGAGAATTTAAAATGCTGCTATTGTTCAAGGATTCACAGGACCAGGAGTAGCCCATTTAGCTGTTCAAGTGAGTTCCACCATTCAGTAAATTTGTGGCTGATCTGGTTCTCTCCTCTCCTATGTTCTGTCTGCATTCCATAACCCTTGTATGAAAATGTACTTAACTTAGCATCAAATTTATTCAATCATCATTACCTTTCAGGGAAGGGAATTCCAGACTCTGCTGACCCTCTGAGACAGGAAAATTCTCCACACACTACAGTAAAAAAAGAGACTTATTATTCTTGGATTCATAAATTAAAAATATTTGACTTCTATTACATAAATAGAAACTTTCAATTTTATGAAGCTGCTCTTCTCAAAATCAGGTTTAAACATAAAAGCTGAAAGAAAGCAATTAGGGATGGGTAATAAATGCTGGTCGAGCCAGTGATATGCACATCCCATGAACAACTTAAAACTGGATCAGGGGTTAGCACTGCTGCCTCCCAGTGCCAGGGATGCAGTTCAATCTCAGCACTGGGTTACTGTGTGGAGATTATACATTCTCCCTGAAGCTGCATGGATTTTCTCCAGATGCCCCAGTTTCCTCCAAAGCCCAAAGACATCTAGGTTAGGTGGGTTGGCCATTCTAAATTGTCCCATAATGTTCAGGGTTGTGTGGGCTGGCTGTGGTAAATTTGGTGTACAGAGAAAGGGGTAGGACGTTCTTTGGAGGGTTGATGCAGACTCAATGGGCCAAATGGCCTCGATTTGCACTTTAGGATTCTAGTAAATTATAAATACACTTCCAATATAAGTTAACTGGTTATTAGTGCTGTTTACTTTTTATCAAAATACTCATAGAAATATTGCTGTATTATCAAAGATTTTTAAAAATAAAATGACAGCAAATGTTTTTAAACATTAGTGAACCTGTCCTTTGACATTTGTATTTAGTGGGAAATTCTAGGTATACCACTGTGTGTTTGTGACACACACTGTCGTGTTATGTTCTCCTTATAGTATTAGACTGCTAGCTCATTCTGACTCAAGGCCACTGAAGTGAGGCTTAAATTACACAAAATATAAAACAAGTATGCCAAATAAAACAATTAGAGAAGGATGGCTGACTACTGATAAAATAATGTAGTTATGAATGTTAGTGATGATCAAGTATCTTGGATAAATGAACCAAGCGCTAGATTAAAAACTCAAATTTCTCTGTCCAAAGCAGATTAAAATACAATACTGGACATCTTTCTCAGTACAACATTATGTAGCTGTATATGCTGCACACAAAGTGCTCATCCTACTTATGAAGTGTGACACAGAGAAGCAATTATGTTGGAAATAATACAAATGTATGAGTGCTTCAAACAGACTTAAGATACAATGTGCACGTCTGATTTACTTTGTAAATTTGCAGTCAAATGCTGCTTGTAGTGCTATATGTAAAATGGTGGTAGTGGATACATTTTTTGAGACATATTGAAAAATAGTGCCATGACAGTGGAAGCACTGTTGTAATCTAAACAATATTCATACAATAAAGTCTGATAAAAAGCAATAAGAGGATGACTAGATAAAAGTTATATTGATGAACGTTGGTGGAGAGATAATATTGGCCAGATCTCCAGTGAGAACATTTAATTTGAAATAGTACTCTGTTTATATTTTAACATACATCTAAGAAAGCAGACATGACCTTGCTCTATCTTCTCACCCAGAAGATGGCATTTTTAACATGACAGCATTCCCTCAAGACAATGCTGGAGTGTCAACCAAGATTGTGGGCCCATCCTCTGGAAGTAAACCCAGGGTAGAATAGGCCTACATTTTGAGCAATTAGTTGAGAAAATATGGCGAGAATGGAAAGTGTGTTCAATATTGAGACAGGGAAGTCAGATTTCTTTTTCCACCTGAGATTTTAACAGTTAGATGGAGAACCTCATTATTTGAGGGCATGAATTAGCATCTCCATTTGGCCCAATCTCACCTCATGTATGCAGTTTGCTATTATTTTAGTCAGTGACAATTACTGACATGAAAGCCTGTGCAGGTACCTGCCAACTGTATTCACTGTCCACTTCTCTGGGCATCCAGCTTGACCAGCCTTCCCCAACATCTCAAGACATACTCCCTGGGCATTGACCACCTGCAGAAGTTGTGGCATTGACAAAGCACCAGCCTCAGTACATCATCAGGGCACATCTGGGATCACTTTTTAAACAGTTTAAATACATCATTACTGAACTTTGGTGTTCACTAACACTTTATACGCTATTGCCAGGCTGCTTGATGTGTAGGTCAAGCATCCATCTTGCTCATTGGAACCATGTGTATCTCACTTTGTGCCTGGATACTCACAGTATCTTTTCCTTGCCTCCTTAAGCAAACAAAGACACAGTCAGTTTGTCATGATCAGCTGCAATGTACAGTTAAGAAGGATGATGGCCAATCAGGTGTTTGTCCTTTATCAAGAAGATATCACAGCTGTACTGATGGAGAACACTATGGTGTACTCAAGCAGTGAGGCAATATGGGTAGAGCTCAGAAATAGGAAGGGCTTGGTAACAATGTTGGGGCTGTACTAAAGGCCTCCCAACAGCATATGTGAGGTAGAGGTACAAATATGCAAAGAGATCATAAAAAGATGTCCCTCCTCCTCGGTGAATAACAAGGTGATGATGATAGGAGATTTTAATTTTCCCAACATTGACTGGGATTCACTTAGTGTTAGAGATCTGGATGGAGCAGAATTTGTAAGGAGCATCCAGGAGGGTTTTCTAGAGCAATGTGTAAGTCATCCAATTCATGAAGGGGCCATACGGGACCTGATGTTAGGAACTGAACCTGACCAGGTGATTGAAGTTTCAGTGGCGGATTACTTTGGGAAGAGTGATCATAATTCCATAAGTTTTAGTATACTCATGGACAAAGACAAGAGTGGTCCTAAGGGAGGAGTACTAAATTGGGAGAAGGCCAACTATATCAAAATTTGGTGGGAGCTGGAAAATGTGGCTTGGGAGCAGCTATTGAAGAGAAAATCACATTCGATATGTGAGAGGCTTTTAAAGAAAGATTAATTAGAATTCAGGAGAGATATCTTCCTGTGAAAATGAGGGATAGAAATGGCAAGATTAGGGAACCATGGATGACAGGTGAAATTGTAAGACCAGCTATGAGGGAAAAGGATCAGTACATAAGGTCTAAGCGACTGAAGTCAAACGAAGCTCTGGAAGAATAATCAGGAATGTAGGACCAATCTGAAACGAAGAATTAAAAGGCTAAAAGGGGTCATGAGATATCCTTAGTGAGCAGGGTTAAAGAAAACCCCCAAACCTTTTATTCATATATAAAGGATCAAGAGGATAATGAGGAAAAGGGTTGACCCACTCAAGGGTAAAGGAGGAAAGTTACATTTGGAATCAGAGAAAATGGGTACAATTTTTAAATGGATACTTTGCATCAGTATTCACCGAGGAGGAGGGACATAGTGGATGTTGAAGTTCAGGATAGATCTTTGATTACTCTGTCAAGTTGGCATAAGGAAGGAGGAATTGTTGTGTATTCTAAAAAGGTATTAATGTGGACAAATCCCCATGACCGGATGGGATCTATCCAAGATTAGTGAGAGAAATGAGAGAGGAAATAACTGGGGCTTTAACAGATATCTTTGCAGCATCCTTGAAAATGGGGATGGGCCCAGAGGACTAGATGATTGCTAATGTTGTCCCCTTGTTTAAGGAGGTTAGCAGGATAATCTAGGTAATTACAGACCTGTGAGTCTGACATCAGTAGTAGGGAAGCTACTGGAGAACTAAGGGATAGGATATATCCATTTGGAAGAAAATGAGCTCATCAGTGATAGCATGGTTTTGTGCAGGGAAGGTCATGTCTTACAAACCTAATAGAATTCTTTGAAGAGGTGACAAAGTTGATTGATGAGGGAAGGGATGTAGATGTCATATACATGGACTTCAGTAAGGCATTAGATAAGGTTCCCCACGGTGGGCTGATGAAGGTGAAGCTGCATGGGGTCAAGGATGTTCTAGCTAGATGGATAGAGAACCGATTGGGCAGAGAGTAGTAGTGGAAGGGAGCTTCTCAAAATGGACACCTGTGACCAGTGGTGTCCCACAGGGATCGGTGCTAGAACCGCTGTTTTTTGTGATATACATAAATGATTTGGAGGAAGGTGTAGGTTACCTCATTAGCAAGTTTGCAGAATGCACTAAGATTGGTCAAGTGGCAGATAGTTAAGGAGACTGTCAGCGAATACAACGGAATATAGATAGATTGGAGAATTGGGCAGAGAAATGCCAGACAGAGTTCAATCTGGACAAATGTGAGGGAATGCATTTCAAGAGCGAACTATATGGTAAATGGAAAAGTTTGGAGAAAATTGATGTACAGAGAGTGTTCAGGTCCATTGCTCCATGAAGGTGGCAATGCAGGTTAGTAGGGTGGTCAAGAAGACATAAAGCATGCTTTCCTTCATCAGATGGGGTGTGGAGTACAAGAGTTGGCAGGTCATGTTACAATTGTATAAGACTTCGCTTTGGCCACATTTGGTATACTGCGTACAGTTCTGGTCGTCACATTACCAAAAGGATGTGGAGGCTTTGGAGAGAGTACAGATGAGGTTCACCTCGATGTTGCCTGGTCTGGAGGGTGTTAACTATGAGGAGACCTTTAGTAGATTAGGATTATTTTCATTGGAAAGAAGGTAGTTCAGGGGGGACCTGATTGAGGCCTATAAAATCATGCGAGGTGTAAACAGGGTGGAGAGCAAGAAACATTTTCCCCAGGAGTGGAGGACTCAATTACTAGGGTTCATGAGCGGAGAGAGCGGGGAAAGTTTAGGGGAGATATACGTGGAAAGTTCTTTATGCAGAGGGTGGTGGATGTCTGGAATGCATTGCCAGCAGAGGTGGTAGGGGTGAGAACGATAGCATCATTTAAAGGTCTATCTAGATAGGTAGATGAATGGGCAGGGAGCAAAGGGATACAGATCCGTCAAAAATAGGTGGCAGATTTAGATAGTGGATCTGGATCAGTGCAGGCTTTGGGGCCGAAGGGCCTGTTCCTGCCCGGTGATGATCTTTGTTCTTTGTATAGCACCTCTGATAGGATGGCATCCTCTTCAATGCTGCACTGAACTGGCAGCCTAAATTAGACATTCAATCACTAGACTGTGGCTTGAATTCATAACCTGTTGACTTAGAGGTAAGCTTGCAAACTTGTTGGGGAACCTAAAACTTGCCCAAAGAAATGGATTTTTTTTAAGAAGAATCTTAAACAAAATGAGAGAGGAGGAAATGTGGATCAGGTATGATGGTTAAAAGAGAGAGAATGTCAGACAGTTTGGTGAAGGATGCTGAAGGCATGTTCACGAAAGGGAGGGCTTGTGTGTAATAAGTTGAAATGTAATTTTAAGGGGTTTGGGTAGGTTTTAGAATACTGGGAGAGGTTGAAAAGATAAAGTGGATATGGGGCAAGACCATGAGTGAATTTAAATAGTGTTAAATATTAATTTTGGTCAGTGGCTGACAAAAAAAAAGAGGTCAGGGATAGCATGAAAGCAAGAGAAAAAGCATACAATGTGATGAAGAAGAGTGGGAAGTCAGTTGATTGGGAATCATTTAAAAACCAGTAAGCGATAACTAAAAGACCAATGTTGGAGGGCGGGGAGGCGGGGGGGGGGGGTGGTGGGGGCAGTGGGGGTTGCGGGGAGGAGTTGGCATGGGAGAGGATGAAATAGGAGAGTAGAGTATGGTAGCTACTAATACAGGAGAAAATTACATAAGTTTTTTTTCAGATACCTGAAAAAAGGTAAGAAAAGGCATGGGTTAATATTGGACTGCTGGAAAATGATGCTGGAGTGATAGTAACGGGAAAGAAAGAAATGGCAGAGGAACCGAATAGGTACTTTGTATCAGTTTTCACAGTGGAAGACATCCGCAGCATACCAGAACTTCAAGAGAATCCGGTGCAAAGGTGAGTGTAATGGCCGTCACAAAAGAAAAGTTGCTGAAAGGTGGTAAATCACGAAGACTAGACAAATATGTGGAACAGTCCATCTTCCGCAGCTACACTGGCACCACCTCCCACCTTTTCCTCCGCTACAATGATGATTGTATTAGCACTACCTCGTGCTCCCACAAGGAGATTGAACAGTTCATCCACTTTACTAACACCTTTTACCCAGACCTCAAATTTACCTGGACCGTCTCAGACTCCTCCCTCCCCTTCCTAGACCTCTCCATTTCTATCTCGGGCAACCGACTCAACACAGACATTTACTACAAATCGACCGACTCCCACAGCTACCTAGATTACACCACCTCCCACCCTGCCCCTGTAAAAATGCCATCCCATATTCCCAATTCCTTCGCCTTCGCCGCATCTGCTCCCAGGAGGACCAATTCCACTACCGAACAACCCAAATGGCCTCTCTCTTCACAAAGACCGCAATTTCCCCTCAGACGTGGTCGACAATGCTCTCCACCGCATCTCCTCCACTTCCCAGGCCTCTGTCCTTGAACCCCGCTCCTCCAATCACCACCAGAACAGAACCCAACTGGTCCTCACCTTCCCACCCCACTAACCTTCGGATACATTTTATCATCCTCCATCCTTTCCACCACCTCCAAACACACCCCACCACCAGGATATATTTCCCTCCCCTCCCCTATCAGTGTTCCGGAGAGACCACTCCCTCCGCTACTCCCTCGTCAGGTCCACACCCCCCACCAACCCAACCTCCACTCCCAGCATCTTCCCCTACAACCTCAACAAGTGTGAAACTTGCGCCCACACCTCCACCCAAGGCCCCAATCGATCCTTCCATATCCATCACAAATTCACCTGCGCCTCCACCCACATCATTTACTGTATCCGTTGCACCCGATGTGGTCTCCTCTACATTGGGGAGACAGGCTACCTACCTGCGGAATGTTTCAGGGAACACCTCTGGGACACCCGTACCAACCAATCCAACCGCCCTGTGGCTGAACACTAACTCCCCCTCCCACTCCGCCAGGACATGCTGGTCCTTGGCCTCCTCCATCGCCAGAGCCTGACCACATGAGCCTGGAGGAAGAGCACCTCATCTTCCGCCTAGGAACCCTCTAACCACACAGGATGAATGTAGATTTCTCCAGCTTCCCTTATTTCCCCTCCCCCCACCTTATCTCAGTCCCAACTGCCGGATTCAGTGCCGCCCTCTTTACCTGCAATCTTCTTCCCGATCTTGCCGCCCCCACCCCCTCTCTGGCCTATCACCCTCACCTCCTTTCACCTATTGTATTCCCAGCGCCTCTCCCCCAAATTCCCTCCCCCTATCTTTTATCTCAGCCCGCTCGGCACACCAGCCTCATTCCTGAAGGGCTTATGCCCAAAACGTCGATTCTCCTGCTCCTCAGATGCTGCCTGGCCTGCTGGGTTTTTCCAGCACCACATTTTTCAACTCTGGTTTCCAGCATCTGCAGTCCTCACTTTCTCCTGTATAAATTTCACCCTGAGTTATGAAAGAGATGGCTGAGGAGATTATATTGTTGATCTTTCTGGAACCTTTGAAGTCCAGGAAGATCCCAGAGGACTGGCTAATACAACAGCCCTATATAAGGAGGAAGGAAGGCAGAAGACTATAGAGGTCAGGCTAACCGGCCTATTGTCGAAAAGATTTGAGAGCCGATTATTAAGAATGAGGTTGCAGAGAACTTAGAAGTGCATGGTAAAACAGTTAAAAATCACAACACCAGGTGATAGTCCAACAGGTTTAGTTGGAATCACTAGCTTTCAGAATGCAATTCCTTCATCAGGTGGTTGTGTGCTCCAAAAGCTAGTGCTTCCAACTAAACCCGTTGGACCATCACCTGGTGTTGAGTGATTTTTAATTTTGCACACCCAGTCCAACACCAGCATCTCCAAATCATGGTAAAACAGAGCTGAGTCAGCACGGCTTTGGTGAAGGAGACATCATAGAACACAGAAGGTTGCAAAGACATTGATGAGAGTTCCAGTAGTTGACGGGCTGATGTGTGAATTCATGATATTCAAGAAACAGAAGCAGGTGGTATTTCTGCTGTCAAGGGTGTGATGCCAAAAGAAAGCTTGGTGTCATGTCAAATTGTGAGCAATCCAAACTAGATGGAGACTCTGGCTTGGATAGGCGACAACATTAATTTCAATAGTATTCAGTTGGTGGTCAGGAACAAAGGCAGCAGATCTGGTTTTCCCTGTGTTTAGCTAGAGAAAACTGTGGCTCAACAAATATTGAATAGAGAACAGATCTTCTGATTACACAGAGGTAGCAGGGTGTGTGACCAAGTGATGGATATGTAGATATATACCAATTAAATCCAGTGATGACAAGTAATTATCTAACATGTCAAAGTCTGGAATCGTGTTGTATTCGAATCCAGCAGGAGCATGATGAAAGTAGTGGCTAACTCCATGAGAACACTTGGAAATTCAACATGATACAACATCTGATACTGTTGGCTTAGTACCCTCTGCAATTGAAGAAGCCAGCTACCATATCAGTATTTAACTTAAAACTGAAAAAGTCATGTCAGTACAACTGGTTATTAACTGAGCATTTGGAAAACAGTAAGAATCAGTCCTACTCAACATGGATTCAATAAAGGGAAATCATGCTTGAACAAATCTTCTGGAATGTTTTAAAGATATGGCCAGTAGGGAAGACAATAGTGATATTGTGTATCTGTACAACCTAAAGGCTTTTGACAAGGTTCCAAACAAGAGATTAGTACAGAAATGTTAAAGCTCATGGCATTGGAGGTAATGTATGGACATGGTAAGAGAACTGGTTGGCAGACAGGCAGCAGTGAGTTGGGATAAATGGATCATTTTCAGAGTGGCAGGCAGTAATACCATAGGTACTGGATTAGTGGTGCTGGAAGAGCACAGCAGTTCAGGCAGCATCCAACGAGCAGCGAAATTGACATTTCGGGCAAAAGCCACCATAGGGTTCAGTGCTGGGACCTCAGCTGTTCATATTATACATAAATGATTTGGATGAAAGAATTGAATGCCACATTTCCAAATTTGCAGATGATATTAAGTTGGGTAGCAGTGTATGCACTGAGGAGGATGCTAAGAGTCTGCAGGTGACTTGGACAAGCTGGCTGAGTGGGCAAATACTTGGCAAATGCAGTATAATGTGGATAAGTCTGAAGTTATCCACTTTGATCACAAAAACAGGAAGGCAGATTGTTATCTGAATGTGTGGCAGGCTAGGGAAAGGCGAGGTGCAACGATACTTAGGTGTCATGATGGAACGGTCACTGAAGGTTGGAATGCAGGTACAGTCGGCAGTAAGGGAAGCTAATGGCATGCTCTCTTTCATAGCAAGAGGATTAGAGTATCAGAGTCTTGCTGCAGTTATACATGGCTTTGGTGAGGCCACACCTTGAGTACTTTGTGCAGTTTTGATCTCCTAGTCTGAAGGACATTCTCACTATTGAGGGAGTCCAGTGACAGTTTGCCAGATTGATTCTCAGGATGGCAGAACTGACATAGGAAAGAATGGATTGACTGGGCTTGTATTCACTTGAATTTAAAATAATGGTGGGGGGGGGGGGGGGTGGGGAAATCTCAGAAACACAAAATGCCATTGGGACTGGACAGGCTAGATGTGGGACATATGCTCCCAACATTGGCAAAGTCCAGAATAAGTGGTGACAGTATAAAAATAAGGGGACTGAGATAAGGCAGAATTTCTTCAGAGTTGTGAACCAGTGGAATTCTCGACCAAAAGGAAACTGTTGGATCCAGTCTATTCGATATATTCAAGAGGAAGCTGAATGTGGCCCTTTTGGCTAAAGAAATAGAGTATGGGGAGAGGGCCGGAATGGGATACTGAGATTGAATGAAGAGCCATGATTATCTTGAATGGTGATGCAGGCTCGACGGCACAGGAGTAAGCCATTTGGCTCTATTTTCTATGTTTCTGTTGCAATGTTTCTATGCTGCGAATACTGTCACTGTTGCACTTTATATCAGTCTACTAAAAAGGTTTTAGATTTCACAGTAGTCCATACAACTTGTTCTCCATCAGATTACTAGGATTGCTGAGACACCGGCCCATGGGATTGATATTGGTCAATATGCATCTGCCTACCACTGCACAGCAACAGAGTCTTTGACATTTCCAGCACAGAATATCACCATCATAACAAGGAAGAGCAGTCTGCAGACTGGTCCAAAACAGGTTAAAGTCACCTTGCAAATCTATTTGCTGTGTACACCATCAGATAGGCTGCAATCCCTGGGACAAACTGCATAGGAGCAAGAAGACCGGCACTAAAATTGGAATTCCGATGAAATATATGGTAGACAGACAGAAGTTCTATTCCATTGATGGGGGAAATCTAGAACACCGTGGGCGGCACGGTGGGTGGGCGGCACGGTGGGTGGGTGGCACGGTGGCACAGTGGTTAGCACTGCTGCCTCACAGCGCCAGAGATCCGGGTTCAATTCCCGCCTCAGGTGACTAACTGTGTGGAGTTTGCACGTTCTCCCCGTGTCTGCGTGGGTTTCCTCCGGGTACTCCGGTTTCCTCCCACAGTCTAAAGATGTGCAGGTCAGGTGAATTGGCCATGCTAAATTGCCCGTAGTGTTAGGTAAGGGGTAAATGTAGGGGTATGGGTGGGTTGCGCTTCGGCGGGGAGGTGTGGACTTGTTGGGCCAAAGGGCCTGTTTCCACACTGTAAGTAATCTAATCTAATCTAAAAAAAACAAGGGCTGTAGCCTGTAAATCAAAACTTGTGGACTTTGGGGAGGAGTGAAAACCTGCAACAACCAGCAGATGCAACCTAAACCACAATCATTTTAGCTCTGTAGTCAGTAGGGTTTTGCTAGCTAAGTTTAAGGAAATGGAAGCCCTCTCCCCATGCAAGTACATGGAATTAGGATGCAGATAAACATTAATCTTGCTGATCAGTGGAATAGGTTAAACATCCAACATGATGCAGCACCTGATGACTGACATCTGTCACTGCAACTAAAGCAAAAGCCATCTACAATGCCTGTGTTGAAGTAAAACAACCTACTTGTTTCTATATTTCTGTAATGCAATTTTTTTCAAATGATTAAAAATAAATCCGGTTTTAGATCCATAATGAGATTTAATAATAGCAATCAGCAAATTAATAGCAATTTTGAGTGGTGTTTCTACTTATTCAAGAAACAAACTCTATGCACAATAGTTACCCTGTCGAAAAATTTTGCCAAACATTTATTACATTCTTTACAGATTGAACTTGTCTTGTTAAGTCCAATCCACAGCCATCCAGCTGTAAAAAGCAAAGGTTGAGGGGATAAGAATAGACTTTAAATCTGACCAATTTTGATGGAAAAATATCTACCCGCTTCTTTATTCTTTAATATTACTTAACATTTTCACAACAGTTTCAAGATTACATTTTACTTCAAATATCCTTTGGTATCAATTTGCATGAGTACATTCATTACATTATATTTCTGTGCAACATTAAAAGCATCAGATTTTATTTACCAGAAAGTTTAGAATAACATTTTGCATAATTCATAATTACTTATCATCTTCTACAGCAACAATTTGCATTTCTTTGTCAACACGTACTAATTAAACATAAAAATTGAAATCTTAAAACACTAAGGAAGATTTAGAAAAGAGCAAATTTAATTTTTGAAATAACTTCATTGTTCACCAATGCTGTAGTCCAGTTAATTTTTCGAAAAGTTATTTTGGCATGAAGTAATTAAATGACATTTATATTTGCATTAAACACAGTTTAATGCTGTTACAGTACCATATCAAACAAATTGAGTTGTACAGTTACTTTCTGCTTTTGATTTCTATATTATCGAAGATGCACACTATAAAGTGCATGATACTATGAAGAGGAGAATTAAATATATTCTAGTGGTCCTTCAGAAAGGTCCAACAGTGACTATTAGCACACTAAATTTAAAGTAGGATTGAAGAGCTTACTTCAATAAGTTAGGTTACACTTAGAATATTGTATTCAGTTCCGGTCACCACATTACAGAAAGGATGTGGAGGCTTCGGAGAGGGTGGCACGGTGGCTCAATGGTTAGCACTGCTGCCTCGCAGCGCCAGGGGCCCAGGCTCGATTCCAGTCTTGGGCGACGGTGTGTGGAGTTTGTACATTCTCATCGTATCTGTGTGGGCTTCCTCCAGGTGCTCCGGTTTCTTCCCAAAGATATGCAGATTGGGCAATATAGCATGGCCAATTCACCTAATGTGTTCAGGGATGTGTAGGCTAGGTGCATTAGTTAGGGGAAATGTACAGTAATAGGGTAGAAGAATGGGTCTGGGTGGGATACTCTTCAGAGGGGCAGTGTGGACTTGTTGGGCCAAATGGCCTGTTTCCACACTGTAGGGATTCTAGGACTAAGAACATTTCAAAATTCAGTGAGAGAGATAAGAAGAAGCAACTTTGATTAGAGTTGTTGGATTTAGAATAGGAGAGTAGTAGAGATGGATTCTACAGGAGTTTTCATAAGAAAGCTGGATATAATTTGAAGGGAATCCACTTGGACGGCTTTGGAGATTAGAATTAGAATCCCTACAGTGTGGAAACAGAATATTTGGCCCAACAAGTCCACACCGACCCTCCAAAGAGTAACCCACCCAGACCAGTTTCCCTACCCTATATTTGCCCCTGGCTAATGCACCTAACCTACACATCCCTGAACACTATGGACAATTTAGCATGGCCAATTCACCTAAGCTGCACAGCTTTGGATTGTGGGAGGAAACTGGAGCACCCGGAGGAAACTCATGCAGACACAGGAAGAATGTGCAAACTCTGCATACAGTCACCCGAGTCTGGAAGCGAACCCGGGTCCCAGTGCTAACCACGGAGCTGCTGTGCTGCCCCAATAGTGAGGCTGGAGAATGAGACTAGCTGAGTAGCTTTTTCAGGAGCTGGTACACACAAGATAGGTTGCATACCCTTCTGTACTGTAAGATTCTATGATGTATCAAATCATTTGGATTTAAACTGATATTCAGTGACCATAAGATGCCTATTGTGCAATTTGCTCAATTTGCTTTCATATTAAAGGGCAACTTTATTCCATAGAAAATTTCAGTCAAGAAATGAGCCATTTAACTAATCAAAGTTGAGGCTTGTGTTTTATTTCATTCTCTTCCTAGGCCCAAAAGACCTTTTTAATGTTACAAATAATGCAAGTTCCCAAATAAAAAATCAAACTGCAGTAATGGATAGTGTCCAGTAGCAATACATCATGTTATTTCACGAGGTGTTAATGACAGAAAATTACAATTCTAATCACTCATGGTGTTAATTTTTTTCATCTTCACTGTTTAGTTCATTTTGAGGTTATTCTGACTAACAGAAACAATCCTTCCTATTACCTTCAAGACAACCATTCAAAATCTTCATTAGATCACTCATGAATTTCATGGTAGTAGTGATAAATATCCTAACCTTTCAAATCTGTCTTCAGACCTGTCATTTCTCATTTGTCAAAATATTCATAGAATCACAGAATTTTACAGTACAATGTCAAATTCAACAATCATGATTGTACTGGCTAATAAAAGAGCTACCCAGCTCGTGTCAGTGTCCACCCCCATCTCCACAGGTCTCTGACTTCGTCATATTCAAATATATGTTCAGCTGTCTTTTGACATCTCCTATGGAATCCACCTCCACCACTCTCCAAGGCAACTGTTTCCAAGTCCTAACAAGTCTCAAAGTAAAGGCATTTCTCCTCATCGCGCTCTGAGCTCTCTTGATGACAATATTGAAATTGTGACCCCTAATTACCACTGTACTAACTAGCAGAACAGATATATCTTTCTTTATAAAAACTGGATGCTGTAAATCAAACAAAAAAACAAATTCTCTCCTCCCATGACCCTCCCCGAGAACCTCAAGTAGTAATCAAAGTTGTAAAACTACTGTAACACTAATCAAAGTTTTGTAATACTATTTCTGAGGAAGAGTCACTGGACCTGAAGTGTTAACTTTGAATTCTCTTTACAGATGCTTCTAGACCTGCTGAGCTTTTCCAGCAACTTCTGTTTTTTTTGTATCCTTCTTTGCCTAGTCAAAACTCTTAACTTTGAACACCTCGATAAAGTGACATCATAATCTCCCCTGTGCCATGAAGAATAAGCCCAACACTCTATTCTTTCCTTGTATCTAAATTCCTTACTGGAATCATTCTCGCAAATCTCTGATCTCTCTCCAGGGCGCTAACATCCTTCCTTTTAAATAAGGTGCCCAGAACTGAACACAATGCTCCAAATGTGGTGTAACAATGATTTGTAGAGGTGAAGCATCACCCTATGAGCCTTCATAACAATTGTTTCAACTTGTCTGGCCACCTTCTCAGAATAATGCACGTGAACCTTGAGGTCCCTCTGCTCCTGAAATTTCCTCAAAGTTGTACAATTGAGCCTGTATGATCTCTCCATGCTCCTTCCACTGTCTGTGTCACCTCATCAAAAAATGACCTTGATAAGTTCTGTTGATATACGTGTTGTGTGTATCATTAACTTATTTTTCTCTAAATGTGTATATATATGGCCTCCACCACTTCTCACTATTGATGTCAAGCTGACAGGTCTGTAGTTTCCTGGGTTATTCTTTGTCCTTTTCTTAAACAATGGTGTCATGTGTAATTGTTCAGTCCTCTGGCACTAATCCTGTGCTCAGAGAGAAAGAGTTCTTCAAATGGCTGTGTAATTTATTCCTTTAACTCTCCTGGTAATCCAGAATGCATCCCATCTGGGCGAGTGATTTCTTTAACTGGAGTGCTGCAAGCTATTTTAGCATCTTTTCTTTATCTATCACTATACAGGTCAGCTGCTCAACACCCATGTTTACAACTAGGCCATTTATTAATGAATGTATGATGCAGCCTTTCCATTGCTAATGCATCCTTCCTATCACAGGATGTCCAGCTATGGTTTGTCACAAAATAAACTTAATATCAATTAATAACCATTGCAGGACAATTTAAAGATCAGGAATTCATCATTCATGAATTTATTATCAGTAGGATAGAGAAAGATAGAGAAATATTGCAATAATATAAAATATAGACTAGGTTTTAATTTAGAAGACAGAAGGGGTAGTAATCTGAGGAGCTGGACAAGCACTCACGTTTTACTCAAATTGGTGATTTGACCTTCTTCATTATTCACCTCTATAAAGTACAGCCATTGTACTTCTCCATTGTATCTTTGCAGCTATTTGCTGGATAACTCTTACCTTCCACTTTGATTTATTTTCAGCCAGATCCTCCCTCTCTCCTATCATTTCCCTAATAGATCATACTTTCTTATTTCCTCAAGCTTAAAATTAAAGTCATAGATTCCTACAACACGGAGATAGGCTTATTGGCCCAAACTAGTCCATACCAACGAAAATGTCCATCCACTCTAACTTAATTTCCCTGCACTTGGCCCATGTCCTTCTAATCCTATCCTATCCCATCCCTATATTTGGACCAACATCTTTTAAATCTTGTCAATGTACCCACCTCAATAATGTCCATTGGCAGCTCATTGCATGTGAGTTTAAAAAAAAAGAGTTACCCTCCAATTCTCTTCTATTCTTTCTCCTCTAACCTTAAACTGATGCCCTCTGGCTCTCAATTCCCCAACCCTGGGGGAGAAAAAGCTGAGGGCATTCATCCCATCCACGTCTTCAAGATCTTATACACTTCTGTAAGATTCCCTGCCCCAGTTTTCTACATTCTAAAGAAAAACATCCTAGCTTGTCCAATCTCTGAACAACTCAGACCATTGAGTCCTGGCAGCATCCTTGTAAATTTCTTCTGCACTCTTTCCAGTTTAATACCATCCTTCCTATAGAAAGGCGACCAAGACTGAACACAATACTCCAAGTGCCAATGTTCTGTACCATTGTAACATGACCTCCCAACTGCTGTACTTCATGCCCTGACTGATGGCAAATGTGCCAAAAGCCACCTTCTCTGCCCTGTCTACCTGTGACTCCACTTTCAGAGATCTATGCATCTGAACTCCAAGGTCCCTCTGTTTCATTATACTCCTTTAAGGCCCTACCATTCACCATGAAACTCCTACCTTGATTTGATTTTCCAAAATGCAAAACCTCATGCTTATCAATATTAAACTCCATTTGCCATTTATTGGCCCACTTCCCCATTTGATCAAGGTACTGCTGCAATTTCTGACAACCTTCCTCACTGTCCATGATACTGCCTATTTTAGTGTCATCTGCAAACTTACTAAACCAGCCTTGTACATTCTCATCCAAATCATTGATTTAGACAACAAACAGCAATGGGCCCAGCACCAACCCCTGAGGCACTCCAATAGTCACAGGCCTCCAG
The DNA here is from genome assembly GCF_047496795.1 of Chiloscyllium punctatum. Classification (NCBI taxonomy): domain Eukaryota; kingdom Metazoa; phylum Chordata; class Chondrichthyes; order Orectolobiformes; family Hemiscylliidae; genus Chiloscyllium; species Chiloscyllium punctatum. The sequence goes on from NC_092743.1 coordinate 74,340,612, forward strand.
TTCGGACAAGCATCCGTTCCACTATTACCATCTGCTTCCTACAGTCAAGCCAATTGCGTATCCAATTTGCCAGCTCACACAAGAGACAGACTAATAGTGTTTTCCACAAATGTGCACACAGTGTTGTATATGGACATTAGTAAGACTTGATAAGGTATCACACAGTAGATTATTGCATAAAATACAGAGATTCGTGATTGAAGGTGATTTAGCAGTTTGGATCAGAAATTTGGTTGATAGGAAATGTTCATCGTGGAGCTCAGTTACCATTGGTGTGCCACAAGGATCTCTTTAGGTCCACTGTTGTTGGTCATTTTTATAAATGATCTGAATGTGGCTTTAGAAAGATGGGTTAGTCAATTTGCGGATGACACTAAGGTAGGCAGAGTTGTGGACAGTCCCGATGGATGTTGTGGGTTACAGAGGGACATACATAAGATACAGAGCTGGGCGGAGAAGTGGCAAATGGAGTTTAATACTGAAAGGTGTGAGGTAGTTCACTTCAGAAGTAGTAATAGGAATGCAGAGTACATAGAACATAGAAGAATACAGCGCAGTACAGGCCCTTCGGCCCTCGATGTTGCGCCAATCAAAGCCCACCTAACCTACACTAACCCACTATCCTCCATATACCTATCCAATGCCCGCTTAAATACCCATAAAGAGGGAGAGTCCACTACTGCTACTGGCAGGGCATTCCATGAACTTACGACTCGCTGAGTGAAGAACCTACCCCTAACATCAGTCCTATATCTACCCCCCCTTAATTTAAAGCTATGCCCCCTTGTAATAGCTGACTCCATACGTGGAAAAAGGTTCTCACTGTCAACCCTATCTAACCCCCTAATCATCTTGTACACCTCTATCAAGTCACCCCTAAACCTTCTTTTCTCCAATGAAAACAACCCCAAGTGCCTCAGCCTTTCCTCATAGGATCTTCCTACCATATCAGGCAACATCCTGGTAAACTTCCTCTGCACCCGTTCCAGTGCCTCCACATCCTTCCTATAGTATGGCGACCAAAACTGCACACAATATTCCAGATGCGGCTGTACCAGAGTCTTATACAACTGCAGCATGACCTCAGGACTCCGGAACTCAATTCCTCTACCAATAAAAGCCAGTACGCCATATGCCTTCTTCACTGCACTATTTACCTGGGTGGCAACTTTCAGAGATCTGTGTACGTGGACACCAAGATCCCTCTGCTCTTCCACACTACCAAGTATCCGACCATTAGCCCAGTACCCCATCTTTTTATTACTCTTACCAAAGTGAATCACCTCACACTTAGCTACATTGAACTCCATTTGCCACCTTTCTGCCCAGCTCTGCAGCTTCTCTATATCCCGCTGTAACCTGCCACATCCTTCCTCACTGTCTACAACTCCACCGACTTTCGTATCATCCGCAAACTTGCTCACCCAACCTTCTAACCCTTCCTCCAGGTCATTTATAAAAATGACAAACAGCAATGGTCCCAAAACAGATCCTTGCGGAACACCGCTAGTGACGGCACTCCAAGATGAACCTTTACCATCAACTACTACCCTCTGTCTTCTTCCAGCCAGCCAATTCCTAATCCAAACCTCCATCTCACCCTCAATGCCATATCTCTGTATTTTCTGCAGTAGCCTACCATGGGGGACCTTATCAAACGCCTTACTAAAATCCATATATACCACATCTACCGCTTTTCCCTCATCTACCTCCTTAGTCACCTTCTCAAAGAATTCAATAAGGTTAGTACTGGCTAAAGGTAAGATTCTTGGCAGAGTAGATGAAGAGAGAGATCTTGGTGTCCAGGTGCATAAATCCCTGAGATTTGCTTTGCAGATTAATAAGGTTGTTAAAAGGCATATAGTGTGTTGGCATTTATTGGTATGGGGATTGAGTTTTGGAGCCATGAGGTCATGCTTCAGCTTTATAGGACACTGGTAAGACCGCACCTGGAATATTGATTACAGTTCCAGTCACCGTGTTATAGGAAAGATGTGGAAGCTTTGGATAGGGTTCAGAGGAGATTTACTAAGATGTTGCCTGGTATGGAAGGAAGGTCTTACGAGGAAAGGCTGAGGGAACTGAGGCTGCTTTCATTGGAGAGAAGGTTGAGAGGTGACTTTATCTTATCCGTCTCGATTATCAGAGGGTTAGATAGGGTCGACAGTGAGACCCTTTTTCCTTGAATGGAGAAGGCGAACATGTGGGGACATAGCTTTAAATTGAGGGTGATAGATCTGGGACAGATATCAGGGGTAATTTCTTGACTCAGTAGTGGGGGCGTGGAACAGCCTGCCTGCAAAAGTAGTAGACTCGCTGACATTAAGAGCATTTAAATGGGCATTGGACATACATATGGATAATAATGAAATGGTTAGATAGGCAGATTAATTTCACAGGTCATCACACCATCAAGGGCTGAAGGGCCTGTCCTGTGCTGTCACGTTCTAGGTTTTAGGTTCTCGTGTTTCTTTGCTGGAAGATTTCTGGCCATTAGATTAGATTCCCTACAGGGTGGAAACAGGCCCTTCGGCCCAACAAGTCCACTCTGACCCTCCGAAGAGTAACCCACCCAGACCCATTTCCCTCTGACTGATGCATCTAATGCTATGAGAACTTTAGCATGGCCAATTCCCCTGACCTGCGCATCTTTGGATTGTGGGAGGAAACCGAAGCAACTGGAGGAAACCCACGCAGACACAGGGAGAATGTGCAAACTCCACACAAACAATCGCCTGAGGTTAGAATTGAACCTGAGACCTGGGTGCTGTGAGGCAGCGTGTTGCCCCGTCCACTATATGGACCAATCTTCTTCTTCGCGGTCTTTCATTTGCCATGACTCTTGAACACAAGGGTGCCCAAAAAAACTTGATCACACAGATCAAATTTGACAGCGGACACACTGTTATATGTCAGCATGTGTCTCAGCAGGATGAAGGGAGTCTGAAACAAAGCATTACAAACCTCGCAGTGAAATAGTCTCTCAAGTGTCGCTTTTCTGGTTCTGATGTATATTTGTGAGCAAATACTTGCCATAAGAATTGCATTCCTTAAAAATAAGCCGTTGCTTTATTTTTTGTTATTTTAATGTATCTCACCGTCAGGAAGACTGTGCCATGTGTCAAACAAATAAAATGTTTCTTCTCATCTTGCACATGTTTACAAAATGATTCCACTTGGAGTTTTGCTTTTTGGGAGTTCCTCCTGATGTTTTATGATATATAGATATGCAAAAAGAACAAAATTAGTGTAAATGAAATGTGGGTCCCTTACACTCAGACAAATTTATTATGGGCAACAAAAAAGCTAACAAACTAAATTCATACTTTTCTCTCACTTCAAAAGGGAGTATATGAATAACATAACATAAAATAATGCAGAAAACAGGGTTTCATGAGAGGGAAGAATTGTAGTAAATCTGTATTCATGGAGAAATCATGCTGGAGAAATTGATGGGATTGAAGTCTGATAAATCAAGGCCTGATAATCCACATCCCAGAGTTTTTCAGGAAGTGGCCCTAAAAATAATAGACAAATTGGTGGTTATCGTTTAAAATTCTTTAGACTCTGGAACAATTCCTTCAGATTGGAGGGCAGCTAATGCAACGCCGCTATTAAACAAGGGACGTAGCTAGAAAATGGAGTTGTAAATCAGTAAGTCTGGTGTCATAGTGAAGAAGATGCTAGAATTCATTATAAAGGATTTAATAGCAGAGCACTTAGAAAGCATAGATACACTCAGCATGGATTTATAAAAGGGAAACTATGCTTAATAACATCTACTGAAATTCTTTGAGGATGTAACTGGTAGGGCTGCTCAGGGGGAAACCAGTGAATATAGTTTATTTAGATGTTCAGAAGGCTTGATAAGTCCCAAATAAGATATTAATGTGTAAAATTAAAGCACATGAATTGGAAGTAGTGTGTGGAGATGGAGAGAAGACTGGTTAGCAGATAGGAAATAAAGAATAAATGGGTATTTTCCTGAATGGCAGGTAGTGACTAATGGGATAACTAGGATCCCAGCTATTCACAATTCAAGTGAATGAGTTAGATGAGGGAATTAAATGTAATATCTCAAAGTTTGTTGATTACAGAAAGCAGGTTGGAAGGGTGAACTGTGGATTAGTTGCAGTGCGCACAAGCTGACTGAACGAGCAAATGCAATGTAACACTGATAAGTGTGAGGTTATCCATTTTGGTAGCAAAAAAAACAGGATGAAAGGTTGCTATTTTAATGGCTTTGAGACGAAGGGGAATGTTCAACAAGACCTAGGTGACCTCATCAGTAAAAGTAAGCTTACAGGTGCAGGAGGCAGTAAAGGCACCAAACTGTATGTTGGCCTTCATAGTCAAAGGACTTGATTACAGGTACAAAGATATTTTGCAATTATACAGGACATTAGTGAGGCTACATCTTGAATAGTGTGTGCAGTTTGTGTCTGCCAGCAAAGAAACACAAGAACATAAAACCTAGAGAATGCGACAGCCCTGAGATGGAGGACTTGCACATGTAGAGAAATTGTTCTAAATTCTAGTGAATACAACTCAATGAGGAGGATTTCGCAAAAAAAAATATAAAATTCTAACAGGATTAGACAGATTAGGTGCAGGAAGGATATTCCTGGTGGGTCCAGAAACAGAGGTTATAGTTTAAGTTTAAAGGGGTAAACCTTTTAGAACTGAGATGAGGGAAACTTTCTCCATCTAGAGAGTTGTGATCCTGTGGAATTCAGTACCTCAGAAAGTGGGATTAGGGTATCAGTCTTGATGGTCAGCCATAATCATAATGAATAGCAGAGAAGGCTCCAGGAGTTGAATGTCCCACTCCTGTTTCTGTCTTTCCGACATTAAGAAAAAGTTAGCTATGTCTGTAGTTTTAAAAACTGTTCACCAGCTTCTTCATGGCCAAGCGTTAGGTTTGGATTGGGTTGGGTTGCCATTGAGCTGGATTATCTGAATGAGGCAGAAATTGTTTTAAATTGAAACAATTTATTGACACAATATAATGCATTTTAGAAGATTGAACTCTATAGTCATAGTTAAGACAAACATGGAGAAAGTGAGGTTTGCAGATGCTGGAGATCAGAGTCAAAAGGTGTGGCGCGGGAAAAGCACAGCAGGTCAGGCAGCATTGGAGAACAGGAGAGTTGACGTTTTGAGCAGGAGCTCTTCATCAGGAACTTTTCAGGTCTAGATGTGATGGCCTTAATGATGGTCTCATGATTTTGCTTGCTCTACAGTGAGAAAAGACAATATCCTAAAGGATAACTTTTCAGCAACACACAAAAAAAGGAGAGTGATCAGAATGGCCTACCCACCTTCTGGCTTCCCTAACTGCCCTCACACCTTCTGACCACTTCTGGGACAGCCAGTCTCAGTAACTGCCTTGGGTGACAGCACTGCTGGCAGCCTACCTGCCATCTGGCTCTCACCCACCCCGATGCACCATTTGGCCTTTGGACCACTCTGAAAAACCTTCCAATCACCTCTCAGAAAGCCCGTCCCTCTCCCTGGGACAATGGTGCACTGGGCAGCCCACAAGCCTTCTGGATCTTAGCTGCTTTGAAATCTTCGAACCACCTGTAGGGCAGCACGTTTGGATTACCTCTTCTTGGGAAGACAGTGCTCAGAACAGCTTACCATAATCTGGCTCTCAGGGCAACTAGCATTGGGCCCATCCATGTCATGGCCTTTGGGGCCACATACCCATTCTCCAGCTCTCAGGATGAGCGCTTTTAGGACAGCCTATGAGCCTCCCAGCTCAGTAAGGCCTGCCAGACCCAGGGACACAAGACCATGCAGGTAAAACTCAACAAGCAGCAAGAATGAGTTGATTACCAACAAACCATCCTTTTGGTACACAGTCTATAACCCCAAACAGTTCTCTTCAAAATGCAGAGTCCATTCCCTGGAACAGAGTCCAATCCAGTATGCAGAATGCAGGCAGAGTCCACTCCGGTATGCAGAGTTCTCTCCTGAAGGCAACAAATACACACCTCAAAGCACATCCAGGTGTTCAGTCTCCAAAGACCTGGTTTATCCAGAGAGAACCAGGTCCACTCACAGGAACACAGTACATTCTGAGTTAACTGCACAATCTTTACAGAGGCCCAGTTCAACAAAGGGCTAGGCCTACCCATACAGGATCAACTCATCTGGAAGGATGTATTTTCTCACAAGGGCTCAGTCCAAACACCAAAAAAGCAAAAACACAAAAAAACCAAAACGCAAGGACTAAGCCCTGCCAGAAAATCAGCATAGTCCTTTTCTCAAAAAAAGTGTAACAGGCTGTAACCAGCCAGTGAAACAACAGTTCCCTATTGAGAACTCATTTAGCACGTTGACTGTGAAGATCAGCCAGTTCAGAAACCAATCCTCAATAAAAAAGGAATACCAGTTAACAACTGACTGTGTAAACCATCCAGTTCAGGAATCAGGTTTCTCCCCACCCCAACATACAGAAACCAATAGCATCAGCATACTAACTGTGACCAGTCAGTTCAGAGTCAATCCCCTAAAGTGAGATTTAAAATCTCTATTTATTTTTGCTGTTTATATTTTATTAATTAGCACAGTTCACAAACAAACATTACATTTAAAATGTAGAGTCCATTCCGAAGAACAGAGTCCACTCCTGAAGGCAGCAAATACACACCCAGGTGTTCAGTCTCCAAAGACCTGGTTTATCCAGAGAGAACTAGGCCCACTCACAGGAATACAGTACATTGTGAAGGTGCAGTTAACTCAAGGGTTTGGTTCATTCCTGAACTCCAGGACACAGCAAATGCTCACCTCCCAGCACACACACACACACACACATTTGTTTAATCTTTACAGAGGTCTAATCCACAGACAAAGGCTGGGTCTACCCACAGGAACAGCTCATCTGGAAAGATGTATTTTCTCACAAGATCTCAGTTGAAACAAAAAGTGAAAACACACTCAAAAGAAAGGAAGGCAGAGTGCAAGGGCTAAGCGCTGCCACAAAAATCAACATCATCCTTTTCTTGAAGAAAGAGACAAATGTAACACACCGGCTGTAACCAGTGAAACAACAGTTCTCTCATGAGAACTGATTTACACCTGAAAAACATTGATTGTGTAGATCAGACCATTTAGAAATCAGTCTTCAAAAAAAAAGGAATGCCAGTTAACAAATTGGCTGTATAATACAGCCCTTTGGCCCAACAAGTCCACACCGACCCACCAATTCCCCTACATTTACCCCTTTACCTAACACTACAGGCAATTTAGCATGGCCAATTCACCTGACCTGCACATCTTTGGACTATGGGAGGAAACCGGAGCACCCAGAGGAAACCCACACAGACACAGGGAGAATGTGCAAACTCCACACAGTCACCTGAGCCGGGAATTGAACCCAGGTCTCTGGCACTGTGAGGCAGCAGTGCTAACCACTGTGCCACCATGCCACCCACCAGGTTTCCTTAAAAAAGCAAGCAGAAACCAACAGCAGCAGTAACACACTGACTATGGCCCAGTTAACACAGTCAGTCCCCTAAACTGAGGAGATTCTAAATCTCTTAGAATTTTATTAAACAGTCCAAAATACAGTTAACACACAAAGCAGCAGTTCACAAAATAATTATATAAAGGGAAATGGCAACAAAGCCAGTCCCCAAACCCCACTGTTCAACCAGTTTTCAGGGAGGGGAGGACAAACTTCAAATTCCATTTCCATTCATCACAAAAATAACTAACACACACAGACAAAACAGTGCAATCAAATGAGAATATGCATAGAACACAGCCTATATATACACACAAATAAATAAAAGAAGACACCTAACACCTATCTGCACCACATACTGATCAGATCATCCTTGATGAACCTTCCTGCAGGACAGTTGTCGGCCTTCCAGTTTCCAGTCGTCCTGCAAACTGACTGACTGACCCTCCCCAGGCCCACTTTCCTCCAGTCTGGTCTTTGACCACCCAAGCTCCCAGTCACCCTGTGTACTAACTGAACTACCTCAGGCCATTTTCCTATGAGCTGGCAGTTTGTCTTCCGGTGTCTGGCCACCCTACGCACTGACTGACCCTCCACAGCCCACTTTCCTCAGGGACAGGCATCAGCCACTGGTTCCTTGTCACCCAGCATACTAACCAAACCTGCTTTCCTACAATTATGTAGTCAGCCTTCCAGCACCTAGCCACCCTGTGTGTCACCCTTTCACCTGGACAGCATTGCTACAGAACAGTCATCAGCTGTCCAGATCCCAGCATACTGATCAGTCCGCCCCTGGTCTGCTTTCCTACAGGCTGCCATTGGTCACCTGGCTTAGCATCCCCATGTACTGACCAGTCTGCCCAACACCAGCATTCCTGTAAGGACACTAGTAGTTGTCTGGCCCCACTTACTGACAGGCTCCTCCCAGTCATTTTTCTCCAACGGGTCATCAACCCTCCAGCCCATAGCCAGCCAATGTACTGGCTGCCCCTCCCTTGACCAGCTTTCCTCTGGGAATGTTGTCAGCTGCCTAGTCACCCTGTGTACTAACAGAACTCCCAGCCTGCTTTCCCCCAGGCCAATCAACACTCCCACTACTAATTGTCCACATACTGACTAGCGCACTCTGGCCTGCACTCAAACACAATTAAAAACAAAACCCACATACATTAACAATTCACAAAATCCTTACAGTGCAGTTTCCAGTTCCAAGGTAGAGTGCACACCCCACAGCAGACACAGGTCTCTTTAGAGGCCTGGCCTTTCCATAGAGAACCAGGCCCACTCAAAGGAACACAGTACATTGTGAAAATGCAATTAACTCAGAGGTTTGGTCCATCCCAGGATGCAGCAATTGTTCACCTCCAAACACACAGGTGTTCAGTCTTTAGAGGCCTAGTCACCCAAAGGCCCAGGCCTACCCATACAAGACCAGCTCATTTGGAAAGATGTATTTTCTCACAAGTGCTCAGTCCAAAGTGAAAGCACATTCCACAAATAAACTAAGAAAACCAGAAAATCAGCATAATCCTTTTCTCAAAAGGAAAAGAGTAACACGGTGGGCGGCACGGTGGCACAGTGGTTAGCACTGCTGCCTCACAGCGCCAGAGACCCGGGTTCAATTCCCGCCTCAGGCGACTCTCTGTGTGGAGTTTGCACATTCTCCCCGTGTCTGCGTGGGTTTCCTCCGGGTGCTCCAGTTTCCTCCCACAATCCAAAAATGGCCATGCTAAATTGCCCGTAGTGTTAGGTGAAGGGGTAAATGTAGGAGTATGGGTTTGGGTGGTATGCAGGTCGGTGTGGGACTTGATGGGCCGAAGGGCCTGTTTCCACACTGTAAGTAATCTAATCTAATCACACAGCTGTAACCAGCCAATGAAACAACAGTTCCCTAATGAGAACTGATTTACCTCTATAACACATTGACTATTTAAATCAGCCAGTTTAAAAGTCAATCAATAAAAAGGAATATTAACTAACAAACTGACTATATGGTCTGCAAGGACTGCAAATGCTGGAAACCAAAGTCTAGATTAGAGTGGTGCTGGAAAAGCACAGCAAGTCAGGCAGCATCTGAGGAGCAGGAAAACCGACATTTCAGGCAAAAGCCCTTCATCACGAATAGTTCTCTATTCCTGTTGAAGGCTTTTGCCCAAAACATCGATTTTCCTGCTCCTCCTCTGCCGCCGCTGCTGCTGCTGCTGCTTGACTTGCTATGCTTTTCCATCACCACTCTAATCATTAATAGGAACACGCTGACCATAGCCCAATCAGCCCCCTAAACTGAGAAGGTTCTAAATTTCCTGTTTATATCTGTCAGCCAGGGCTCCCTGATTGGAGTTGTTAACCTGAACCAATCAAAGATCTCATAGTTAATGAGATCTACCTGGTGATCATTCCAATGTCTGCAATCTATAAGTAATGGAGGAACAGGGCACTTATAGCGGTCTCCTTTCTCCTCACTTGTATCTTCGTTGACATAAATATTGAATGTCCAGATCACAATCAAGGCCTTCAGTCAGACCCTACCTCCTAATCCATGTAGTTCTGTTTCTCTATTAATACCCTTTGCCATCTTTTCAGATACTGCATTATTTAGAAAAGTTTCAAAAGGACAGCTGGAATAGGGTCATAAACACAATTCTCTAAAGATCAGACAAAAATCAACCTCCAAACAACTGGGTATGAAAATGGTGTGATTCACATTACTGATTATAAATGGTGAACTAGAATAGATTTACCCCAATAGATTACACAAGCAAACTTGGATATGATCCAGTACTGTCAGTCTATTGGCCTTTGTTCTTTCTGACTAATTTTGGCTTTTTAAATCACACAAGTTCTTTTTCAATTTATGGTAGATGACTTTTCACCATACGCACTGAGGTTATAAATGTGTTCAGGAAGAATGCCTTTATGATTTCATTATCTATAGCTCATGTCAGAACTCATATTATAACAATGATAATAAAGGTGGTACAGCTTGTGGCTTGGATATTATTTCCTCCATTTTTAAAAGCTGTCTTCTGTGGAAAACTAAAATAGTTTTGCCTGTCATGATTGACCAATCAGACGTAGTAGCAGTTTGTTTTAAAAGTGCTGAGTTTTATCATATTGCATTGATGAAATCAATTTGTTGTTGCTTGCACAAATTTATTTTGCTCCATGTTACTTAGACTTGAGATTTGTTACTTTTAGTAAGCAGTACTCTGAGTCCTTTCATAAAATGAACATTATAAGTTCTGTATTTACAATTAACTGAAACTGTGGTTGATTGGTAAACTATTTCAATTTTAATATTTATTAATCTGCTAAATAACTCATTAACTGGCAGTCAAATGTGCAGACTTCAGTCTATTCAATATACTGTATATTTATTTAATATTTCATTGGATCTACTTAATATACATGAAAGTGTGTAATACAAACATCCAACACATATTTCACATACACCAAAGAGAATAAATGGGTTCATGTTTGCATGTATCCATAACTAAGGAAGCTATATTACCTTGGAGTGGAAATTATAAAAAGATTTTATGAAAAGTGGTTCCAACAACACCTTACAAACTAGTACAATGACACATTTTAGCAGTCATGGAGATGTACAGCATGGAAATAGACACTTCGGTCCATTTCGTTCATGCCGACCAGATATCCTAATCTAATCTACTCCCATTTGCCAGCTACCGGTCCATATTCCTCAAAATCCTCCCTATTCATATACTCATCCAGATGCCTTTTAAATGCTGTAATTATACCAACCTCCACCACTTCCTCTGGCAGCTCATTCTATACACACAGCACCAGCTGCAAGAAAACGTTGCCCCTTAGGTCCCTTTTATATTTTCCCTCTCACCCTGAACAGGACAGGATGGGATACAGTTCCTAAGGTGAAAACAGGCCCTTCAGCCCGTCAGGTCCTCACTGACCCTCTGAAGAGTAGCCCATACACACCTTCTCCTCTTCTTCTTTTATCCTATATTTACCCCTGACTAATGCACCTAACCTACACACCCTTGAACACTATGGGCAATTTAACATGGCCAATTCACCTGACCTGCATATATTTGGATTGTGGAGGAAATCGGAGCATCCAGAGGAATCCCTCGCAGACACGGGGAGAATTCGCAGACTCCACACACTCAGTCGCCCGAGGCTGGAATCAAGCCTAGGTCTCTGGCGTTGTGAGGCAGCAGTGCTAACCACTGAGCCACCATGCTGCCCCACCCTGGACTCCCCACCCAAGAGAAGAGGCCTTGTCTATTTATCCAATCCATGCCCCTCATGATTTTATAAGCCTCTGTAAGGTCACCCCTCAGCTTCCGATGCTCCAGGGAAAACAATGCCAGCCTATTCAGCCTCTTCCTATAGCTCAAGCTCTCTAGCCCTGGCAACATTCTTGTAAATCTTTTCTGAACCCTTTCAAGTTTCACAACATCTTTCTGATAGGAAGGAGACCAGAATTGCACACAATATTCCAAAAGTGACTTAACCAATGTTCTGTACAGCTGCAACATGACCTCCCAACTCCTGTACTCAGTACTCTGACCAATAAAGGAAAGCATACCAAACGCCTTCTTTATTCGACTAGATTCTCTACAGTGTGGAAACAGACCCTTTTGGCCCAACAAGTCTACACTGCCCCTCTGAAGAGCAACCCACCCAAACCCATTCTCCTACCCTATACTTACCCTGACGAACGCACCTAACACTGTGGGCAATTTAGCATGGCCAATTCACCTGACCTGCACATCTTTCAATTGTGGGAGGAAACCAGAGCACCTGGAGGAAACCCAGGCAGACAAGGGGAGAATGTGCAAACTCCACACAGACAGCCAGGAATCGAACCCAGGACTCTGGTGCTATGAGGTAGCAGTGTTAATAACTGAGCCACTGCGCCACCCAATTATTATCCTATCTGAGACTCCACTTTTGAGGAACTATAAACCAACACTCTAAGGTCTCTTTGTTCAGCAACGTTCCCCAGGACCTTACCATTAAGTGTATAAGTCCTGCTCAGATTTTCTTTCCCAAAATGCAGCACCTCACATTTATCTAAATTAACTCCATCTGCCACTTCTCAGCCCATTGGCCCATCTGATCAAGATCCCGTTGTACTCTGAGGTAATCTTCTTTGTTGTCCATTACACCTACGATTTTGGTGCCATCTGCAAACTTACTAACTATACCTCCTATGCTCACATCCAAATCATTTATATAAATGACGAAAAGTAGTGGACCCAGCATTGATCTTTGTGACACACCACTGGTCAAAGGCCTTCAGTGTAAAGAGCAACCCTCCACCACCATCCTCCGTCTTCTACCTTTGAGCCAGTTCTGTATCCAAATAGCTATTTCTCCCTGTATTTTAACCTTGCTAACCAGTCTCCCATGAGGAACCTTGCCTTACTGGAGTCCATATAGATCACGTCCACCGCTCTGCCCTCATCAATCCTCTTTGTTACTTATTCAAAAAACTCAATCAACTTTGTGAGGCATGATTTCATACACACAATGCCATATTGACTATGCTTAATCAGCCCTTGCCTTTCCAAAGACATGTACATCTTGCCCCTCAGGATTTCCTCCAACAACTTGCCAACAACTTGCCAACAATACTGATGTCAAGCTCACCAGACTATAGTACTCTGGCTTTTCCTTACCCCCTTTCTTAAATAGTGGCACATTAGCCAAACTCCAGTCTTTCGGCACCTCGCCTATGACTATCAATGATACAAATATCTCAGTAAGGGGCTCAACAATCACTTCCCTAGCTTCTGACAGAGTTCTAGGGTACACCTAATCAGGTTCTGGGGATTTATCCACTTTTATGCATTTCCAGACATCCAGCACCTCCTCCTCTGTAATATGGACATCTTTTCAAGATATCACCATCTACTTCCCTACATTCTATATCGTCCATGTCCTTCTCCACAGTAAACAATGATGCAAAATACTTGTTTAGTATCTCCCCCATCTCCTGTGGCTCTATGTAGATACAGTTTTTAGTTAAAACCTGAAAAAAACTGCAGATGCTAGAAAACAGAAGTTGCTAGAAAAGCTCAGCACATCTACAGCTTTTGTGCAGAGAAGGCAGAGTTAACGATTTCAGTTCCAGTGACACTTGGGTCCTGAGGAATGTTAACACTGATTTCGCTTCACAGATGCTGCCATACCTGCTGCAGTTTTTTTTGTTGTTGCTCTGTGCACCAGTTAAGTGTTCTATACCTGTGAGCAGTGACTATAGATTATCCATCCATCCATTTATTTATTTACTCATTCATTCATTCATTCACCACTACCAAAAAGCATTCTCAATTCCAAAACTCAACCATCCAGCTACAGCAGTTGCTTTCTCCTGAATGGGATGCGTGCAGGCAAAACTTCGAGAAATACAGAATGTGCACATCCAACATGCAACCAGATAGACAAGTCTCGGATGCGCACACACCTCCACCATACCTCCACGAAGCCTGTTCCAAATCTAGTATGAACCTTGAATATCCAAAGGGTCCACATTAGCAGAAGTGACTGGAGACGAACCTCATCCACCTTGAGGAATGTAATAGTCTTGAGAGCAAACTAGAGAAATGTGAACAGATTCCTGCAGAAATGATGAGAGAAAACAACCTAGATGGAAAATTTACCTTTATTGTGCAAAAATGAAATTAAAATATGTCTGCATACAGAAGTTGATGATTTTCTGTATAGATTGGACAGAGATCAGGCAGATGTGGAACAGAGCTGGGATCAAGTGTCAGACAGAATTCTGCTTAACCAGTTTAGTACTGATCTTGTTCGAATAAACACAAAGTTAATCTGCATGCCTGAGTCCTGTGATTTGTATAGGAAAGTTAACCACTACAACCTGATGTTAACATATTGTGACTATTTAATTTCTAGTTAGCGTCTTGTGCAAAATACAAATTAGATCTCCCAGTAGGTGTTGCTACAACAGCAACTTCTAAATTTCCCAGCTTCGAAGGAAGCCAATACATTGCTGGCAGAGATTAGATGTGCCAACCTTTCTTACAGCACAAGTGAGATATCCCACAGGGAGTTCAAGTGATGAATCAAACCCAAAGAAAGGTTCTGAAGAAGGGTCATTGGGCTCAATGTTAACTCTGTTTTCTCTCCACAGATGTGGCCAGACCAGCAATTTCTGTTTTTGTTTCAGATCTGCAGCACCTGCAGTTATTTGTTCTATTTATCCCAAAGAAATGCAGACAGGTGGAGGCTCAGATGGAGTCAGTGATAGGGAGGGAGATATATAGGCAGTGTGATAGTGGGTGGTGTTTTGTTTGCACAGACCTCATAATAATATACAGTTGCCAGATATTCCAGTGTTTGAAACAGCTGTGTACCTGAGATAAGCTTCTGTGCCTGCCTCAGCAAATGTAGTGCCTGCTCAATGATTCCATGATTTCTGTCAGGATCAACATCAGGGAGCATCTGCTGCTGCAATTCTGATGTTATCATCATGATTGCAGCTCACAAACCTTTAAAGCTTTTATAAGTTTGCTGATTCAGGCCTTAAAATGTCACCACGCTGACCTTTGAAATGGGTTGTTTGTTCACAAACAGTGACTGACAATGGAGCAAGAAACTGGGTCATTGCAACATCACATTATGACTGTCAGCAGTTTTGGAAACAATTGCACACTTTTCAAGTAATATAGTGGCCTTGAGGATAACATGTGACAATCAGACTTTTTTTTTGTACTGCAACTGATTGCTGTATGATTAGTTGCAGTAGAGAACCTATCTCTTAAATTTTAAATGCTTCCCGATGCCCTTAACAATACTGGGATTTTGGAACATTTAGTTGTTTCTTGTAACTAACATTGCTAAAGGACAAATTGCATGTTGTCCTCAGCACATAGTCTCATAATAAATAATGGACTCATCCATTTGAATAATTATGTTAGGACACCTGGCCTGATTGTATTGCTAATTCTGTTAGGTTTAAAAAGAGGGTCACAATGTAGCTGAAGGGATTCAATATTTAAAAATGAAAACAACAGAGAATTTCAGCAAGAATTTCCAAACTTGTTCAAAAGTTTAAGCAAACTAGAGCAGTGATGTTACATTACTTTGCAAGGAGATACTAAACCCAATGCGCTCAGAACAATCCCTTGAACTTTGATGGAAAAGTAAAATCCTAGGTGGCATGATTGGTCAATGCATTCAGTGTAGGAGTTGAGACATCATGTTGCAGCTGAACAGGACATTGGTGAGGCCACTTTCACAATGCGGCGTTCAATTCTGGTCTAACTGCTATAGGAAGGTTGTTGTTAAAGTGGAAAAGTTTTACAAGATGTTGCTTAAATTAGAATGTTTGAGGTACAGTGAGAGGCTGAATAGGCTGGACTTTTTTTTTCTCAGAGGCTGAGGGGTGACCTTATAGATGAATGAGTGAATACGCAAGGTTTTTTCTCCAGCTTAGGAGAGTTCAAAACTAGACAACATAGGTTTAAGGTGAGGGGGCAAAAATTTAAAAGGGACCTGAGGGGCAACATTTTCATGCAGAGGGTGGTATCTTGTGGAACGAGCTGCCAGAGGAAGTGGTGGAAACAGATGCAATTAGAACATTTAAAAGGCATTTGGATGGGTACATGAATAGGAAGGGTTTAGAGGGATATGGGCCAAATGCTGACAAATGAGACAAGATCAGTTTAGGATATCTGGTCAGCGTGGATGAGTTTGACTGAATTTTCTGGCCTGTATGACTATGATTTCATGATTGAAAGTTAAACAAACCCATTAAACAAAACAGATGCTGAAAATCTGAAACAACAATAGACTGGAGAAGCTGAGAAATTCTGGCAATGATTTAAAGTAGGGTCACATTACTAATGAGAGCATTAACACAATGGTGATAAGGGATAGTAACTTCCCAACTGGAGAAGTAAGAAGTAAGAAATAAGATCCCACTTATTTAAGCAAATCAGTTAGGAAGGAAATTCATTCCATTTTATCCATGGAAAAATTGGAAACTAAGCTTATGGCCTCAAGCTTCACCATCTTGGCAAAGCAGATCAGGGAGGTAAATGTGTGGCTTGAGGGATAGTGTAGAAGGGAGGGGTTTATATGTTTGGGAGATTTGAATCATGTTTGGCTAAGGAAAAAAACTGTTTGGTAGAGATAGGCTTCGCCTGAACAGAAGAGGAACTAATCTCCTGGCTGAGAGAGTAAATAGTGCAGTGGGGATGGATTTAAACTTGTAAGTCAGAGCAGTGGCTTGAAAAATGGCTCTAGTTTTGGAAATACCAGACAGGAGAAAAGAGAGGAAAGGGAAAAGGAAGTGAGGGAACACTTCAGTGTTGAAGTCAACAAAGCAATGATTGTCTTCCAGTGGACAAAAAAGAGCGAAGGGCGGGGTTAATTTGTATGTATGTTAATACACGGAGTATAGTGAACAAAATTGGGGAAGTAGAAACAGAAATTGCTTTGGAGGATACAGCATAATAACGTTGACAGAAATGTGGCTCAAGCCAGAACAGAACTGGATACTTAACATCCTGAGTTTAAGGTGGATACAAAGGAAGATGTAACAGTCTTGGTCAAAGGTTGTATTATTGCACTTGAATGAGATAAAGTTCCTGAATTAGAATCTATGTGGATTAGAGAAACAGGAAGTGAACAGTGATGCTTATGGGTAAAGAGGAACCTTGATTATCTGACATTTGATTGTCTGAAGTTTGGATTATCTGGCAAGATCGCAAGGTCCCGATGCACGGCTAAACTATGTTATCCGGCATTCGATTATCTGAATTTGATTGACTGAACAAAATATTGCCTGCCTGTGTCCTTCAGATAACCAAGCTTCCTCTGTACTTATGATTGATCTTCAATCAGTGGGGAGGAAATTGAAAGCATTTGTAGGCAGATTATGGAAGTCTGAAGACAAATCTGAAAGAAACAGAGAATGGTGGTTGATAGGAAATGTTCATCCTGGACTTCAGTTACTAGTGGTGCACCTTAAGGAGCTGTTTGTCATTTTTATAAATGACCTGGAAGAGGGTGTAGAAGGGTGAGTTAGTAAATTTGCAGATGACACTAAGGTCAGTGGAGTTGTGGTTTGTGCCGAAAGATGTTGCAGATTATAGAGGGACATAGATAAGCTGCAGAGCTGGGCTGAGAGGTGGAAGATGGACGTTAGTGTAGACAAATGTGAGGTGATTCACTTTGGAAGGAGCCACAGGAATAAAAAGAACTGGGCTAATGGTAAGAGTCTTGGCAGTGTAGGTGAGCAGAGAGATCTCAGTGTCCATGTACATAGATCCCTGAAAGTTGCACCCAACTTGATAGGGTTGATAAGAAGGCATGTGGTGTGTTATCTTTTATTGGTAGAGGGATTAGAGCTACGAGGTCAGGTTGGAGCTCCATAAAACTCTGATGCGGCCACACTTGGAGTTTTGGTCGCCGCATTATAGGAAGGATGTGGAAGCATTGGAAAGGGTTCAAAGGAAATTTACTAGGATGTTTCCTGGCATGGAGGAAAGGTCTTATGAGGAAAGGCTGAGGCACTTGAGACTATTTTTGTTAGAGAGAAGTAGGTTCAGAGGTGACTTAATTAAGACATATAAGATAATCAGAGGATTAGATAGGGTGGACAGTGAGAGCATTTTTCCTCAGATGGTGATGGCTAGCATGAGGGGATATAGCTTTATATTCAGAGGTGATAGATGTAGGGCCGATGTCAGAGGTAGTTTCTCCACTCAGAAATGCCCTGCTTGCAACAGTAGTAGACTTGCCAACTTTAAGGGCATTTAAATGGTCATTGGATAGACATGTGGATGAAAATGGAATAGTGTAGGATAGAAAGGCTTCAGATTGATACCACAGGTTGGCACAACATCGAGGGCTGAAGGGCCTGTACTGCACTGTAATGTTTTATGTTCTAAGTAGGGTTCTGATAGTGGGTGATTTCAATTACCCTTGGGTAGACTGGGAAAAAGGTAGAATGTGTGGCATGGAAGGGGAGAAATTCCTGCAATGTGTGCAGGAGAATATTTCTGGTGATACCAGAGAGGGGGCTGTGTTGGATCTGGTCCCAAAATATGAGGCAGGCCAAGTGGAGAACGTGAGAGTGGGGGAGCATTTGGAAATAAATGATCATAGCATAATAATTTGCAATATTAAGATGGAAAAAAATCAGCCAATTATTAAAATCCTAGACTGGAAAAGGGCAGATTTTAGGGTTCTTGATGTTGAACTGGAGCATGTTGATTGGAAACACATTTGCTGGTAAAGCTGTGGTTGAAAAATGGAAGAATTTCAAAAAGTTAGGTTGGTACATACTAGCTAGGTGCATACCCATGAGAAATAAATACAGTGTATCCAAAGCTGGAGTATCCCGGATGATTGAGGATAGTGGTGAGAAAACAAGGAAGAAAAAGGAGGCATATTATGTATTCTGATGCATATGATAGCATCAGAAAGCACAAAGAATATGTCAAATACAGGAGAGAGGCTAAGGTTGAAATAAGGAAGATTAAGAGGAAGCATGAGGAAAGGATGGCAGGCCACACTGAAACAAATAATAAAACATACCTTGAACATATTAATAATAAATGATTAATGAAGGATGGAATTGGGCACATAAGGAACAAGCAGGGAAAGCTGCTCACTGAACCAAAGGATATATCAGAGGTAATAAATCAATATGTTGCTTCCGTCTTTAGCACATCAGAAGGTGGTGACAATGGCCTCGTTAAAAATGTGGGTTTTGAGCAATTGAACAGTATGGAGATAGATAAAGAAACAAGGTTGGCAGCACTCCATGTACAGAACTTTCCAGGCCCAAACAGGATGCATCCTCAATTGTTGAGAGAATTGAGGAAGCAAATCAGGGAACCAATAACGGAAAGTTTCCAGGCCTCTTTAAATGCAAGAACAGTCCTGTGGGGGCTGTAAGATTACAAATGTGACACCATTGTTCAAGAAAGGGACAAAGGATAACCCGGGAAATTACAGATCCCTCAGCTTGTCATCAGTAGTGGGAAAATTGACAGAGGCCATCACACCGGATAAGATAAATATATATTTAGGGAAAAATAAGCTAATACAAGACAGTCAAATGGCTTTGTCAGGGGCATGTCATGTCTGAGAAATTTATTTGAGTTGTTTGAAGTAGTGACAGAAGCAGAAAATGAGGGTAAGGCTGTGGATATTGTATATTTGGACTTAGAAAAAACATTTGAAACAGTGCCACATGGCAAGTTGATTAACAAATTAGAACTGTTGTGGGATTGATGGGTCTTTGGCAGCTTGGATTCGAAGTTGGCTAAAGGATCAGAAATGGGGGTAAGCGCTTCTCAAATTGGAGATGAATTAAAAGTGGTGTTCCCCAGGGATTGGTATTGGGAACTTGAAAAATTATTTGCACATGAGTATTGAGGGAAAAATCTCCAAATTTGCAGATGGTACTAGGCTAGGGAGAACAGTGAATTGTGAGGATCATGCTGAGAAATATCAGAGGGATATCGACAAATTGGCCAAATGGACAGGCATCTGACAGATGAGTTTCAATACAAAGAAATGAGAGGTAATGCCTTTTGGTAAGAGAAACCTGGAGAGACAACACAGGCTCAATGGCACACCTTTGAGAAGAATACGGGAGCAGAGGGGCCTCAGGGTTGATGTATATGATTCTCCGAAGGTGGCCAGACAAATTGAAACAGTTGGTAAGAAGGTTTATAATTACAGGCATAGAGTATAAAATCAAGGAACTGATGCTACACCTCTACAAATCATTAGTCATACTGCATTCAGAGTATTGCGTTAGGATTAGATTAGATTCCCTGCAGTGTGGAAGCAGGTCCTTTGGCCCAACCAGTCCACACCGACTCTCTGAAGAGCAACCCACCCAGACCCATTTCCCTCTGGCTAATGCAGCTAACACTATGGGGCAATTTAGCATGGCCAATCCACCTGACCTGCACATCTTTGGACTGTGGGAGGAAACCCACACAGACATGGGGAGAATGTGCAAACTCCACACAGACAGTCGCCTGAGGCTGGAATCGAACCTGGGACCCTAGTGCTATGAGGCAGCAGTGCTAACCACTGAGCCACCTTGCCGCCCCTAAATGCAAAGAGGCCCCATTGAGTTTTGGGCATCTTACTTAAGGAAGGATGTTAAAGCCCTGGAAGGAGTTCAGATGAGATTTAATGGAATGATACCAGGAATGAAGGATTTTAGATACCAGGAGAGATTAGAGAGATTGTGCTTGTTCTTTTGGAGAAAGTCAAGATGTGACCTTATTGAGCTGTTCAAAATTATGAACAATTTTGACAGGGTAAAGAAGGAGAAAATCAGTTCTGCTATAATGCATGGATCTTCAACACAAATTGGCTTTAGCGCAATTGATGAATTTAGATCGTTATTTATAAAATGCAAACTTTCCATACCTGTATTGACTATAACATGATTCTGAGCCTATTCGTTTAAATGGCGCTTCATTTGCAGAACTTTCTTACAATGCAAGATTGTACGAGAATAGAACTATTGCATTATATCAGAAGTGACAGTAATTTAGTCAGTATCTCAGTAACTAGGGGTAGCAACTTTGCGATTAAGTTAAAAATCACACAACACCAGGTTATAGTCCTTCAGGTTTATTTGGAAGTACTAGCTTTTGGAGTGCTGCTCCTTCATCAGGTAGCAGGACTATAAGACACAGAATTTATAGCAAAAGATCTCAGTGACATGCAATTGAAATTATATTGAGATATATTGAACAAACCTAGATTGCTGTTAAGTCTTTCATCTTTTAGAATGGATTGCAGGTTTCACTTCATTAATGTGTAAATCCCAAAACTTCTTTCCAGTCACATTCTCGAGATAACTTAAGGTTTTATTTAGAAAAGTGACATCTCATCTCAGACAATACATTAAAGATGTGAGGTTAGAGCCTGACTGTATCCCCAACCAGACTGGTTCTATTTCTAAAGTAGGAATTTATAAAATGGTACATGGATTGACTGCCTGCATTGACTGCCTGCGTATTGTGTAGTTTTTAAACAAAATAAAATGTATCGGCAATTACAATTCTGCAAATGCAAATTCACCCCCGACGCGTGTGTGTGTGTGTATGCGAGGGGAGGGGGGGGGAGAGAGAGAGAGAGAGAGAGAGAGAGATTATATGTGGGAGAGAGTATGAGTAACCAAAGATTCAGTACAGCTCCAATATGACTTCTCTGCTCTTCTCTATGCATTGACTGATAATGGCAAGCATCCTGTATGCCTTCATAACTACCCTACTAATCTGTTCTGTGAACTTCGGGGATCTGTGGACAAGCACCTCAAGATTCCCCTGTTCCTCAGAACTTCCTAGTGTCATGCCATTTACTGAGTATGCTCCACATAGGACTCTGTCAAATAATCACTCCACTTTGTTCCACAGGCATCTTTTAGCTGTGGCAGTCCTCTTTTAAAAAGCACAAATTTGAATGAAACTTCAATATATCCACAATATTTTTGGTTCTAATCGATCCTTCTTCTGACAGGGGAGCAGTGCTCCGAAAGCTTGTGATTTCAAATAAACCTGTTGGACAATAACTTGGTGTCATGTGACTTCTGACCTTGTCTACCTCAGTCCAACATTGGCACCTCCACATTATGACTAGTGCTGTAATTCAGTGATAGTTCCTAATGGTTAAACCATGAATGTTAAAAGCTTGCTGAAGAGGGAGATAGCAAGTGGTAGATTAGATTAGATTACATTACAGTGTGGAAACAGGCCCTTCGGCCCAACAAGTCCACACCGACCCGCCGAAGCGCAACCCACCCATACCCCTACATTTACCCCTTACCTAACATTACGGGCAATTTAGCAGGCCAATTCACCTTACCTGCATATCTTTGGACTGTGGGAGGAAACGGAGCACCCGGAGGAAACCCACACAGACACGGGGAGAACATGCAAACTCCACACAGTCAGTCGCCTGATGCGGGAATTGAACCCGGGTCTCTGGCGCTGGTAATGGAGCTATGAGACAGCTCTGATACAAAGTAAAATGTTCTGTGCAACATTATTTTCCAATGTGAATCAGCCAACTTGTGTACTTATTGACACAAAATAATATGCATGCTCTACCTTCCCGTCGCTCCCATGACCACACATCTTCTAGCTTAGCAGGAATATTAATTGCCTGACTTCAGTCTGAAGTTTCACTGCAGTATGTAGACAGGCTCAGAGTTGCATGTGCTCCATCAGAAGCTTAGTCAACAGACATAAATGATCATCTTTGACTCCATTTGAAAGTTGATGAAGGTGACAATTTGTTTCATGTTAGAAAGACTCATCTCCAATCTCTGCCCCATGCTGTATTGTTATGGACCAGGCCAGACCCTCTCAAAACATTGCAAGAAAGTAGCCTCGACTCCAACTTTGCTAGTTGGTTTAATCAGGTGTAAGGAGTGATGCATCTGGTCAAACCACTCAGTTTTAAACACAACAGAATTTATTTACAGACTACCAAATGAAACACAAGCAACATAAAACAAAATTTAGACTGACAACTATTTGAAAACCCGATCGACATGATATCCCCAACAACTTAACAAAGAGCTCTTCCAATTTTCTGCAATATCCCATAAACACACTCCATAGCAAAAACATAAATTCAAACACAGGTTCTTACAGAAGAGAGAGTTTGCAGAGAGGTTCAGCCAAGGATCATTGGCTGAAACATGGAATTTCTTTTTTCCCAACAGCTTCTTGGGGTCCCCAGCTAAAACAAAACCAAACTAGAAAAATCCTTAAAATGGGAGAACTAGCCACTCTCCTTTCATTGTACAAGTATTTAAAAAACAAAACCCTAAAACCCTTTTTACTGGTTTTGCCTTAGACAGTATTTATTAGCCATAATCAAAGTGGCCTAAACCCAGACAAATCAGAACCTCTGCCTCTTACAACCTCTTTTGAAAAAAAGCCAAGGACAACATAACCTTATTTAGTGAGCAGTATCGTCACAATATACCAAAGTGTGAATGCACACCATCTGGCAGGCTTTCAATATACCATGCATTTCAGTGTGTATGTCCATCTGCTACCTTATGTAGCCTAGCCCATCAAAGTTCTCATTGGATTCTTTGGCAGCAGGACTAGAATGTGATGTCAACTTGGAATAGTGGTGCTGGAAGAGCACAGCAGTTCAGGCAGCATCCAACGAGCAGCGAAATCGACGTTTCGGGCAAAAGCCCTGTGATGTCAACTTATAGAGTAATGAGATCTACAGCACAGACATAGGCCCTTCAGACTGTTACATCACGCTGCTCAAGTAAAGAATCACCTAACTATTCTAATACCACTTTCCAGCACTTAACCCATAACCTTGTATGCCTTGATATCACAAGTGCATACTTAAACACTTCTTCAATGTTATCAAGCTTCCTGCCTTTATCACCCTTACAGACAGTAGTTCCAGATTTTCACTACTCACTGGAAGAACATATTTCATTCAAATCTTCTGCCCTTTATCTTAAATCTATGCCCCCGGTCAATAATCTTTCCATCAAAAGGAAATGCTTCTTCCTGTCTTCTACCCCTCATAGTTTTATACATCTTAGTCACGTCCTCTCTCAGTCTGCTCTCCTCCATCGAAAACAACTTCAAATCTATCCAATCTGTCGTCATAACTGAAATTCTCAAGCTGAGATAATACTCTAGTAAATGTCTTCTGTTTTCTCTCCAGTGCTATCACATTCCTCATTAATGTGGTTTCTAGAACTGCAAACAATACTTTAGCTACAGCCTTCTAGCAGATTGTAACCTAGTTATTCTTTCTTGCCCTGACTCCTAAACACTTTTGGGAGAAAGTGAGGACTGCAGATGCTGGAGATCAGAGTCAAAAAGTGGGGTACAAAGGGTGAGATGGTGGACAAAAGTGTTTAGGAGTTGAAAAGTGTTGTGCTAGAAAAGTACAGCCAGTCAGGCAGCATCTGGAGTGTTGTGTCAATCACTGTCATAGGTGTAACCTTTGTCTAATGGATAAGTGTGTTTAAGGATAGAATATAGCAAGTTGTAAGGTTATTGTAGATAAATCTTATCATCTCCACAGATGGAAATATGGGAAAGAATTTGTTAAGTGCATCCAAAACATTGTTCTTGTCCAATATGTGGATGTACCTATTAGGGAAGAAGCAAAACTTGACCTTCTCTCGGGAAATAAGGCAGGGCAAGTGACTGAAGTGTTAGTGGAGAAGCTCTTTGGTATCAGTGATCATAATTTTATTAGTTTTAAACAGTTATGGAAAAGGATAGGCCTGATTGGAAGTTAAGTTTTAAATTGATTAAAGTCAATTTTGATGACATTTGACAGGCACTGGGGGAAGCTATTCTCAGTTAAAGGCACCTCTGGCATGTGGGAAGCTTTCAAAATGAGATGATGAGAGTACAACAATAGCATGTTCCTGTAGTGTGAAGAGCAAGGCTGGCAGGAGTAGAGAACACTGGATATTGAGGTTCTGGTCATGAAAAATAAAGATGTATAGATCAGGTATAGACAGTTGGGATAAAGTGAATGTCTCCATGTAGAGTGATTCCTATCATGCTCAGCCATTGCTAAATCTTCCAGAACAAGATTTGAATTCTCACCACCTCATTCAGTTATAACATACCTTTTTTTTAATAGGACATGGGCCTCACTATCTGGGCCAGCATTTGTTGCTCATCCCAAGTTGCCCTTGAGAAGATGATTGTGAGTTAGCGTCCTGAACCATTGCAGTCCATTTTGCAACTAGACTCACAGCACTGTTAGAGAGGAAATGCTGGGACTTTGACCCAGTGACATTGAAGAATATTTCTAAGTTAAGATGGTGAGTGGCTTGGAGGGAAACTTGTAGGTGGCGTTGTTCCCACATACTTATGGTAGCAATCATGTGTTTGGAATGTACAGACTAAGGAGCAAAAGTATATTTCTGAATTGCATCCTGTGCATGGCACATGGTACATGGCATGCTACTGAGCGTTGGTGGTCCAGGGACTGAATGGCAATTCAGTCACAATCAAGCAGGCTGTGATGGTGTCAAGCTTTTGATGGTGGACAGGTCTTAGGAGTCAGGAAGTTAGGTACTTGCTGCAGAGTTCCTAGACTCTGACCTGCTAATATGGTAACGTCCAGGAAGTTGGTGGTGAGGGAATCAGTGCTGTTAATACCTATGAAAGCCAAGAGGCTCTAGTTAGAAAACGTTGGCATGTTATGGATTACTGTTAATATTTCTTCCTTGTTCTTAAAATCTTTGAATAAAACTTCAGCAGCCACAGTAATTCCTTCTTTAATTACTTTAGCATCAGGGAATAATTTCTTGTGTTATGCCAAAAGATGAAAAATGTGATTGAATACTTCAGTACAGGCCTTACTTTTTGCTGCTTATTTCAAAAAGAATGACTGTTGAGCTTTTTAATTGGTCTTCAGCTCATCTGCATTCATTGTCTGAAGAATGCTGTTCAAGGGAAATCTATCTTTGAATTTACTTTGCATCACTGTGTGGTGCCATTCTGAAGTTTTACCTGACAATATACTTTGGTGACGTACAAGGCAAATACTCATCTTTTATGGCTGTAAATAGAGATCCATTTTTCTTTTGTGTGAAAGTTGTACATTTTTGGTTTATTTTTAGATGGTCCAGTTTTATCACATATCATTACAGCTTCACTCTACCATCAGTCACACTGAAAATAGGCATCTGGATCCATGCTTCTGAGACATCCAGAATGTTAGTGACTGCCTTCAAGTGTGGAGGCATGGGAAGCATTGGTGGTTATAGTCATGGAGTCATCGGGCAAAACTAGAATCATTGGTATCAGGGGCAAACTTTCCATTGGTTGGAATCATAACTGGCAGATAGGAAGATGGTGTGGTTGTTGAAGGTCAGTTATCTCAGCTCCATGATATCTGATGCTTCATCAAAGACCTTCCCTGCATCAAAAGGTCAGAAGTTGGGGTGTTTGTCGATGATTGCACAATGTTCAACACTATTCATGGCTCCTCAGATACTAAAGCAGGATATGTTCAAATGCAACTGAACTGGACAATATCCAGAGTTGGGCTGATAAGTGGCAAGTAAGATTTGTACCATTCAAATACAAGGGCCAGCTCCAATAAGAGACTGTCAAACTACCACTCCGATATTCAGTGATGTTATGATCATTGTGTCCCACTAAGGCTCCCATTATCAACAGTCTCGGGGTTGCTATTGACCAGAAAATCAACTGAATTCACCATATTAACACAGTGCTCAATGAGCAGGTCAGACACCAGGAATACTGTGGTGAGTAATTCACCCCTGATTCCCAAACGCCTGTCCGCCATCTGTAAGGTATAATTTAGGAGTGTATAATTCAGGAGTATAATTCAGGAGAATACTCCCACTTGCATGGGAGGGATGCAGTTCCAGCAACACACAAAGATAAAGCAGTCACTTGACACTACATTCACTCCCTCCATCAGTGACTCTCAGTAGCAGCAGTGTGTACAATCTACAAGATGCACTGCAGAAACTCACCAAAGATCCTCAGACACAACTAAGTGTTCCCAATTTCTTCACAGAGTTTTGCCTGGTGTACCTATTGATCCCTTTTAATCGAAAGCATTTCTCCATTACTGAGGCTGCTTTAGTGAATCTTAGACATGCTGTCTGTCCTGTTGCACTACTGGTCTATGTTCTCCCTTTTCAAAATATCAGATACTTCATCAGTCCAGTTCCATACAGACTGTGTTTTCATGCAGTCATGCTTTCAATGATGCTAACCTTGCATGAACCTAGATCCCCCACTGAGGCATACAGCACTTAACAGTGTGGTTAGTGCTAGGCTGCACACAGCTATCATGTAAATCAGCAGGGAGCATGAAGTTTGCATGCTGCCTGCATTGGAAGGAATGGGAGCAAGTTAATTATGTATCATGACCCTCATTCCTGTTTTCATATGCTGTCAAACTTCGCCAACTTGTCTTTTTGAGTAATGATACATTTCACAAAAAGAGCAGAAAAATTTTGTGCAGAGTGCCATGTATCAGTGTAGAACAAAATTCCACCTGAATTACAGCTCTTGTGTCTACTTCCTTCAAGGTTCTCCACATAAATATTTGACTGTACAAAACAGGTATGTTCATACTGACAAGTTAAAAGCCATATTTCCCCTCAGCCACACATTTTAAGCACTTGTAATGATTCGTACTGGCACAGCCCACTTTAATCGATAGCAAGGTGTGCTGACCTTCTGGCCCCTGTTGAAGCAGCACATATTTTTATGAGAATAATACTGGTTGTGCCTTCATTATGCTGTTGCTCCAGTGTGAAAAACTCTGATCGGAACTAAAGAAATGGAATGCATTTTGACTCATTTCATATCAATTCATGACTCATTTTCTGGCCTGTGAGAGTTGGCAGGCACAATCTTAAAATTAGAGCTTCAAGCTTCACTGCTCTGAACTCTCTGTGCCAGCTTCCCAGTGTCACCCCATGTAAAATTGCAGCCAGGATATTCACAAGGGGAATCATGTACATCCATAGATATATGAAACTTGCAACAGCTTTTACAAGAAAGGCTGAGTAATAATGCATCATTCTTCCGAGGAATCGACATTCACAGAAATTAGTTTTCAGCCAATTTGGCTGACTTCACGTGATTTCTGAAAGTACACGTGTTAAAGCATTCGTTTCACTTCTCTAATGCAGCACCAAAATTGGTGGGTGTTGTGGACAGTGAAGGTGGTTATTTAAGATTTCAAAGAGATCTTGATCAATTGGATTAATAGGTTGAGGAGTGGCAGATGGAGTTTTATACTAGTAAACAACCCTTTATCCAAAATCTGAAAAGCTCCAAAGTCCGAAGGATTTTTTGTGAAATTTCTTTCTCATTAACAAGGTTGTTTGGCCTGCAGTTAACCCAAGTTGACACCCACTCGATGCATGTCATTCTGATGTGACGTGTGGGGACGTGGCTCAGCACCGGCAGGCTTTGATTCTGTTTCAAGACCTGTTTTACTTAGTGACTTGTGCTCCTCTGGTAAGATTTTTAAAAATTTCATCATCAAACTGTCATTTATTCTGAAATTTGAAAAGTTCTGAATTCCGAAAACCAGCTGGTCCCAAGCATTTTGGATAAAGGATTGTGCACCTGTATACATAAATGTGAAGTATTGCAGTTTGGTAAAACAAACAAGGGTAGGATTCAAACAATTAATGGTAAGGTCCTGGGTGGTGTTGTAGAACAGAGAGACCTAGAGGTTCAGTCTTTGAAATTTACATCACAGGTAGACAGGGTGGTTCAGAAAGTATTTAGCACACTTGCCTTTATTGTTCAGATCTTTATGTGTAGGAGATGGGACGTCATGTTAAGGTTGTACAGGACATTGGCGAGGCTTCTTCTGAGTATTGTGTGCAATTTGGGTTGTCCTCCGAAAGGAAGGATATTATTAAATTTGAGACAGTTCAGAAAAGATTTACCAGGATATTGTCAGGAATAGTGGCTTTGAGTTATAAGAATAAGCCAGATAGACTGGGACTTCTTTCACTGGAGTGTAGGAGGTCGAAGAGTGACCTTATAAAGGTTTATAAAGTCAAGAGGGACATAGGTAAGGTGAATACAGAAGGTATTTTCCCTCGGGTGAAGGAGTTCAAAACTAGGAAGCATATTTGTAAGGTGAAAGAAAAAACATTTTAAAAAGAACATGAGGAACAACATTTTTATGTAGAGAATGATTAATGTGTGAAAAGGACTGCTGTAGAACGTGATGGATGCAGATACAGTTACAGCATTTAAAAGATATTTGGATAAGTGCATGAATAAGAGAGGTTACAGGGATATGGGCAAATACAGGCAGGTGGGACTACTTTAGTTTGAAAATATAGATTAGTTGAACTGAAGGGTCTGTTTCCATGCTGTATGACTCTATGACTTGAGAAGCACCTGTAGTAATGCCGGGTACCTGCTTTGTGTACTCAACAGGTTTACCATCTGATCCCATCTTCTTCTGGGTGATTCAGTAACAGGCATTCCATTGTAACAACCACAGATGTTTTGAAGAGATGTTCAAAGACCAGAACTGATCATTTGGAATCATTGAACCAAAATGTTTAATTTCAGAAATTTTCTATCAATTTTATCAATTTTAATTTTCTATCAATTGTGAATGCATTGCAATTATACTGATCAACAATAAATGTAGCTTAATGGAATCACAATTTTTCAGCTCTCTTCCCTGTCGTAAAATGTTTACACGAAATCAAGTGAAAATAAGTGTTGCAAAGTGAGTAAGATCAAGTAGCGTTTTGTGGAATTGCTACACATTTACAATGAAAGACCTGAATCTTCTTAATGTTTTGAAATTATGGTGAAATGCTAGTCAATAATCAATTCAATACAAGAGAACTCAAATTGCATATTACATTTTTCTAAGGAGATGAGGTTAAATGGCGAGGTCCATAATGTATCATTTGTCCAAGACTGTAATACTAGGAAGCATTAGCCAACTCAAATTTTAAATGTCAGTGGATTTTACAGTGCTGTTAAATTGTACGACACTCTGGTTTGGGAAATAAAAAGATAAAATGTTAAATAATTAGGATTGAGAGCAAGAGTTGTATGACCAGGGAATTAATGGAGGTTTGAGGGAGAAACTGGAATAAGATATATGGTTAAATTGGATAGTTGAATGAAGAAATGGGAGATGAAAGGATTATAAGTTCAATATATGTATAAATGTGAGGACGGCTATTTCCTTGCCAAAGTGTTAATCACTGAATGTCAACTTCACTTCCTTTCAGTTCTAATTATTTCTATTTGAGTGAGAATAGGAGTTGAAAGAATCAGTTTTTAAACCAATGCAATCAGAACGCAGGTGGAAAATAGAATACAATATTGGCAGTTTGCAATGTGAATAAATGGATAAATATGGATGATAACATTGGAGGTGCAATCGCCACTGTCATTTGTCATCTTTATACCAAGATAGTGTTGACTGAAATGAATACAGAAAGTGCTGAAAACCTCAGCAGATCTGGTAAAATCTGTGGAGGGAGACACAGTTTTTAAAATGCAATTGTGGGACATCCATTTGGCCAGTGTTTATTGCCCATTCCTAGTCTTTCTCAAGAAAGTATTGGTGAGTTACATTCCTGAACTGCAGCTGTTCGTGAATTCCAGGATTTTGACCCAGTAACATTGGAATGGCAATATAATTCCAAGTCAGAATAGTGAGTGGCTTGGTGGGGAACTTGGACATGTTACCCTTATCCTTATAGATGGTAGTGTTCATGGATACCATGACTAATGCCATTTACAAAGTTCGCTGATGATACCACCATAGTCGATCAAATCTCAGATGGCAACAAAACAGACTACAGATGGGAAGTGGAAGACCTGGAAAAATGGTGTACTGAGAACAACCTAGCTCTCAATGCCAGCAAAACCAAAGAACTCATTATTGACTTTTTGCGAGATGTTACTCATGCCCCCCCCCTGCCCCCCCCAACCACCACACATTAACAGCTCAGAGGTGGAACAAGTGGAGAGTGTCAAGCTCCTGGGAGTGGTCATCCACAAAAAGCTTTCTTGGACTCTTCATGTGGACGTACTGGTTACAAAGGCCCAACAACATCTCTTCTTCCTCAGGCAGCTGAGGAAATTTGGCATGACGGTGAATACCCTTGTCAACTTTTATATGTGCGTCATTGAGAGCATTCTGCCTGGATGTAGTGACCTGGTATGGCAACTGTACCATTCAAGATTGAAGACGGTTACAGAGAGGAGTGAATCCAGCCCACACAATCACAAAGGCCAACCTCCCATCTATAGAATCCATTTACCAGACCCACTGTCAAGGAAAGGCCACCAGCATTCTTAAAAATCCATCCCACCCTGGCAATGTTTTCCTACAACCTCTACCATTGGGGAGAAGGTACAGAAGCCTGAACACACGCACCAACCGGTTTCGCAACAGGTTCTACCTTACTGTTGTTAGAATATTGAATGGACTCACAAACCTTTAACATTTGCCTGTACCTGTGTTTTTGTTTTTAGATTGCCTACAGTGTGGAAACAGGTCCTTTGGCCTGACCAGTCCACACTGACCCTCCGCAGAGTAACCCACCCAGACCCATTTCCCTCTGGCTAATGCACCTAGCACCATGTGCAATTTAGCATATTTTAGCCTACACATCTTTGGACTGTGGGAGGAAACCAGAGCACCCACGCAGATACAGGGAGAATGTGCAAACTCCACACAGTCACCTGAAGCTGGAATCGAACCTGGGACCTTGGTGTTGTGAGGCAGCAGTGCTAATCACTGAGCCACCGTGCTACTCACTGTGCTGCTGTTTACCTATTATTTACTATCTATGGTACTTAACTATGTGATCTGCCTGTATTGCTTGCAAGACAAAGCTTTTTACTATGCCTCGGTACATGTGACAATAAACTTAATTCAAATCAATTCAATTCAGTTCAATTCAGAGTCAATTCAATTCAATGGAGAATTCAATGTGTTTGGTAGGTGCTGTCTCAGCACCTTTAGTAAGTTTCTGCATGCATGTTGTAGATATATAGAAACTGCTTTTACTGAGCATTATTGTTGGAAGGAGTGGATGTATATAGGTGTGGTACTAATCAAGCAGATTACTTTGTCCTGGATGGTGTCAAGCTTTTTGAGTGTTGTTGAAGCTGCACTCATCTAGGCAAGTGGGGAGCATTCTATCATACTCCTGATTTTTGCCTTGTGTACAGGGTTTGGGGAGTCAGGAGGTGAGCTATTTGCTGCAGCCTCTTGATCTACTTTTGTAGCCACTGCATTACTTTGGCAAGTCCAGTGCAGTTTCAGGTTAATGTTGACTCCAAGGATGTGGGGAATTCAGTGATGGTAATGCCATTTAATGTCATCAAGCAGTAGTCATTGTCTAGCATTTATGTAGTGTGAATGTTGCTTTTCAGCCGAGCCTGAATATTATCCAAGTTTGTTACATTTTAGCATTGACTGCTTCAGTACAAATGATGCTGACCATTGTGCAAACAGCAGCAAACATCTGCACTTCTGACCTTATAATGGAGGGCAAGTCATTGAAGCAACTGAGGACACTACCTTGGGGAACTTATGCAAAGAGGTTCTGAAGCTGAGATGTCTGACCTCTAACAACACAACGACCTTCATTTGTGCAAGATATGACTCCAACTTGTGGAGAGTTTTCCCCAAATTTCCATTGACACCAGTTTTACTTGGCCCATTTTATGCCACTCTCGTCTCCCCTCTGGAATTCAGCTCTTTCGTCCATGTTTGAACCAAGACTGCAATGAGTTCAGGATCTAAGTGGCTCTGGCAGAACTCAAATGACATGTCAGTGAGCAGGTTATTGCTAAAGAAAATGCTGCTTATTCTCCATCATTTTACTGATGAGCAAAAGTAGACTGAAGTGAGTTTTTTAAGATTAGATTAGATTACATTACAGTGTGGAAACAGGCCCTTCGGCCCAACAAGTCCACACTGACCCACCGAAGTGCAACCCACCCATACCCCTACATTTACCCCTTACCTAACACTACAGGCAATTTAGCATGGTCAATTCACCTGACCTGCACATCTTTGGACTGTGGGAGGAAACCGAAGGAAACCCACGCAGACACGGGGAGAACATGCAAACTCCACACAGTCCTGAGGCGGGAATTGAACCCGGGTCTCTGGCGCTGTGAAGCAGCAGTGCTAACTGCTGTGCCACCGTGCCGCCCACAAGCTAGTTGGCTAGGTTGGGTTTCTCCTGCTTTTTGGTTATGGGATATACCTGGGCACTTTTCCAGATTGTTAGGTAGCTGTCAGTGTTGTAGCTGTACTGGAATAGATTGCATAATGGTGGGACAAGTCTGGCGCATTATTGCTGGAATGTTATTGGGGCCCATCATCTTTGCATATCCAGTGCCTCCATTTCTGAGTGGATTGAAAATTGGCATCTACAATGCTGGTGACCTCTGGAAGAAGATCTTTCACTGGAAGCAAATGAAGTTTCTTGCCATTCACATGAATGAAAGCAAAATCTGGTAGTTTGATAACCAATCCAAACCAATTTGCCTATCTTTATTCTACAAAGATGATGGTTAACACCCAATTGGTGTAGGAATTCTCAGACATATAATATTCTTTATATTCATAAAAGAATCGTAGATTGCATTTACATTCATTTGTTAGATAGATGTCACTTACATGGAAAGAAAATTTAAATTACTTTTTGGCATATTTCTACTGAAAATATATAACTAAAATGCTGCACAATGTTGAACAAGATTTTTGCATATTTGATCATTTCTCACGTATGTTTTGATCCTATATTCTGGAATTAATGCACTGGAGATGGTTAAGATAGTGGGAATTTCACTGGATTAGTTATTTCATTGTCCAGGTTAATGTAGATTGCACACATGACAGAAGTGAAACTATCATGGTATTCAAACAGATGAAAGACTCAACAGACAATCAAGGTATTTTTCAATGTATAATTTCAGTTACATCACACTGTAAATTTTTGCTATAAATTCTGTGCCTTAGAATTGTGTCCTCCACTATCACCTGATGAAGGAGTGGCACTCCGAAAGTTAGTGTGCTTCCAATTAAACCTGTTGGACTATAATCTGGTGTTGTGTGTTTTTTTAACTTTGTACACCCCAGTCCAACAACGGCATCTCCAAATCAGAAATGGTCATTTCAAAGGGATGAGAAAATAGATGTTGCCCTTATTAATGTGGTCCAAATCCCATTAAACAATTTAAACATTTCAAGAGAAATGGAACTATGGGAAGTAATCAATAATTCCAGGAATTCCCTACAAACTTGCAATGCTGCAAATATGGACTTTTCTTACATCCGTGTAGGTTACATCAAGAGAACATTTATAACATTTCTAGTGATGATTTTAGTGATGATTCTGACCTAAGCCATCCAGCTTGTCAAATATGTCCTGCAGAGAATATTCTCAATTCCTTTATCATAATAAGAAAGATGGCAAGGAAAGGCCAGGGAACTATAGACCAGTGAGCCTGAAATTGGTGGTTTGAAGGTAGATGACAGGGGGTAGTGTTGGAGGGTTGCTTTTCAGACTGGAGACCTGTGACCAGTGGAGTGCCACAAGGATTGGTGCTGCGTTCACTGCTTTTCATCTTTTATATACACGATTAGGATGTGAATATAGGCGATATAGTTAGTTACTTTGCAGCTGACACCAAAATTGGTGGTGCAGTAGACATCAAAGAAGGCGACTTTTGAGTACAACAGGGTCTTGATCAGATGAACCAATAGGCGGAGAAGTGACCGATGGAGTTTAATTTAGATAAACATGAGGTGCTGCCTTTTGGAAAGGCAAATCAGGGCTGGACTTATACACCTAATGGTAATGTCATGGGGAGTGTTGCTGAACGAAGAGACCTTGGAGTGCAGGTTCATAGTTCCTTGAAAGTGGAGTATCAGGTAGATCGGATAGTGAAGAAGGCATTTATTATGCCTTCTTTTATTGGTCAGAGCATTGAGTATAGGAGTTGTGAGGCCATGTTGCAGCTGTACAGGATATTGGTTAGGCCACTTTTAGAATATTGTGAGCAATTCTGATCCCACTCCCATCAGAAGGATGTTGTGAAACTTGAAAGAGTTCAGAAAAGATTTACAAGGACGTTGCAAGGGTTGGAGGATTTGAGCTCTAGGGAGAGACTGAATAGGCTGGGCCTGTTTTTCCTGGAGTGTCGGAGGCTGAGGGGTGACCTTACAGAGGTTTATAATATCATGACGGGCATGGATAGGGAAAATAGACAAGGTCCCACCCAGGGGTGGGTGAATCCAGAGCTAGAGATTTAGGATGAGAGGGGAAAGATTTAAAAGGGACCTAAAGGGCAACTTTTTCATGCAAAGGGTTGTGTATGTATGGATTTGAGCTGCCAGTGGAAGTGGTGGAGGCTGGTACAATTACAACATTTAAAAGGCATCTGGAAGGGTACATGAATAGGAAGGGTTTAGATGAATACGGGTCAAGTGCAGGCAAATGGAACTACATTAATTTAGAATATCTGCTTGGCATAGATGAGTTGGATGGAAGGATCTGTTTCCATGCTGTCCATCTCTGACTCTAAAATTACCTTTCCCATGATAAACCCTGCTATCTATGAAACAGCAAATGCTTTATTTTTGTGTATTTTGTAAGGCATGCATGAGCAGCCCAGATATTGGGATGGCCCATGTAAGTTCACATTTTAGACAGAACTTTTGGCTAAGATCTGAAACTTCACGAGTCCTTTGCAAATTTGTTTCTGGAAGCAGAGTATGCTATTGAAAATAGGATCTCTTAAAATTAGTCCTATTATGCATGAGCTTCCAAACATATTGGATAGGACTTTGCAGACTTTTTTAAGGAGTGATTAAAACGTTTTTAAAGCACTTTCTCATTTATAGCTGATGGAAATTGATTAATATGGCCTTTATGATTATTGACAAAATGTTATTTGTTTTATATCTGTATTTGTAAAATCCACTTTGTTTTAGAAATCCATGTTCAGATAATTGTGCTGATTGGAAAGTAAATTGACATCTAAATAATGTAGCAGTTCGACTCAATCCTCTGCTCATTGCTGAATGAAGTTGAATCATTAGCAGTTAGGGTAGACCTGTTTTTCACTCCAGATATTCACACAATATTCACTCCAGATATTCACTCCACACAAGACAAAGTAAAACACATCAGGAAGATCTGAAGTTGAAATCTCAGTGTGCAGCCTATCCTCACCACAGAGGTGTTGCTAATATTATGAAGCGTGCAAACTAGCGAGCTCTGCATCTAGTAGACAGAGGCAATAGTGGCTTGGTAGTAACATCACTGGGCAAAAATAATCCAGAGGCTCAGGCTGATGCTAGATTTAAATCTGACCACAACAGTTACTCTCAATAACTATGACAATAAAACCATTGTTGATTGTTGAGGAAAGCCATTTGGTTCATTAATGCTATTTAAGTAAGAAGGCTGCCACCTTGGTCAACTTGGTCTCATCTACATGTGGCTGTAGACCCACAGCAATTAAGTACAGTAAGAAATAGCAATGCCATTAAATTCAAGGGCAGGCAGAGATGGGCAACAAATGCTGGCCTGGACTGTGGCTCTCCTATTCCATCAAAGAATAAAAACAACAAGATTTCAGTAAACAAGCAAGCATGGGTGGCACTGTGGTTAGCACTGCTGCCTCAGAGTGCCAGAGACCCGGGTTCAATTCCCACCTCAGGCGACTGACCGTGTGGAGTTTGCACGTTCTCCCTGTGTCTGCCTGGGTTTCCTCCGGGTGCTCCGGTTTCCTCCCACAGTCCAAAGATGTGCAGGTCAGGTGAATTGGCCATGCTAAATTGCCCGTAGTGTTAGCTGAAGGGGTAAATGTAGGGGTATGGGTGGGTTGTGCTTTGGCAGGTTGGTGTGGACATGTTGGGCTGAAGGGCCTGTTTCCACACTGTAAGTAATCTAACCCTTCCATTGTTCTATAAAATAGATAAATGTGAGATGCTGCATTCTAAAAAAGCAAATCAGGGCAGGACTTATACACCTAATGGTAAGATACCAACTACTCCTAGCCTGAAGAATCATAGCCTGGTACAATAATTGTGCTGATTGGAAAGTAAATTGACATCTAAATAAGGCTGGGAATGAAGGGTGTTGTGGGATATTTTTGGAGTTGGGTAAGGGACACAAGAGGGTTGGAAGCAAAATCCTGTTCTCTGAGGTGCCCAGTTTTGAGATTGATTTAATTCTCTCATGCATCTGAACTTCTGTGCTAGTGTAAACTTACTGCATTTTTTTGTTGGAGAAACAGGGGCGGCAGGTAGCTCAGTGTTACCTCACAGCAATAGGAACCTAGGTTCAATTCCTGTCTCGGGCAACTGTCTGTGTTGAGCTTGCACATTCTCCCCGTGTCTGTGTGGGTTTCCCCCCGCCGTCAAAAGATGTGCAGGTCAGGTGAATTGGCCATGTTAAATTGCCCACAGTGTTAGGTGCATTAGTCAGGGGTAAATGTAGTGGAATGGGTCTGGGTGGGTTGCTTTTCAGAGGGTCGGTGTGGACTTGTTGGGCCAAAGGGCCTGTTTGCATGCTGTAGGGAACCTAATCTAATAAAACTATGCAGGTCTGACAGCATTTATAGAGAGTGAAAGAGAGACAGTTAATGTTTCAAGTCCAGTGACCCTTCCAACTGTTTTCCTGTGTTTCTTAGTCATACAATGATCCTCTCTGTGAGTGCTGCATTCCTTTGAAGGATCTTTCTGGTAATCTAGATTATTTTTAAAAAATTAAAAACTGTTGAAAACTCTTCACTCCCTGTTCTGGAGTATTGGATATTTGCAACCATATTTTTGGTCTGTAGTCCTCACTTTCTCCTGGTCCTTTAACACTGGGTAGCACACTATAAAATGAAGTCCTGCTATCCCCAGCATTGCACCAAATGTTAAATTACTTCTTTTCGCACTGTATAGCAAATTATCTGACTTTCAGACAAGACTTCTGTACTGAACAAGAAATATCATTTATTATAAGTAATTAGACTATAGCTACAATTAAACAGGTATAAATCATTAATAAATAACATTACTAAAACATTGCTAACTAACACCTAATATACTGCCCCTTAAAAACACATACAAACAAACAAGGAAAATAGATTATTGGTGGAGGAAGAAAAAGGTCTGGGAATTCCGTTAAATGGTCTTTGTTTCTTGCTTCTGATGTTCAGTTAACCCTACCTGGGCTAACCAGCCCCTTGCAGTTCAGTTGTCTTTTTATGGAAGCTGTCACTGGCCTGTACTGAAAGTTCTGAGAAACTAATTCACTTTGAAAATGCCACTAATATATCAATTCAAAAGTCACAGCTAATATTGTCTGCTGCAGGAAAGATAACTAGTTTTCTTTAAGTTTAAGCTTTTTTTTAACTGCAAAGAACAGGTAACTTCTGCTGGGCAGAACAACAACACACCATTGTATGTCCTTTTCTGTGTCGTTCTCTTTCAACGTTTTTCCAACACTGTACCATCCTGCTTAGAGGAGAATCAATCAGTTTCATGTATAAACAGCATTTTGTTGGTCAAGGTGGCTCGTGACTATCTGCATATTGCAGGAACTCATAATCACAAAATGGAGTCCACAATAGACATTGAATTACTTGCTGTGATAACAGCAGCCATCCTTATGATTCCTTGCTTTCAAAAACAGTTCTTCCTCTTTGCAGCACGCTGTTTTAAAAGACACGGTCTTGCACGCCTCCATCCTTAAGAGAATGAGACACCTTTTTTTAAAAAAATGTTTAGCTATCAACATATAATAACCAGCAACAAAACAAAATACATCCATTCATTCTTCTCATTCACCCCCAATCCCATGACAAACTTACACAATCTTACAACAAGCTAAAATTTAAGAAATTCTAACATTTTGCATACATGATAATGTAACCACTATTATATTGTCTTTTCTACTAACATGTACAATTTTGCATTAAGTGGTTGCATTGAATCATTGCAATAAATAAAAATCTCAGGTATTATGATATTTTAAAATGATGCTTCCTTTTTTCCATGTTGAATATAGAATTCAAAATGCAAAAGAGTTACAATAACCACAAAATCTCTTTTCTTCCATTGAAAAATACTTCTTCCATACTGGTTTACTTTCTTAGGTTTCTCTATTCCTGACTCCTCATTTTTCACCAAGGCAGCACCCATACCCAAACATTAGCATCAAATGACATTTAGAAAGTTCTGAAAAATCAGGAGTGGACAGTACTTGTTCATTAAGATTGCCTTTACCTTCTCAAATATTGCTTGACATTCTGTTGTCTATATACTACTTCCGCTTTGTTAAGTCTACAGCTTTTGTTCCAAAATTATGGCAAACATCTGGTATAATTGACACATTCATAGAAACCTCAAGATTTTTCAGTTAGTTTTAGGAATTTCATTAAAGCTTTAACTTCTGCTGTTCTTGGCAATATCTAACTTGGCAGAAATGGGTACTGCGAATGCAGGAGATTAGAGTGGTGCTGGAAAAGCACAACAGGCAGCATCTGAGGAGTAGGAAAAGTGACATTTCGGGCAAAAGCCCTTCATCAGAAATATCTGGCTTGTGCAACGAAATGTCCCAAGTAAGTCACTCTCACTTCCGTTTTTGGCTTAATTTCTCACTATGACATATTGCCAATTGTAATTGTTTAAACATTTCTTCAAATGATCTTTCACACTCTTCTTAAGTGGTACTATAAACTATGATATCATTTAAATACAGTGTGCAGTGTGCAGATTCATAAGCTTCTGGAATATGTTTGGGTTATTCTTTAACCCAAATACTATCACTTACCATTGGTATAATTCATTAGTGTAATAAAACAGGAATTGCGTTAGCTCTCGATGCTAATGGCATTTGCCAGTAACACTTCACCAGATCAATCTTGGAAAGGAATGAAACACTGCCAGTCCTATCAATGCAAAAGTCCAGTCCTTGAATTGGGTATGAAGCTGTTTTCATTACCACACTTACCTTTCTATAATCTATACAAAGTCTACATTGACGCTATTGGTAAACTCCAGCTACTGTGATTAGGCTCAACCAAGTGGATATTTAGCATGTTTTAATTTCTGTTTCCCCCAGAACTTGTTCTTCTGGGCTCAACTGATAAGGATTTTGCTTTATCAGTCTTGACTCATGGATGTCCACATTAGCTCTAGCTCATGTAGAACATCCAGATGTATATCTATAGGTTACCTTTATACTTTCTCAGTAGTCATACATGATCCTCTAATTGTCCTTTTTGTACAAATGTGAATATAGTTTCTAACTGCTCCTGTATTTCTGTGTTATCTAATCGAGCTGTAGGAGGTTCACTTTTAGAACAGTCTACCTCTCCTTTTACCTAACTCTTACTGCTATCATCTTCCACTACTCTTTGTTCCTCTTTATCATCTTCCCTATAATACCTTTTCAGCATGTTTATGTGACATAATCGATAAAACAATTTCTCAGCTCCTGATCATCTAACATTTCAGAAACTCACAACAGGCCAGAATTCCATGCTGTGAAATGATTTGGAGATGCCTGTGTTGGACTGGGGTGTACAAAGTTAAAAATCACACAACACCAGGTTATAGTCTAACAGGTTTAATTGGAAGCACACTAGCTTTCAGAGCGTCGCTCCTTCATCAGGTGGTAGTGGAGGGCTCAATCCTAACACAGAATTTATAGCAAAAATTTACAGTGTAATGTAACTGAAATTATACATTGAAAATGTGATTGTCTGTTAAGCCTTTCATCTGTTAGAATACCATGATAGTTTCACTTCTTTCATGTGTAAATCACAAAACCTTTTTTTAAAAAGTTGCATTCTCAGGTTAGCTGTTAACAGTGGTGATAGCTAGACAATATGTTGAAGGTGTTAGCCCCCTGTGTTCTCTGTCTATGCCATGATGTTTAGATTGATTCTAATCTAAAAAGTGAGATAACGGAGTTTTACATGAATTCATGCAGTTTTTGAGCTCAGAGTTCTACATGAATACATGCAGTTTTTGAGCAAAGTACAATGTAACCATGAAAGTACAAATTCACCACAAAATACAGTAGTGCCTTGACATACAAACGACCCCGTTTACGAACAAATCAGTTTACGAACAGCATTGTACATAAAATTTTGCTTCAACATATGTACAAAATTCAAGGTACGAGCAGTTCGTCTTTGGAGCGTGTGCAGTTCATCTTTGGTGCGTGTGCTGTGGACATGGGAAAAATTGATTCAGTTCGCAAGCTTTTCGGTTCGCGAACCGGGTCCTGGAACAGATTAAGTTTGTAAGTCGAGGCGCTACTGTATATGTGTGCATATGGGTCTTTGTCTGTCTGTGTGTGTGTGTCTGTCTGGGTTGGGGGTTGTGAGTGTGAGACAGTGTATGTGTGTGTGTAGTGAGTGCAGAGTGTCTTAAATCTGTGAGAGGGTGCATGTGTGAGTGGGTGTCTGTGTGTGCGTCTGTGTATATGTGTGTCCATCTGTATGTGTGTATAGGAGTGTTTGTGTGTGAGAGTGTGTGTGTGTAGGAGTATCTGTGTGTGTGTGTATCTGTAGTGCAATGCAGGTCATCTGAAATGTGACATTTTCCCAAGGTCCCGGTTGAGGCCCTCCTTATGGGTACCGAACTTAGCTATCAGCTTCTGCTCGGCCACCTTTCGCTGCTGCCTGTCCTGAAGTCCACCTTGGAGGATGGTCACCCGAAGGTCCAAGGTCGAATGTCCTGGACCACTGAAGTGTTTCCCAACTGGGAGGGAAGACTGTTGATTGTTGTGCGGTGCCCATTCATCCGTTGCCGTAGTCTTTACTCGGTTTCCCCAATATACCATGCCTCTGGGCATTATTGCCTGCAATGTATAAGATAGACAATGTTGGCTGAGTCACATGAGTACCTGCCATGTACAAGGTGGGAGGTGTCCGCACGTGTAATGGTGGTATCTATGTCCACACTCTGACACATCTTGCAGCGCCTACCGTGACAGGGTTGTATTGAGTTGTCCTGAGAGCCGTGCAACTTGCTACAAACAACAATCTGTTTGAGGTTTGGTAG
Organism: Chiloscyllium punctatum; assembly: GCF_047496795.1. Lineage (NCBI taxonomy): Eukaryota > Metazoa > Chordata > Chondrichthyes > Orectolobiformes > Hemiscylliidae > Chiloscyllium > Chiloscyllium punctatum. Next base: position 74,382,688 of record NC_092743.1, read on the forward strand.
TTGTTTAAAGGCAAGTAGTGGAGGTGTGGGGAAGGTCTTGGTGAGGTGCTCATCCTCACTGATAATGTGTTGCAGGTCACGAAGAACATGGCGTAGTTTTGCCGCGAAGCCATCATTATGGGGGATGCTGGTGTAGAGTATGGAAACGTCCATTGTGACGAGGAGTGTTCCCGTTTTGACTGGTCCATAGGTGCTGAATTTCTGTAAGAAATCCGTAGTGTCGCGACAGAAGCTGGAGATCCTCTGTACAATAGTTTCAAGATGCCTTCCACATAGTCGGAGAGATTCTCACATAGGGTCCCATTGCCCCACATGATAGGACGTCCAGGTATGTTGGCTTTGTGTCCCTTTGGAAGGCAGTAGAAGTCACCTACATGAGAAGTACGTGGGATGAGGGCGTGTATGGAACTCTGAAGGATTGGATCCAAAGTTCTGATCAGTATGTTTAATTCATGGGTGTGTTCTTTGGTCGGATCAACTAGTAGTTGCCTGTAGTGTTCCTGGTTGTTCAGTTGTCGGTACACTTCCTTGCAGTAACCTGTTCTATTCTGAATGACAATGGCTCCTCCTTTATCTGCTGGTTTGATCACAATGTTGTGATTGGTTTTGAGAGCCTGGATGGCATTGCATTGTGAATGGGTGATGTTTGGCTCTACCTTGTGGGTACGGCTGATGAATCTGCCATTTATGTATTTCCTGGCGGTTTGAACATACATGTCAAGCCCAGGGCAGTGGCCCTCCAGTGGGGTCCAAGTTGACACCTTCTTTGGTCGCTCCTCTACAGATCCCTTTGATGACTGTTCCAGTTTATCAGTGGGCTCGTTGGGATCACTGCTGGCCCCTTGAAAGAATTCCTGGAGTCTCATCTGTCTGATGAACTCCTCCGTGTCTGCTGTCAGAACCAACGGGTCCGTTTTGGCGGTGGGGCAGAAGTTGAGACCCCTACTCAAGACTTCAATCTCTTCTGGTCGAATGGTGTTGTCTGATAAGTTGATACCAGTCTCAACTTCAGGGGATCTCCAGTTTCTGTCGCGACACTACGGGTTTCTTACAGAAACTCAGCACCCACGGACCAGTTGAACTGGGAACATTCCTCGTCACAATGGATGTTTCCGCACTCTACACCAGCACCCCCACAATGATGGCATCACGGCAACAGCCTCAGTAGTCAACACCAACAATTGCCAATCTCCAAACGCATCCTACAACTCATTCATTTTATCCTTGATCACAACGTCTTCACCTTTGACAACCAGTTCTTCATCGAGACACACGAAACAGCCATGGGGACCAAATTTGCAGCCCAATATGCCAACATTTGTATACACAGGTTCAAACAAGACTTCTTCTCTATGCAGGATCTCCAACCAACATTATACACCAGGTACATTGATGACATTTTCTTCCTCTGGACCCTTGGCGAGGAGTCACTGATAAAACTACACAGTGACATCAACAAATTTCAACCCACCATCAAACTCACCATGGACTACTCGCGACCATCTGTCTCATTCTTGGACACATGCGTCTCCATCAAGGATGGACACCTCAGCACCACACTCTACCACAAACCCACAGACAACCTCACAATGCTACACTTCTCCAGCTTCCACCCAAAACAATTAAAACAGCCATCTCCTATGGACAAGCCCTATGTGTACACTGGATCTGCTCAGTTGAGGAGGAACACGACAGACACCTGGAAGTACTCAAGGATACCCTCACAAGAATGGGATACAATGCCCAACTCATTGACCGCCAGTTCCGACGTGCCACAGCAAGGAACCGTAATGACCTCCTCAGGAGACAGACACGTGCTGCAACTGACAGGGTACCCTTTGTTGTTCAGTATTTCCCAGGAGCTGAAAAACTACGCCATGTTCTTCGTGACCTGCAACACATTATCAGTGAGGATGAGCACCTCACCAAGACCTTCCCCACATCTCCACTACTTGCCTTTAAACAACTACCAAACCTCAAACAGATCGTTGTTTGTAGCAAGTTGCCCTGCTCTCAGGACAACTCAATACAACCCTGTCACGGTAGGCGCTGCAAGACTTTTCAGAGTGTGGACATAGATACCACCATTACGCGTGCGGACACCTCCCACCTTGTACATGGCAGGTGCTCATGTCACTCAGCCAACATTGTCTATCTTATGCGTTGCAGGCAAGGCTGCCCAGAGGCATGGTATATTGGGGAAACCGAGTAAAGGCTACGACAATGGATGAATGGGCACCGCACAACAATCAACAGACAGGAGGGTTCCCTCCCAGTTGGGGAACACTTCAGTGGTCCAGGACATTCAACCTTGGAACTTCGGGTGACCATCCTCCAAGGTGGACTTCAGGACAGGCAGCAGCGAAAAGTGGCCAAGCAGAAGCTGATAGCTAAGTTCGGTACCCATAAGGAGGGCCTCAACCGGGACCTTGGGAAAATGTCACATTATAGATGACCTCCATTGCACTACACACACACACACACAGATACTCCTACACACACACTCTCACACACACACAGGCACTCCTATACACACATAAACACCGACACACATATACACAGACGCACAAACAGGCACCCACACACACCCTTACAAACACACTCACACATACACACCCTTATAGACTTAAGACACTCTGCACTCACTACACACACATATACACTTTCTCACACTCACAACCCCCAACCCAGATAGACACCCACACACAGACAAAGACCCACATGCACACACATATTTTGTGTGGTGAATTTGCACTTTCAGGGTTACATTGTACTTTGCTCAAAAACTGCATGCATTCATGTAGAACTCTGAGCTCAAAAACTGCATGAATTCATGTAAAACTCCGTTATCTCATTTTTTAGATTAGAATCAATCTAAACATCAGGTCATAGACAGAGAACACAGGGGCTAACATCTTCAACATATTACTCGATTAGTGGTGCTGGAAGAGCACAGCAGTTCAGGCAGCATCCAACGAGCAGCGAAATCGATGTTTCGGGCAAAAGCCCTTCATCAGGAATAAAGGCAGTGAGCCTGAAGCGTGGAGAGATAAGCTAGAGGAGGGTGGGGGTGGGGAGAGAGTAGCATAGAGTACAATGGGTGAGTGGGGGAGGAGATGAAGGTGATAAGTCAAGGAGGAGAGGGTGGAGTGGATAGGTGGAAAAGAAGATAGGCAGGTCGGACAAGTCCGGACAAGTCAAGGAGACAGTGCTGAGCTGGAAGTTTGAAACTAGGATGAGGTGGGGGAAGGGGAAATGAGGAAGCTGTTGAAGTCCACATTGATGCCCTGGGGTTGAAGTGTTCCGAGGCAGAAGATGAGGCGTTCTTCCTCCAGGCATCTGGTGGTGAGGGAGCGGCGGTGAAGGAGGCCCAGGACCTCCATGTCCTCGGCAGATTGGGAGGGGGAGTTGAAATGTTGGGCCACGGGGTGGTGTGGTTGATTGGTGAGGGTGTCTTGGAGATGTTCCCTAAAGTGCTCTGCTAGGAGGCGCCCAGTCTCCCCAATGTAGAGGAGACCACATCGGGAGCAACGGATACAATAAATGATATTAGTGGATGTGCAGGTGAAACTTTGATGGATGTGGAAGGCTCCTTTAGGGCCTTGGATAGAGGTGAGGGAGGAGGTGTGGGCACAGGTTTAAAACCAGCTCTGGAGCTGAGAGGCCACAAAAGGAGCAGCAGTCCTGAGGGGACTTAGGCCATAGCCAACAGCTCGAAAGGGGTTTACTCACTCGGGAGCTTACCAAAATCATCATGGAGAGAGGTCACGAGGGGACTTTGGCAGTGGTCGACACCAGGGAAGAAGACTAACATAGTTGGTGAGGAACTGGCTGATGCAGAGAGCGTTCGCCAAGAGGGCTCAGGCTACAAATGGCTACCAGTCTCAAGTGGCAGGAAAGATTCCCACTGGTGGGCAAAAGAAAAGCAGGCCAATTTGGAACATTGGGCCCATTTGATGAAAAGATGTACACAAAACATTTTAATGCATACTTAAAGATAAGCAAAGTGGCGGAAGACATAACGGTACCGGTACATAATCATTTTCTTGAGTACCATTGGGAGTAAAACATTTGCGATTCTAAGATACAAGCAGAGAATCCCAAGGAGAAGACATGCCAAAAACTATTTCTGATTTTATAAACGGGTATAGAACAAAGGAGAGTCTATTAACAATTATTGACTTTAAAGAGGTTAGCAGAGCATTGCGAATTCAGAGGGCTCCTCCAAGACGCCTTGCCAAATGGTTTGCTTCGTGGCCTCTAACATAAAGCTATCCAAGGGAAGCTACAAACAAGAAGAGACCTGGATTTTAATGCAATCTTTGAAATTGCTACCTCAATGGGGTTGGCCAATATTGAAGCAACACATTTGAATAGCAACATGTGGGTCAGCAGAGTGCAGTACCAACTGTAGAATGCTGCTAATGTGGCAAGAATGGCCATAATGAGCCAAAGTGTTGGATTTGAGAAGCTCAGTACCACAGATATAAGCAGTGGACCATATTGCCTGAATTGCCAAATATAACTCAAGCAAGAGAATAGGTATCCAAAGGAGACAATTCAGAGGTACATGCCATTACCAAGGAGTAAATAAGGAGTCAAATGCGTCTATGGGAGAAGCAGATATTCAGAATCAGCAGAGTTTCAATTAAACACCCTGTTGTTATGAGGTGAAGCTGATCGTTTCTGGGTTCTTCCTAAATTAGAGGGGAAGACAGTACAGATGGAAGTGAAGTTGTGTGCAGCAATGTCTATGATTCCTGAATCATTCTGTAGGAAAAACGCACTGCCATTGAAGCCTGTCAAGATTACCCTATGGACATACATGGAACAAATGGTGCCACTGAAGGGCTATGGTAAAAGTATCAGGCTTTAATGCTGATTAAGGACTTTTGCCTGAAACATCAATGCTCCTGCTCCTCGGATGCTGCCTGACGTGCTATGCTTTTCCAGCACCACACTGTCGACTCTAATCTCCAGCATCTGCAATCCTCATTTTTGCGTATGGTAAAAGTATACCTAAGGGAGCACTGTGCCAAATTGCCTGTGTATGTCGTGAAAGACAGCTACCCTAGATTATTCAGCGTTCCTAATTAAAGAAATGAAATTTAAATTGGGGCGTGGTTAATAGGCTGGCATTCTCGAAAATAGGTTTGCAAAAGGTTTTGGAAAGTCTAGAGATGCCTTCAAGGGAACATTGGGGAAATGAAAAGTATAGAAATTAACCAGTTTCACAAGTGATTGGGCAGATGGCAAAGAGGAGAAGTGAAGGAGCTATGAAAACACTTAAAAAATTGTTTCTTCAGTGATGGCATAGGCAACAAGTAAAAGGGAGGCAGGCTTTAGTGGAGTGGCCATTTTTGAGAGGGGCTGCTTTGCTGATGGGTAGGTCTAAGTGTGAGCTTAGGTGAATGCTGAGCTTTGTTGAGGAGGGTGAGCAGCAACAAGGTAAAGACTTTTTTTCCTAAGAGGAAAAGTTGTTGAAGAGGCAGAGATGGCAGTTACTGGAGTGGTATACACCTCCTGTCAAATGTGGGAGACCAGGGAGTAGTCGAGCGTCCCTGGTGACTACTTCCACAGGAGACGTGTCTGGCTGCAGCTCCTCTTAGATTGCATGGATCAGGTGGAACAGCAGTTGGATATGCTAAGGAACATACAGGAGGCAGAGAATGTAAAATATATAGTTTCAGGAAAGTGGTCATATCGCAGGTTCAGCTCGGTAGATGGGTGACCACCAGGAGAGATAGACAGGAAGTGCAGGTGTCTCCTGTGGCTAGCCCTCTCCCAAACAAGTCTACTTTTGGATAATGTTGGGCATACATGTGAACCTACTGTGCTTGCAGATGACATTGTCAAGAAAAATGAGGCAGATTTGATTTCAGTTGATTTGATTTTTTATGTACTGAAATACTGTAAAAGGTATTGTTTTGAGTTCTATACAAATAAATGATATCTCACATAAGTACATCAGGAAGATAGAACAGAATTCAGGGTATAGTGCCACAGCTACAGAGAGTGTGCAGAGAAAGATGAACTTTAATATATAAGATGTCATTCAAAAGTCTGGTAATGGCTGGGAAGAACCTGTTTTTGAATCTATTGGTACATGTTTTCAAACTTTTGAATCTTCTTCTGGATGGAATAGGATGGAAGAGACTATAATTTGATTATGTTTGCTGCTTTCCCATGGCAGCAGGAAGTATAAATTGAGTCAATGGGGGTTGTAAGGCTGGGTTTTGTGATAGACTGGGCTGTGTTCACAACTCTCTGTAATTTCTTGCATTCTTTGGCAGAGCAGTTGCCATACCAAGGTGTGATGCATCCAGATAGGATGCTTTCTACAGTGCATCTAAAAAAATTGGTAACAGTCATTATGGACATGCTGAATTCCTTTAGTATTCTGAGGAAGTAGAGGCATCAGTGTTCTTTCTAGACTGTAGTGTCAGCATGAATGGACCAGGACAAGTTGTTGGTGATGGTTACTCTGAGGAACTTGATGATCTCAACTATCTCCTTCTCATTGACCCAGCCAGGGCATGTCCTCCACTCTGCTTTCTGAAAATGATGACCAGTCCCAGTATTTTACTGACATTGACAGAGAGATCGTTGTCTTTACTCCACACCACTAACTCTATCTCTTTCCTGTGCTCTGTCTCATCATTGTTTAAGATCCAAACCACATGGTGGTGTCATCAGTAAACTTGTGAATGGTGTTAAAACAGAATTTGGTGCAGTCCTCAGTGTATAAGGAGTGTAGTAAGTACACAGCCTTGTGGGGCACCAGAGTTTAGGATAGTCATGGAGGACATGCTGTTGCTTAGCGTTATTAATTGCAGTCTGTGGGTCCGGAAGGTGAGGGTTCAGTTGCAGAGGGAACAACAGAGTCCTATGTCTCAAAGTTTGGAGATGAGTTTGGTTGGAATTATGGCTCTGAAGATGGAGCTAAAGTTAATAAATATGTGTGTCTGACATATGGCATCTGCCGTGGACCTGTTGTGGCAGTAGGAGAATTGTAGTGGATCAAAGTAATCTGGGAGGCTGACATTGATGTGTGCCATTACTAACCTCCTGAAACACTTCATAATGATGGATGGCAGAGCTACTGGGTGATAGTCATTCAGGTACATGTCAGAAGCAATATGTTCATTAGCAACACCCCAAAAGATACATATTTTCCATTTCAAATGCAATAAATAAACCTCAAGTTTCTTTGTTTTTCAAAGGAGAAATGAAAGGGTAAGGGCTCGTTTAGTATCGTTCTGAATTAAGCTTGATCTTTAGAAATGATCAATGCAATTAATATTTTACTGAGGCTTTGAATTTTTACCTCATAAAGAATTCCAAATATTGAGATCGTCATATGGATTTCAGTTAGTCAAATAAACCTTCAATATGTTCTTGCCATAATTGCCATTTGAATCAGCTTCAGTGTGAAATTGTTAAATGTTGGGATAATATAAAAATTTGTCAGTGTAGCTTTGAACTGAAAATAGACGGCATTAACCTTGTATTAATATCGATACTTCTATGGTATAAAATTATTACAGATTTATATCCCAAAAGCCAAACCTGTGTGAGCACTTCAACACAGTTAAGTCAATAGCCTCTGGGAGCAGCTGAAGAAAAGAAAATAGCAAAGCTCAAAACCAGAAGAAACCTATTATCCAACTCACTGGATCTAATTAGAGTGCAGTTGCCACAACACTCTGGACCTTAGCACTTGCCATATCATACTCTTAGAATCATAGAATCCCCACAGTGTGGAAATAGGCCCGTCGGCCCAACAAGTCCACATCAACCCTCTGAAGAGTAACCCACCCACACGCATATCCTCCCCTATTATCCTATATTTACTCTTGACTAATGCATTTGACAATTCACCTGACCTGCACATCTTTGGATTGTGGGAGGAAACCTGGAGCACCTGGAGGAAACCCACACAGACACAGGGAGAATGTGCAAACTCCACACAGACAGTTGCTTGAGGCTGGAATTGAACCCAGGTCCCTGGTGCTGTGAGGCAGTAGTGCTAACCACTGAGCCATCGTGCCACTCTGACATCTTATTGATATTCGATTGATTGCAATAATCTGTTTCATAACTGCAAGCCTATGTTCCATATCCTCGTCTGCCTTTCTGTCTTCACAAACATCGTTCCCATACATCTGATGATTGGTGAAAACCCATGAGTTGGTTTAAACCATCTGTGCTGCATGTCACTTATTACTATGATGATTTGCGCAATCCACCTATTCCAACTTTCCAAATCTGTGTCCCATATGGGATAATGTCCCAAAGCAAGATCCGTTAGTAGATATCCTTTCGATGTGGGAATGGGAAACATATGAAGTCACTAATGAGTTATTTGTAAAGAAAAGCAATATCTGTTGAATTGCTCCCATTGCTGCCATACTGTTAATGTTACTGCTGTTGCCTCTCAGCCTGGCAAGCTGGAATTCTGCTGCCCACACTGAGGTGATACAGAGAAAGTCAAGCCCACAAGTCGAAGAGCTGGTCAGAGGTATCCTGCAAGAATATCTGCAGTCTCCTTGATCTTTAAGTCAGAAAACCTTCATTAGCCATGTTGCAGCCACGAGGGTTACATTATATGGCAGCACAACATCAGGCAAAAACAGCTAAATTATAGGAGCAGTAGAAGTGCATAAGGTACCAAATTGAGTATTGTGTGCATTATTTAAAGTGGTGTTGGATAAAGTTGTTGTGAAAATCTTTTGTCATGTCTCTCCTTTCAGGATTTTGGTCCAGCTGTGCTGGTTCATTGCCAAGGAATGGATAGGTAGACAATTGTGATACAGCGATGAGTTAAATTTTGGAACCATAAATCTTAAAATGGAGAAATGTAATAGAGACTTTTAAAACGTTTCATCATTTATTGTTTATTTTAGTTATTACAATATCTAAATTACAAAAACAATTCAACGCAGTTTACATAACATCACAACTGCTGAGAATTCTCCAAGAAAATTTATCTAATTAGTTGTCATATAGTTCTGCACAGTAAGAGAGAGAAATTAATTGAATTGATAACTTTACCGTGACCACGGGACAAACTCTTTTATATGTATGACGTGTTTTACTTGATTTGGCAATATTCTGAAATTTGTTGTCTTACAATATTTCACTGGCATCTCAAGGTGTCATGTATGACCACAAGATGAAAGAGGAAATGTCTGATTGTTATGATAGCTGTCTTCATAATTATTATGTCACAAATATATGAGTTCATGCATTTGATTTTCAAACTGCAGACTCTATCAGCAGGACTCACTAAAAATGGAAGACTGTCACATTGTTTCACCTTATAGAAGTTTCTAAAATCATGAAGGACATGGATAAAGTGAATAGCCATGATCTTTTCTCCAGGGTAGGTGAGTCCAAAACTAGAGGGCATAGGTTTAAGGTGAGAGGAGAAAGATTTAAAAGGGACATAAGGGGCAACTTTTTCATGCAGAGAGTGATGTGCAAGTGGAATGAGCTGTCAGAGAAGTTCTGTAGGCTGATACGATTACAGCATTTAAAAGGATAGGTACATGAAGAGGAAGGGTGCTGTGGGCCAAATGCTGACAGAAAATGTTTGTTTCCATGCTGTACATCTCTGACTCTATGACGCCATAATTTCACATTGAGATCATGTTATTATTTCACAGAACATTCCAGCATTACAATACCTTTTTGGCCACCTTGTCTTATAGTTTTGACCTACATGTATTCTGTTTCCCTTCATCCTGGACAGAGATCAGACAGACTTTTTAAAATATGAGCATTTGCTATAAGCCTTTATTCTGCATCATGAATAAAAGACCTTTGGAATCTTTAGTCTTCAAACACATCATTGTGCTTTATTTCTGTGTTCATGGGATGTGGGCATCACTGGCTTATCCAGCATTTATTTCCCAGAGGGCAGTTAAGAGTTAACCAAATTGCTCTGTGTGTTTGAAGTAACATGTAGTCCTTGTAATTTATAAGGATAATAGGCTGAACCTTACATTTCCTTTGGCAAAGTTTGAGTTGTTGGAAGATTTTTGGAAGATTTGTCTCCCATGAGATTCACCACATTATCTGTAAACTACACCTTTATGGTGTCCCACTCATGGTACCATCTGCTCAGACATACTCACTGGACCTCTTGGGATTCCCTGTGCCAGCAATATATCGAATGGCAGTCATGTGCCAGTCAGAGGTACTCTACACACCACATGTAGTGGAAAGGGAATGAAAAAGAAACACTTCTGAGGGCATGTGGGTGATAATTCATTGCATATATAAGTGCAAACTCATAATGTATTTCTATTTTACATCATCACCTGCTTGACCGAATGTAGTTGTAACTATAGTATGCAAATCAAGCTATACCCACTACTCATCCTAAAGCTACTCCTGCACCTTGAAAGCTGACCTCAAATTCACCTGACACTTCCTTTACCTCTCCACCTGCATCCTCGGCAACTGACTTAGAACTGACATCTATTTCAAACTCACCAACTCCTACAGCTACCTCGACTACACCTCCTCCCACCTTCTGTCCGACAAAAATGTGATCCTGAAGTCCTAATTCCTATGCCTCCACTGTATCTGCTCCCAGGATGATCAATTCTATTCTAGGACATCTCAGATGTCCTTCTTCTTTAAGGACCATAATTTCTCCTCTCTCGTGATAAATGATGACCTCAACCGAATCTGCCTTCAAATCCCACTCCAACCACAACAAAGATAGAGTCCCCCTGGTACTCACATTCTACCCCACTTATCTCCAAATCCAACATGTGTGCCAGTTTCATCACCTCACCACCAGAAGGATATTTCCTTCCCAATCCTATCTGCCTTTTGTAAGGGCCTTTCCCTGCAGCTGCAGGAAGTGCAACACCTACTGCAACACCTCCCCCTTACCTCTGTCCAAGGCTCCAAAGAACCATACCAAGTCTGGCAAAGATTCCTCTAGGCATTTCCTCTAGCCTGCATACATTGGTTCCGATGTGGTCTCCTCTATGTTGGAGGGACTGAGCGAAAACCCGGGGACCGGCTCAGGGAACATCTATGGTCCACACATTCCAATCAACCCCACCTCCTGATTGCCAGATATGTCCATCGTTCCCCCTTCCACTCTCCCAATGACATGTCTATCCTGGGCCTCCTGCAATGTCAAAATATGGCAACACGCAAACTAGAGGAAGAACACCTCATCTATCACCTCAGGAGCTTCCAACCTTATGGTCTCAACGTAGATTATCACCAGCCTCCAAATCTCCAGAGCCCCCACTTCATCACGGGTCCAGCCTTACCTCTCCACACTGTCCCCTTGACCTGACCTACTTGTTCAGCTTTCTTCTCACCTATCCATGCCACCCTTACAACTAACCAGCCACAATCACCTCCTACCTGCATACACCTATTGCCATCCTACCTACCTTCCCCCAGCCCCATTCCCCCATTTATTTCTCTGCCCCGTTCCCCTTCCCTAGCCCTGCCAGAAACATTGGCTGTCCTGCTTTTCTGACACTGCTTGATCTGCTGTGCTTTTTCCAGCTCCACATTTTATTGACACTACTCATCCTAAGGGCCAAAACACCTTAGAAACCTATTTAAGGGAATGTTATTCTCTCCTAACATTTAGTGCAACATAACGTCTTTTAATTTTTTAATGCTGATAGTATTACTTACTAGAATGCCTTCAAATAATTCAAAATATTAACTTTTATTGAACAACAGCAAAAATAACATACAAATAAATGGACTATTTGTCTTTTGAGTAACCTTAAATCTATTGCCAATAAATAATCAATGCACACAACTCACATCTTTTGGAACTGGTGGTAATTAAGTCTGTTTTTATCATAGAATAGAATCCCTGCAGTGTGGAAACAGGCCCTTTGGCCCAACAAGTCCACACCGACCCTGCAAAGAGTAACCCACCCAGACCCATTCCCCCTCCACTCTACATTTACCCCAGATTAACGCACCTAACCTAACACCCCTGAACACTATCGGCAATTTCGCACGGCCAATTTACCTAACCTGCACGTCTTTGGATTGTGGGAGGAAACCCACACGGACACGTGGAGAATGTGCAAACTTCACACAGACAGTCACCCAAGGCTGGAATTGAATTCCATGAATTGTTGCTGTGAGGCAACAATGTTAACCACTGAACCACCATGCTCATTTGATTACCAATGTGATCATTTTCTGGAGCCCTTTATTCTACATCATGAATAAAAGGCATTTGGAATTCTACAGTTTCCAAACACATGGTTGTGTTATATTTCTATGTGTTGATGGGATGTGGGCTTGGCCATCATTTATTGCCCAGTGGGCACTTAGGAGTTAACCAAATTGCTGTGTGTGTCGGAAGTAACATGTAGCTTGTTATGCCGAGTGCAGCATGACTATATCACGCTGAAAGTAATGTTTCTCCTGCTCAATATCCTTAACCTCTTCTTTGGAAAACTGCTGCCAGCCTCCTAGGTCTTCAACATCTATTACATCCCTTTCTTCTGCTCCAGTTGTGCAATGCACAGCATGCTACAATTATAGAGCACACTGTCTAAAGTTTCAAGGACTGCAATTTCCCCTCCCACATGATCAACAATGCCCTCCACTGCATATCCTCCACTTTGTGCACCTCCGCCCTCGAACTGCAACAAGAATAACGCCCCCCGCCCAGTCCTTACTTGCCACCCCACAAATCTTTGGATACAGTGCATTATCCTTCACTATTTTCACTACCTACAGTCATAGTCATAGAGTAAATATATTTTCCTCCCCACTGCTATCTGCTTTCTGCAGAAACCAATCACTTTGTGACTCTCTCGTTAGTCAAAGTGAGGACTGCAGATGCTGGAAATCAGAGTCTAGATTAGAGTGGTGCTGGAAAAGCACAGCCGGTCAGGCAGTATCCGAGGAGTAGGAAAATCAACGTTTCGGGCAAAAGCTCTTCATAAGGACTGAAGGCAGGGACCCTCCATGGTGGAGAGATGAATGGGAGGGGAGTGGACTGGGGAGAAGGTAGCAAAGAGTACAATGGGTGGATGGGGGTGGGGATGAAGGCGATCGGTCAGAGAGGAGGGTGGGGGAAGGTAGCAAAAAGTACAATGGGTGGATGGGGATGGGGATGAAGGTGATAGGTCAGAGAGGAGGGTGGAGCAGATAGGTAGGAAGGAAGATTGGCAGGTAGGACCGGTTATGAGGATGATGCTGAGCTGGAAGGTGGGGGAGGGGAAATGAGGAAACTGGTGAAGTCCACATTGATCCCTGGGATTGGAGTGTTCCGAGGTGGAAGATGAGGCGTTCTTCCTCCAGGTGTGGGTGGTGAGGGAGTGGCGATAGAGGAGGCCAGGACCTGCATATCATTGGCAGAGTGGGAGGGGGAAATTGAAATGTTGGACCACGGGGTGGTGGGGTTCGTTGGTGCAGGTGTCCCAGAGATGTTTCCTAAACTGCTCTGCGAGAAGATGTCCAGTTTCCCCAAAGTAGAGGAGACCACATCGGGAGCAATGGATGCAATAAATGACTTTGGTGGATGTGCAGGTGAACCTTTGATGGATGTGGAAGCTGCTTTGGGGCCTTGGATGGAGGTGAGAGGGGAAGTGTGGGCACAGGTTTTGCAATTCCGGCGGTGGCAGGGGAAGGTGCCAGGAGGGGAGGGTGGGTTGTTGGGGGCCGTGACCTGACCAGATAGTCATGGAGGGAACGGTCTTTGCGGAAGTTGGAAATGGGTGGGGAGGGAAATATATGGGTGGGGAGGGTGGTTGAGTCCATTTGTATGTGGCAGCAATGTCAGTGGATGATGTGGTTTATGCGAAGGTTGGTAGGTTGGTTGGTCTTGTTACGGTTGGAGGGGGGGATCTGAGGGCGAAGGTGCAGGATGTGGATGAGATGCGTTGGAGGGCATCTTCAACCATGTGGGAAGGGAAATTGCAGTCTTTAAAGAAGGAGGCCATCTGGTGTGTTCTGTGGTGGAACTGGTCCTCCTGGGAGCAGATATAGCGGAGGCGGAGGAATTGGGAATATGGGATAGCATGTTTGCAGGAGATAGGGTGGGAAGAGGTGTAATCCAGGTAGCGGTGGGTTTGTAAAAAATGTCAGTGTTAAGTCGAATGTCATTGATGGAGATGGAGAGGTCCAGGAAGGGGAGAGAGGTGTCAGAGATGATCCAGGTGAGTCTCTCGTTAGGTCCATGCCCTCCTACAAACCACCCTCTACACCTGTCAATCTTGCCCTGCCTGCCGCATGAGATGTAAAACTTACACCCACCCCTCACCCCTCACCTTTGTCCAAGACTCGAAAGAATCATTTCAAATCCAGTAGAGATTTTCCTGCACATCCACCTCATTTACTGCATCCGTTGCTGTCTATGTGGTTTCCTCTACATTGGGGAGACAGAATGCCAACTCGCAGAGTGGTTCAGGGAACATCTCTATTCCACATGCACCAAACAATCCCACTGCCCTGTGGCCAACCATTTCAACTCCTCACACTCACCCAAGGACTTGGAAATCCTGGGCCTTTTCCACCACCAAATCAAAGCCTCCTGCGAATTTGAGGAAGAACGCCTTGGGACACTACTACCACATGGCATTGACATTGACTTCACCAGTTTCCAAATCTCCCCTCCCCCCATCTCATCCCAGATCCAGCCCTCCAACTCAACACTGCCCTTTTGACCTGCGCTATGGTACATCTTCCTTCCCACAAATCCGCTTCACCCTCCCCACTGACCTATCACAATTACCTCCCACCTGCATCCACCTGCTGCCATTCCACCCACCTTGCCTCCAGCCTCATCCCACCCCCCTATTTATCTCTCAGTCCCCTCCCCCTCCTCATTTCTGATGAAAGACTTGTGTCTGAAATGTCGACTGTGCTGGTCCTTGGATGCCACCAGATCTGCTGTGCTTTTCCAGCATCACACTTTTTGACTCATTCTTATCCTGCCAGACCTGTTGGGTTTCTGTGGTACTTCCTGTTTTTATTTCAGATCTCCAGCATCTGCAGTACTTTGCTTTTATTTAAATTTCATGCAGCCTTTTTTATTTGAAATAATTGTAATATTGAACTGTGTTTAATCCATGCTGCTGCTGTCTAAATACTCACACATGCGTTCCACTAGCTTTGATGTTTTGAAGCTAATCTGCCGATCTTAAAGGGGAACAATACTCATTATAGTAACATTACTGATGACTGTCTGTAACTTTAATGAGGCTATATAACAGCAAAGAAAGAGATATTAGAATTACTTAGACGTTGCATTCGAAGCCCTAATCTAGAAAGTTGCCGTCAAAGACAATTCAAATTTCTTTGGATTTTAGAGAGGGCAGTAAGCTATAATGGACTACCCTTAGATGTGAATGGGGGCAGATGGCTAGGGAGGTTAGTTCTTAGAGTCTGATACTGAGCTCCTGGCAGCAGTGCCACAGTCATAAATGCATCTTCAATGACATTTCTACCTACTTCATATACCACTACTCATGTTGCCTAATGCACCACAGCCCGTCATTCGACCATTGTAAATCTTTATCAATTAGAATTCAGATCTGACATTCTCTGCCTCATCGTCACACACCCATCAATAATACCAGCAAGAATGATGCTATGTTCTTGGGTGGCAACTCCAACAATTCATCTATGGCAGAAGCACCACCCAAGAACATGGTGTTGTTGGCATTCTGTCTTCTCTGCAAACCTGTAACTGTCACCCTTAAGACAGGAACAGACTTCTGTAGATGGATCACATAATTCATTAAGATTCCCTATGAAAAATCAGAAACATACCCTTACAAAATTAATAAATCACTCAAGAACACACCACAGTACTTCCACAAACTTAGCAAGAGTAGAATAAGTCAAATGCTCTTCATCTGTAAGTTGGATGGCTATTCCAATGTAGAGTGATTGTAACAAAGTCAGCCAGCTGGACATTATAGAATATTAGTTTTCTGTTGAACTGGTCTAATCAGGGATCCCTGACTGACATAAACAAGGGAGCGTCCGAGATACTGACATTTTGATAGCTGACTCTGAAGAGGCAATACTAAAGTCATAGTTGGTCATAAGTAAATAAAGGGTGAGTTGGTGACGGGATATCAGCCTTTGTGGAGTTATTTCATAATGCTTGTTGACTGGACAGAAGGTTGCTCACCCAGCTGAAAGTAGGCATTTTTATATGACATTCACTGAACATGTGTAATCAAACATGGCAGAGCATTACTT
This sequence comes from Chiloscyllium punctatum, assembly GCF_047496795.1. NCBI lineage: Eukaryota > Metazoa > Chordata > Chondrichthyes > Orectolobiformes > Hemiscylliidae > Chiloscyllium > Chiloscyllium punctatum. The sequence continues at coordinate 74,398,915 of NC_092743.1, forward strand.
AACTAAGAGGCTACCCACTTTCCCAATTTCCAGCACAGCAAGCTACAACTTTATCAGTACTCTTATGACCTGGGGCTATGTGCTAGAAGGTAGCTAGAAGTGCTGTGCATGCTAGCTAAAGGGGCAAACCCTCTGGTACCACTGGCTCAAGCACAGTATAGACAAGCTGCCTGTCTGAGTGAGGGCTTTTTTTGAAATCTGTTTCTTTTTGAAGAACCTCACTGTATCTTGAGCTATGCATGCATTCCATGTTGAGGGTCATGATGAAGGTATCATAATGGACCAAATGCTGAATTAGAAATAAAAGTCCCTAACAGGTCTGTGGGCAACTGATACTAAGGTGAATGGTGAAAGTCTTTTCTTTACCACTGACTGCAAGATCTAAACTAACATTTATTTTCCTAATAATTTTGATAATTACAGGACACAGATGTTTCAATTTGCTTCACTCAATAATTTGCTCTGTTGGCCAATGTGCAGTTTAATTACTCTGGATCCTCACTGAAGATGCATAGGGTCACATTGTAGAGCTAGAAACTTTGATGCTGTTATAAAATTTGAAAGTGTCATTATTTCTGTTGTTAGTTGCAGCTGGATTTGTCAGTACCAGATTATATAAAATGCACCAGATGATGACTGTTATTTTGCATATTGTGTTAATAATACTGCAAATTACCACCAGAACTGTCCAGATGGTGGAATTGTACCCATGCCAAGTTGCATTCACCTCACTCTCACTGAGATATCCTGATTCAAATCGCTTACTGTGTAGCAAGGGTGTCCATTTTACTTCAGGACATCCAATAATTGACAAAAAGAGAAGGAAGAATTCATTCTAAAAGCATTATTGTAGACCTATTTCCTTTGGTTGAAATGTGAGTATTGTAGCTTTGATTACAAACTGACTGCACTCCCCCTTTCTATTTTCCTTGCATACTCTAGTGGTGCTCTAATAGCCAAATCAGTGCATCCACTGCTGCACACATCCGCACCATTTTGGGAAAGCTTGTTATTTTCTCATGTTGAGAACGTAAGATAATGGCAGAATGAAATGAATTTCCCAGCTTTCATAATCAAAGCATCAGTGCCCTGCCATTTGCAGTGGTGGACTGTTGATTATGAAATACTTGACTGACTGCATAAAATGGCAGCACTCTCTATACATCACCCTTGTCAGATAGAATAGCTGAACAACCTCTGCTTCTTTTGTTCTCTGTACTAAAGATCTGTGAAAGCTTGTACTAAAAGTTATGGATTGCCATGTCATTTAGATCCATATAACATGTAATATTAAACTAAGCATCATGCTTAGGTTCTGCAAATTGTTCCAAATTGATAGTATTGGCATAGATTTCAGCTATCGCTTATGTTAATATTTAGATTTTGGAATGAGATATTTGCCTAGCCATGCAAAATAACAATTCAAAAATTTTATCAAATATTTTTGCATTATTAAAACTTAATATTAAATATTAATACTTAAAACTGAATGCCATTTCTAGCATCAGCCTTCTAAACTATCTTTTTTTTTTAACTTCTATTAGGTTGAAATGTTAAGTAGGATCATTGTAGAAATGAACACGAATGAAGTATTTTATTTCAGAGTAGTATACTATCTCGTTATCAACATTTCTCTTACACGAAATGATTATTCCAGCCTTGTGACTGTGGGGACAATTTGCACTGGCAGCTGGCAATTTATTGAAGTCTGTACCATTATGCTCTGAGCATTTCCAATTATCCCTTTACCAGGTCAGTCAAAAATGTGAAACTGTTCAGTATGAGATGGAATCAAATAGACACCTGACAAAAGCATTCATCTCTGTACTGCTTTATGAACTACTTACAATCTGTCATTTTGATATTTAACATCAGACTTACAGAAGAACAGAATACATGAAGTAACCTGTATTCAGTACTTTATAACTGGCCAATGTAAAATATTTTGTGAGGGAGTAATGAGTCAGAATAAGGATCAGCGTAGCAATGAGAAAAGAGATTTGGGAGCTATTATGAAAATATCATTGAAACCATTATGGTCGTGCAAATAGTGAAATAAGTTATTATTCTTCAATGGTAAAGGGATGGAGTGAAAATCTAAAACAATATTATCTGTTCTGTATGATGCATTGCTTGGTTCCACATACATTAGCTTGTGATCAAACAGAATCGATGGTCTTTTAAATTTTCTATATGAAATGACTGAGATTCCCAATACAGAAAAAAACACATTTATCCCATTATTTTCAGTGAAGCAATCAAAACATTCTCCTTCTCTATTTTCTATGCCCTTACTCTTATAACATCTCCAGCTTCAATATTTATTTGATATTATCTGAAAATGTTCAATATACAATCACTTCCCGTGGATAACATTGCATGCTCCATTGCATGTTCTTTGTAGAGGTTTCATCCTCTGTTAAGCGCAGGTTTTTAACTCTTAATCAAGTAATACAGACTTTAGTGATCTAACCTTTAAAAGAAAAGGTAGTTACTGTGCATTTGTTGAATGCAAGTTGTTGGCATTTTGAAGACTTCACATTGTTCATTATTACCTCCCAGTACACCATTTAGAAACAGACATAAGATAGTCTGGTATCCATCAGATGATCACCAAGCACACCTCTGTAAAATTCAAGCAGCAGTTCAAGTGCCTGATAGTTCTGGTATATTGTTCATGACAGAATTCATGTACTGTTCTTTTGGACTGCATGCCACATAATGTTTCTCAACACTGAATGATGTAGTTTTAACTGGGCGTTTCACTTGATGTGGCAATGCTTACCTTATCTCATTTACCATAAGTAATTATATGTGGATATCATGGTATTGAAGAAATCAGAATATTTTTATTACAACTAGCTATTATTAGCATTCAATTCACAGACATAGCAGTATTTGGGCTAACATTAAGCTGTTAAGTCAAACAAAACAGTATGCTTTCAGTCGACAGTCATGCTTAATTAATTCCAGGGTACTTATGAGCATGGGATATCGATATGAAGTGATTTATAATTTCAACTCTAATTTAGATCAGGAGTATTTTGTTAACTTCTGTCCATGGAGTTCAAGTCAGTCAATCTTTTCAATGCTTCATCTTGGGGTTTAGGATAGGCATAACTATCCACAGGGGAAGAGGTTACCTCAAACAACCTACTCAATTTTAATAGGCTTTAGCTACGCCATAAATATTGCAAGGTTTCAGGTTTTCTCTCCCCATTTAAAGAAGAGTTTGGTTTCTTTCAGTTGAAAAAGAAAAACTTAAATAAGATGATTTACTTATTTTATAATTTTATTCACAGAAATTAACAAGCAATGCATTTTTAGTGGAGAAGTATACTTCTATGCCATATCAAAAGATGTAATGCAAAATCAAATAAAACCCTGTTAGATCTTATTTCTAACTATTCAAGAATAACTGGGAACATCTAGGGTGGAATCTTCCATGGTTAGCTTTGGTTAATGTGAGGTTACAAGGTTAGGGTGGGGGTATGGGTCTGGGTGGGATGCTCTTTGGAGTGTTAGTACCGACTCAATGGGTCAAATGGCCTCTGTCGTCACTATAGGAATTTTGATTCTATAAACAGTGTATTTTACCTGATGTGGCCATGTGCATATTACCTCCTATAAAAGCAGAACATGGGTATTGAAGTTATTATGTATAAACATTAATTCATACATGCATTAGCACCAATTGATTTACAATTTTACCAATATATTTAATTAATTAATTTAATTTATAATTAAGCTATTAATTTACCCAGAACAGTATGGTTTTCATAATGCAATGTCATGCTTCAAGAGATCTAAGCACAAGATAGAGTATAAGAACTTTCTACCATTAAGTTTCATGCAATGATAATATTAATATTTCACTTAAACGTCTAGTGACATATTGACCATGAGACATATTACAACAGTATACATCATCTTAGAGTTCTCAGAAGAGAAAAGTCCCCAAGCATGACATGGACTACCAATAGCAGCAGCAGAAAACTAGAGAATAGTACCTGATTACTACTGTGATTACATTTTGCTCCATATTGGAATTTTGAGATGATTGCTTCTGTCGTTCAGGAGTGAAGGGTCGGTCAGATGCTGAAAAAGCCGTCTTATTAAGAGGATTAAGTTATAACTTTCCGGATGCAGACAAGAAAGATTTCTTAGCAGCAGTAGAAACATCTGAACTACAGAAGCAATCATCCCAACATCTGCAAATGAAGTTGCATTAGAACATTATTTCAACAAGCCACCACATACTGCAGCACAGAGGACCCAGAAAGGGTGGAGGAAAATCACCTATACAGTGTATTCAAAAAGAACGGGTACCCAATGAACATAGTCCACCGATTTCTCAGCAACAAACCCAAACAAGCAGACAAAACACGTCCAGAACGCTAGCCATACTCCCCTACATCAAAGACATCGAGGAAATGACTGCCAGACTATTCAGACCTCTTGGCAACATGGTAGCCCACAAACCCACCAACACACTAAAACAGCAGCTAATGAACTTGAAAGACCCTGTACAGACAACAAGCAAAACTAATGTCATTTACAAAATACCTTGCAAGAACTGTTACAAACACTACATTGGATAAACAGGCAGAAAACTAGCCACCAGGATACATGAACATCAACTAGCCACAAAAAGATATGACCCACTCTCACAAGTATCTTTACATACAGATAAGGAAAGACACAACTTTGACTGGGACAACATATCCATGCTATGACAAGCCAAACAGAGAATTCCTAGAAGCATGGCATTCCAATCACATTACCACAAGAAACTACATCGCCAACCCAAAGAAACCTAAACACATGAATAAAAAGCGGGCCATACCACCAGTACGTCATGCCGAAGCTCACTGATGATGTTACCTAGTATGGTGATGAAATATCTAAAAATGAACCTTCCAGCTCAGCAAGCAAATCTACATCCAGAACCTCAACCTGAGCTACAAATCTTCTCAAAACTTGCTAACTGTTAACATTAAAGTGTAATCTGAACATTTGGTATTCAAGCAAAAGAACAATGCCATAATGTATCTTGCTCACTAATACACACAAAAAAGGTATTTTTATTAATTTCTAGGCTGTTGGTGTCAATAACTAGGCCAGCTTTTGTTCCCCATCCCTAATTGCCCTGAGAAGGTAGTGTTGAGCCACTTCCTTGAACCACTATAGTGTATAGAACTCCCATAGTGATGTCCATAGGACTTTTACCCACCAATAGTGAAGGAACAGCAATATAGTTCCAAACAAGAAAGATGTATGACTTGGAAGTGATGCAGCTCTTATGCATCTGTGGCCCTGGTCCTTCTATGTGGAAATGGCCGCGTATTGTGTCAGTTACTACAATGTATATATGTTATACATTGGTGCATTGGTGCTGGAGGAAGTGAATGTTTAAGGCTTTGGATGAATAGACAATCTGATCTATCCTGATTTGGAGGTGTTGGTGTTGGAATGAGGTGTACAAAGTTAAAAATCACACAACACCAGGTTATAGTCCAACAGGTTTATTTGGAAGGACAAGCGTTCGGAGCACTGCTCCTTAATCTTATACTCCACAGGAGTATAAGATTGTAAGATACAGGATTTATAGAAAAAGTTTACAGTGTGATGTAACTGAAATTATATATTGAAAAAGACCTGGATTCTTTTTTAAGTCTCTCATCTTTTAGAATGACCATGATGGTTTCAATTCTTTCACATGTAAATCCCAGAACATTTTAGAGTTACATTCTCAAGTGAACTTTAACAATAGGTGCCATGGAGCACATGAGAGATAGCTTGTGTATGAGAGAGGGTCTGCATGAGCATATGGGTCTGTAGGAATGTGTGTATGTGTGTGTGCGTGTGTGTGTGTCCAACTGTGTGTGTGTGTGTGTAGTTTAGTGGGGTCACCTGTAATGTGCAGTGAACCCAAGGTCCTGGTTGAGGCAATCCCCGTGGGTACCAAACTTCGCTATCAGCCTTTGCTTGGACACTTTGCATTCTTGCCTGTCCTGAAGACTACTTTGGAGGATGATCACCCGCGGGTCTGAGGTTGAAAGTCCAGGCCCACTGAGGTGTTCTCTGACTGAGAGGGAACACTCCTGTCTGTTGATTGTTGTGCGGTGTCCATTCATCCAATGCTGTAGCCTCTGTTCGGTCTCGCCAATGTACCATTGCTTCAGGGCATCCTTGCCTACAGTATATGAGATAGACAATGTTGGCCGAGTCACATGAGTGCCTGGTATGAGGTGTCCCCACATGTAATGATAATATCCATGTCACACTCTGACACATCTTGCAGTGTTTGCTGTGACAAGGTTATATGGTGTTGTCCAGAAAGCCAGACAGTTTGCTGCGAACAATGATCTCTTTGAGGTTTGGTGGTTGTTTAAAGGCAAGAAGTGGAGGTGTGGGGAAGGTCTTGGTGAGGTGCTCATCTTCATTGATAATGTGTTGTAGGTGGTGAAGAGCCAACCTATTGTTAAAGTTCACTTGAGAATGTAACTTCTAAAAGGTTGTGGGATTTACATATGAAAGATGAGAGACTTAACAAACAATCCAGGTCTTTTTCAATATTTAATTTCAGTTACATCACACTGTAAACTTTTGCGATAAATTCTGTGTCTTACAATCCTATACTCCACAACCTGATGAAGGAGCAGCGCTCTGCAAGTTAGTGCTTCCAAATAAACCTGTTGGGCGTGTGTGTGTGTGTAACCTAGTGTGGTGTGGTTTTTAACTTTGATCTTGAATGGCGTTGAGCTACTTGAGTGTTATTGGTGATGCACTTATCTAGACAAATGGACAGTATTCCATCATACTCCGGACTTGTGCATTGTAGATGGTGGACATGTTTGGAAATTCATGTAGTGACCTACATAATTCTCAGCTTCAGACATTTTTTGATAGCCACAGTATTTAAATAGCTAGTGCAGTTCAGTTTCTGGTCAAGGGCACATCCTATATGTTAATGTTGAGGAATTCAGTGATATTAGTGCCATTGAATTATTAAATGTAAAGATCCATAGTGTAAATATGAAAAAAAAATCAGAATGTTGTTCAGGAATTTGGATCTCAATATATTACATCAGAAGATGTGCCAAAGATTTTAGCACTGCAAACATCTATCAGATTAATGCTTAAATTACTGTGTCGAATTTGGCTTATGATTTCATAGCTCTGAACAAGGGCAGAATATAGCACTGAGCCTCTGGCATAACAAGTCCAAGTCCTTCATGCTAATATGTTTGTTGTTATCCAGTTTATAAAGGGGAACATTAATGAAATAAAGGTCAGTATTGTGACTGCCATTAAGTAATGACTTAAAAAGTCTAATGTAATTATTTCAGTGGAAAAGGAAAATCATTTGCTGATACTGATAGAGAGGAAGAATTTAATCTGCTTTATTAGAAGAAGTTCATATTGCCAAGGTATTTAATCAGTTAAGAAATATTAGGTGCTGAAATTAGATTACTTACAGTGTAGAAACAGGCCCTTCAGCCCAACGCAACCCGCCGATACATTTATCTCTTCACCTAACACTGCAGGCAATTTAACATGACCAATTCACCCGACCTGCACATCTTTGGACTGTGGGAGGAAACCGGAGCACCCAGAGGAAACCCACGCAGACAATGTGCAAACGCCACACGGTCAGTTGCCTGAGGCAGGAATTGAACCTGGGTCTCTAGCGCAGTGCGGCAGTAGTGCTAATCACTGTGCCACTGTGCCATCCACATGTTTATATCTTGGATTGCTGGACATGCACTGAAATGAGAATTTTTAGATTAATGCATTTATTTTTGTTTGCTAATTTTTGATAGCATAATTTCAGACACCCTTAGTTTCTTTGACCATAACTGTGATCGATTCAGTCTGTGTTGTCCCAGTTGACTTCTTTTCTCTTCTTTCCTGCTTGTCTCACTTAATATAGTCAGAGAAGAATAAATATTAATGTTGGAAGTAACCACTTCTGTGGTAAAAAAAATCCATAGTAGATTCTCCTATGGTTGAGTTGGCTGGTAAAGCTACCAAACTTATAAAAATGTGTGTTTAAAGTAGACTTAAAGCTTCCTGAATTTCATAATTAGTTAAAAATCACACAACACCAGGTTATAGTCCAACAGGTGTAATTGGAAGCACACTAGCTTTCGGAGCGGCGCTCCTTCATCAGGTGATAATCACCTCATTCATAATTAGTGGTGGTGTTGGTGCTGAAATCTCCTCAATGAGCTAAAAGCTGTTAGTAAAAACAATGATGTTTTTTTCAGCTTTGTAGTTTCAGCCAGGGAGAGAATAAAATATCAAGGATGACCTGTATAATTGTAATAAGAATGCGGAATACGTGGTTAACGGTAGGGCTCTTAGTAAGGTGGAGGAACAGAGGGATCTTGGGGTCTATGTTCATAGCTCTTTGAAAGTTACCACTCAGGTGGATAGAGCTTGTAAGAAGGCCTATGGTGTATTAGCGTTCATGTGCAGAGGGATTGAATTCAAGAGTCGTGAGGTGATGTTGCAGCTGTACAGGACCTTGGTAAGGCCACATTTGTAGTACTGTGTGCAGTTCTGGTCGCCTCATTTTAGGAAAGATGTGGAGGCTTTGGAGAGGGTGCAGAGGAGATTTACCAGGATGTTGCCTGGAATGGAGAATAGGTCGTACGAGGATAGGTTGAGAGTGCTAGGCCTTTTCTCATTGGAACGGCGAAGGATGAGGGGTGACTTGATGGAGGTTTATAAGATGATCAGGGGAATAGACAGAGTAGACAGTCAGGGACTTTTTCCCCGGGTATAACAGAGTGTTACAAGGGGACATAAGTTTAAGGTGAAGGGTGGAAGGTATGGGGGGGATGTCAGGGGTAGGTTCTTTACCCAGAGAGTGGTGGGGGCATGGAATGCGCTGCCTGTGGGAGTGGCAGAGTCAGAATCATTGGTGACCTTTAAGCGGCAATTGGATAGGTACATGGATAGGTGCTTAAGCTAGAGCAAATGTTCGGAACAACATCGTGGGCCGAAGGGCCTGTTCTGTGCTGTTATTGTTCTATGTTCTAATGCTGAGTGAACAAAGTGTGGCACAGAAATAGACTATATTGAGCGCTCCCTTCATTTGTTTGCTATTATTTTAAACACTATTTAATACTTTTAAATGCTGTTAAGAACTTTTACAAGCTTATTAATTGCTTTCTGGGATTAAATAAAGCAACACATAACTTTTAAACATTTTAATACCTTTTGAATAAATGAGAATGTTCATTGGACAGCCTATAAAAGAGACAAACTAGCTAAAATAAGCAGTTACTTGATTTGTACTATTTACTTCTTTACAGAAAGTAAGATGACACTACAAATGGCAGGTGAGAGAAAATGAACAACTTTAGAAACTCAGTGGAGAAAGATGTACAGATAATATTTCAAGTCCAATAAGACTCTTCAAAAGTCTTTAGCACTGAATACCCCGATACAATTGCTGATGAAGTGGAGGCATGTGTCACCAGGTTCTTGGAAATGGTTTTGTGAGATGCCATGAAAAATTAATATTAAGGCTGAGATAACTAACAGCACTCCTTCACAAACTAAAACCACATCTTTGTCAGACCATTCTTTACAGTTTTCAGTTGCAATACCAATGATTCCAGACTACAACACATTGAGTCTATGTTGAGCTGACCTACTTTTACCAAGATAGCTTTGTTGCTATTGGTAACTTTAAAGTTGATGTTGTATTGCACCTGAAAGTTGATATTCCAGTATCGAGTCTCATAAGTGGTGCGTTCACACTCAACGCAAACTCACAGTGGAATTCGATGGAGATGCCCATACATTCTTACTATGGAAAAGCTTAATCCTAAATTCTCAAGTGCCAAATATTTTTTCGAGCTTTAGGCAAAGAATAGATATTGGTCCAGAGTCACAGATACTGAAAATAATTGGAAAACCTTTCAATACGTATTGTTTCCTAGATTCTATTTGAATATATCCGAACAATATTTGGATTGTACCAAGTTGTCTCTATATATTACAGATGGCAGTAGAGTCCTTCGAAAAAAAATTAAATTCTAAAAATTAAATTGCTTGTAAGGGCGATACAGGCAGAAACCCTCATAAAAAATAAGAAGTATTTAGATGCGCACTTGCAATGCCAAGCCATACAAACCTGTAGGCCAAATGCTGAAATGTAGGAGTAGAATTGTTAAATGAGTGATTTTGACCATTGCAAATATGAAAGGTCAAAGGGCCTTTTCCTGTACTGTATATCTCTATTGCTGTTAACACAAACTCCATCAGAATAATGGCAAGAAAATAGTAAAAAATGTCAAATCAACATGAACCAAATCTGTTTATTCTACTTGTTGACATCTACTTGTAAAATGGTAGGAGAAAGTGAGGATTGCAGATGCTGGAGAATAGAGTCAAAATGTGTGGTGCTGGAAAAGCACGGCTGGTCAAGCAGCATCTGAGGAGCAGGAGCGTCAATGGTTCGAGCATAAACTCTTCATCAAGAATGTGGGTGGGGATTGTGGGGGGAAAGGGGGCTTAGGGATAAGTGGGAGGGGTGGGACTGAGGCAAGGGTAGCATTCCCAGCTACTTTTTCCCCAGCCCCACCTCTCTATCATTTATCTCTCAGCCCACTTGGGTTTCACCACCACCCACCCCACCCCACGACAAGCTGCCAGACTGGTTAGGCTTTTTCCAACACCACACTTCTTGACTACTTGTAAAATAGTATCAGACCTGAACATACCATAATAGAAGGCACAGAGAAATTGCCAAAACAATGAAACAAAATGACTTGCAAAGTTAGTTTGCTTTCATCAACGTTTTATCCCGTAGGTTTGGAGTTTTTTTCTCCAGAGTTCCTGTTCTTTGAGATCTCCTCTGCAAAGATACACTCAATAACTAGCAGGAAGATCACCGGCATATTGTCTATTTACTCAAAAATGGCTATAAATGAGGAATTGTGTTTTACAACAACTGAATTGAAACAGCCCAAGTCCAAGTGCACCATGACCTGGAAAACATCCAGGCTTGTGCTGAAAAGTGGCAAGTAACATTCATACCACACAAAAACAGACCATTTCCAATAAGACCATTACCCCTTGACATTCAATAGCTTTACCAAAACTGAATGCCACACTATCAATATCCTGGGTGTTGCCATTGATCAGAAACTGAATTGGACTCGCTACATAAATGTAGTAACTACAAGAGCAGGTCAGATGCCAGGAAACTTGCAACAAGTAACTCATTTTTGACTTCCACAGCCTGTCCAACATCTACAAGACACAAGTCAGGAGTGTGATGGAATACTCTCCACTTGCCTAGATGAGTGCTACTCCACCAACAAAGCAGACGCTTGACACCATTCAGGACAAAGCAGCCCATTTCACTGGCATCACATTCACAAAGATCCACTCCCTCCACTCAATAGCAGCAACATGTACTATCAAAAGGTGTACAACAGAAATCCGCCAAGGCTACTTAGACAGCACCTTCCAAACTCATGACCCTTTCCGTATAAAAGGATATACATGACAGATATGTGTGGAACACCACCTCCAGCTTCCCCTCCAGCCACTCACCATCATGGTGTGGAAATATGCCACCATGCCTTTAGTGTCATTGAGTTAAAATACTGGATTTCCCTCCCTAATTACATTACAGCACATTGACTTTAAAAAGGCCACTCACCATTAGCTTCTCAAAACAATTATGAATGGGCACTAAAGGCTGGCCAGTAAATGATGTTCACATCCCATAAGTGAATATAAAACAGGTAGTCCCTCTATGTTTGCCACATTGGAAACTGAGGAATCCCAGGAAGGCCTTGGACCATCCCTATTAGAGGATGACCAACTCAATGAGTTTGGTTCTAAGATCCTGACAACAGTTCAGGCAAACTAATCTATAATTGAAAGGGGAACTTCTGTCCTAGCATTTGGAATAAAAGCATTTCCACTGGCAAGCAGTTCACTATTCACACTGACCACAAATTGTTAGAAATTGTCTCTTAAAACCCACTCACATATGCATCTCTACAACTGTGCCTACTTATAAGGATGCAAGGATATGATTTAGAAGTACAGTGCAATTCATGATCCCATATGATTATATCTAATGCTCTTGGCTGACTTCCAAATGCTGCTCAAAACAAAGATGTTTGGTTAGACCTTCAGGTAGGTATTATTAAACCTGAACTAGAAGATAGTCTCGCACAATCATTTTGGTCACACATTTTAGTCATGACCAAAAAGAACCACTCCATCAAGTCAGGTCATATTGTAACCAGCTGCATCTGCTCAAAAAGAGTGTCATCAGTAGATAACCTGAATGCATTCAAAATGCTGCCAAGCAAATAGGTCTTTTCTGGACATTCAGATGCATAATCATTGGAACAAGAGAGTGGAATGTAAAACATGTCAATTTCATCAACTTCAACAACTGAAAGGACCTTTCCTTCCTTCTGAATTTTCTTTGAGATGTGGTGCAAGACTGCAATTTATATTTTCCATGTCTAAGAATATGGTTACATTCTAGTGACTATTTTACCAATTGCCTTTTGTATGACAAATCAAAGATAAACCTCATGCAACAGTTGATGACACAGTGACCACCCTATTCAGTATGCTTGGTGCTCCTCCTGGCACAGTGGTTAGCACTGCTGCCTCACAGCGCCAGAGACCCAGGTTCAATTCCCTTAGGCGACTGACTGTGATGGAGTTTGCACATTCTCCCCGTGTCTGTGTGGGTTTCCTCTGGGTGCTCTGGTTTCCTCCCACAGTCCAAAAAAATGTGCAGATTAGGCAAATTGGCTATGCTAAAATTGCCTATAGTGTTAGGTGAAGGGGTAAATGTAGGGGGATGGGTCTGAGTGGGTTGAGCTTTAGCAGGTCGGTGCAGACTTGTTGGGCCGAAGGTTACAGTTTCCACACTGTAAGTAATTAAATCTAAATGGTGTCTAACAACAATTCACAATACATTTATGTATCCTTCCAAGAACTGGGGTAGCCAAAATATTACCTCTACTCCATAGAAACATTGGTGAGCCTGCATTAGAAGAAAGATTTTTAAAAGGTTGGCTGAAAGTTTAGGCTGAGAGATGTGTTTTAAGAAACATCTCAAAAAGGGACAATGGTAGGCAAACTCGAACCTCACACCTTTTATGCATTGTCTGAGCTAAGATGTCACCTTTTATTTATAAAACTTTAAGTTATCTTGGGACTGTGACTTGAAAGAAGTTCTGGGATTTGCATATTAATCACTCAAAACCTGATCCCTATTTGAAGTGATTAAAGACTTAACAACAATCTAGGTTTGTTCAATACTTTGCATCAGTTGTATGATATTTTGATCTTTTATTTCAACTCTGTGTCTTATGAGCCTGCCCCACTAACTACCTGATGAAGGAGCAGTGCTCCAAAACATTGCACTTGCAGTTAAACGTGTTGGTCGATAACCTGGTGTTGTGTGATTTTTAAACCTTTTTCCATCCTAGTCCAATACAGGCACCTATACATCACAGAAAAATTTGAGAGAAGAGTTCCCAGAATAAAGGTTGAAGGCATAGCTGAAACTTATGAGATGAATGTGGCTGGCTCACACATGGCTAGAGTCGATGGAATGCAGAGTTTTCAGAAAGTTGCAGGGCTGAACAAGATTTCAGAGCTAGGGAGGGGCAAGGCTATAGAAGGATTAAACATGAGGATATGAATTACAAACTTGAGGCATTGGTGCCAGGAAATTAAGATCAATCAACAGCTTGGGGTTAATAGAATAACCAGGAATAATATTGAATAGGATAAGGGTAGCAGTTTTGACATCTGAAATGCATGGAGCATGATGGATGATCAAAAATTAGAACTTAGGAAACTATTTTCTTGGAAGGGCTTGATGTTTCAGATATGTTCAATGAACCATACCTAGGACTAATAGAGGATCAACATGTATTAGAGTTCTGATTTGCTCTTACTTTTGCAAGATTTTAAAGAATCAGATGTGATTTTCTTGCCTTATACAGTTAACAAAATTTGTACATAAAAGTGACTTATGCCTCTGATGTTTCCCTGCAGGAGCCTGAAATGATCCAGAAGCATAGAACATGAGAGCTTTGCTGAGGAAAAATCACAGTAGGTGGACACAGTAAGCACTAAATTTTTTAACTTCTCATAGAGAGACAAAATAGATTTTTTTTTAAATTATTCAATTATTTATTCAATATAATTGAAATCCTCCAAAATGATATGGAGCAACACAACAGACTCATTAGAAAGAATGTTAAGAGCTGATTCTGCAGTTGGATATTCCTCCAACTGAGTGCATCTTAGGAAATTATGGGTGCATGTGTGGGATTTCCCTGTGAATGCCACTCCTGAGTGCTCCCAAACATGAAACCACTCCTGGGGCCCTCATTACAGATTCTCTTCAGTCGCCCAAATAAATTCTTTCTGCAGTTATGATGCAGTTCTTAGATTGAGTAAAGTTTACTTCAAAATTGTGCCAGAAATATTACATGAAATCTTGAGCAGAATCTCCAAAGTCCTTTTGAAATATTTAGCCAGGCTGGAGAGGAAACAAAATTGGGAGGAAGGCCAAAATTCAGATTCCTGAGGGTAGGAAAGGCTTTGGTGTTAACTTCCTAGAACCTTTTAGGTGCATCAGCTTTCCAAATGGTGCTGTTTGGGAATCACTTTTGAATTTTTCGGAGTCAGGGGCATTTGGTAATATCACTAGGCTAACAACTCAAAACCATGGCTATTTTTCTGGGGATACGTGTTTCAACTTCACCATGGCATTGGTGAAATTTGAATTCAATTTAAAACTTTTGGGATTTAAAAGTGAGTCTTATGGTGATCATGTAACAATTATTGATTGTCATAAAAAAATCTTGTTTATTAGTGTCCTTGAGGTAATCTGCCATTCTTATCTGGTCTGGCCTGTTTGTATGAGCTCAAACCTCCAAATGTGTATAAATGAGAAAACATAAACCAAATGAAAACAGATAGTGGAAACATTATTTAAGGACTTTCTGTCGAAGTACAGGACTGACTGAAACATGTAAGCAGCATTCAGCTACCTATAACATTGATATTTCAACCAGGTCAAGTAACCCTGTCAATTCTGAACAGAAGGACAATGCACACTCAAGAATATTGCTGATGGGAATGCTCTGTGATGGAATGTTCAATGGTCAGGATATCCAAATCTGCAAGACTTTTGATTTAAAAAGAACAAAAGAACAAAACAGAAGCACTGCACAGGAACAGGCCATTCAGCCTTCAAAGCCAATGCTGACCAATATGCCCTAACTAAACTTAAAAATAAGCCTTCTCCCCTTATTTGTTCTATATCCCTCTATTCCCTCCCTATTCATGTGACCATCAAGATGTCTCTTAAAGGTCACCAACCTTCCTGCTTCCACCACCTCTTCTGGCAGTGTGTTCCAGGCTCCTAGCACTCGCTGCATGAAAAACTTCCCTCACATATCTCCCGTAAACTTTCCCCCTCTCACCTTGAACCTATGCCCCATTGTAATTGAAACTTCAACCCTGGGAAAAAGCCTCTGATTATTCATTCTATCTATGCCTCTCATACTTTTGTTGACTTCCATCAAGTCTCCTCTCAGCTGCTGTCTTTCCAGTGAAAACAATCTGAGGCTTTTTAACCTTTCCTCATAGCCAATACTCTCAAGACCAGGCAATATCCGAGTGAGCCTCCTCTGCATTCTCTCCAAGGTTTCCACGTCTTTCTGGTAGTGTAGCAACCAAAACTGCACACAATACTCCAAATGCGGCCTGACAAGGGTTTTATACAGCTGCAACATGGCTTGCCAACTGTTGTCCTCCATGCCCCGGCTGATGAAGGCAAGCATGCCATATACCTTCTTAATTACCTTGGCGACCTGTGTTGCCACTTTTAGGGAACTGTGGACGTGCACACCAAGATCTGTCTGTCCGTTAATTTTAGATTAGATTAGATTAGATCACTTACAGTGTGGAAACAGGCCCTTCGGCCCAACAAGTCCACACCGCCCCGCCGAAGCGCAACCCACCCATACCCCTACATCTACCCCTTACCTAACACAACGGGCAATTTAGCATGGCCAATTCACCTGACCTGCACATCTTTGGAGTGTGGGAGGAAACCGGAGCACCCGGAGGAAACCCACGCAGACACGGGGAGAATGTGCAAACTCCACACAGAGAGTCGCCTGAGGCGGGAAATGAACCCGGGTCTCTAGCGCTGTGAGGCAGCAGTGCTAACCACTGTGCCACCGTGCCGCCCATATGTTCCTAAGGGTTCTGCCATTTACATTATATTTCACACCTAAGTTTGATCCTGCAAACTCCATCCACTTGCATTTGTCTGGATTAATTTCCATCTGTCATTTCTGTGCCCAAGTTGTCAACCTTTGAGCTACAGGGAGAGGTTGAATAATCTTGGGGCTGTTTTTATGCCGAATGTTGGAGGCTTAAAGGTGACATTAGAGAGGTTTATAAAATCATGAGGGACATGGATAGAGTAAATAGACAAGGTATTTTCCCCAGGGTGGGGAAGTTCATACCTAGAAGGCAGAGGTTTACGGTGAGAGGGGAAAGATTTAAAAGGGACCTAATAGGCAACTTTTTCATGCAGAGGGTGTTGCATGTATGGAATGAGCTGTCAGAGGAAGTGGTAGAAGCTGGTACAATTCCAACATTTAAAAGGCATCTGGATGGGCAGATGAATAGGAATGGTTTAGTGGAAAATGGGACAAATGCTGGCAAATGGAACTAGATTAATTTAGGATATCTGGTTGGCATGGATGAGTTGGACTGAAGGGTCTGTTTCTGTGCTGTACATCTCTATGACTCTATGATTCTACCTACATCCTGTTATATCCTTTCACAATTGTCAGCACTATCAGCAACTTCACCACTCTTCATGTCATCTGCAAACTGTATAGCATTGCTATTTATTTCCCCATGTTCTCTATCTTCTGTATTCTTCTCCACAATAAACACTGTCACAAAATACTTGTTTAGTATCGCCCCCATCTCTTGCGGTTTCACACATAGGTGGCCTTGCTGATCTTTAAGAGGCCCTTTTCGCTCTCTTTTTACTCTTTTGCTCTTAATGTATTTATAAAATCCCTTTGGAATCTACTTAACCCCAATTGCCAAAACTATCTCATATCCCCTTTTTTACCTCCTGATTTCCCTCTTGAGTATACTCCTACTGCCTTTAAACTCTTCCAGGCATTCACTTGATTCCTGACATATGCTTCATTCTTATTCCTGACCAAATCCTTAATTTCTCAAGTCATCCAGCATGCTCTACACCTACCAGCCTTGCCCTTCACCCTAACTGACTTCTCTTTGAAATTTGCTTCTCCATTTCCCATTGGCTATTGGAAGATCTATAGTACAAAAGGAATTATCCCTATCTTATGTCTCACTTCCACCCAAAAAACTTCCCTAGATGTATTTCCATGAATATCCTCCCTAAATACGGCTGTAACATTATCCATAATCAAAAACGCCAATCCCCCCACCTCCTATCTTGCACCTCCCCCCTCCACCTCTCTTCTATCCTTCCTACAGCATTTACACTATGGAACATTAAGCTGCCAGTCCTGTCCATCCCTGAGTCATATCCCTATCATTGCTTTCAAATCCCAGTCCCATATTCCTAACCATGCCCTGAGTTCATCTGCCTTACCTGTCAGGCCTCTTGCATTGAAATAAATACAATTTAAATATCAGTCCTACCTCATTCTCTACTTTGTTCTTGTCTGCCTCACTGTTTCACTTGCTCCTTCTCCCAACTACACTAGAATCAGACTGATTTCCTTCCTCATTATTGCCATGTCTCCCACCTCTCCTCACTACTTATATCCTCTGGAGCAAGTGGAGCAAAACTCCCTGCCAGAACATTAGTCCCCTTTCAATTCAGGTGCAATCTGTCCTTCTTATATTGGTCACTTCTACCGCAGAAGACATTCCAATGATCCAGAAATATGAATCCTTCTCCTCTGCACCAGCTCCTCAGCCTTGCATTCATCTGTTCCATCCTCACTGTTTCATGGCACCAGGAGTAATCCAAATATAGTACAATAAACCCTTGAGGACCTACTTTTAAAATTCCTGCCTAACTTCCTGGAATTCAATCATTCAATGGTGTGTAAAAGAATCTCTGGATAGAAAAAAAGAAAATAAGTACTGGGTTGTTCAGGTGGAATGCCTTACTTTTTCCTCTAACTCTATTTTGATTTAGTCGTTTCCATCTCTGCTGTTCTTTCCCTCACTTTTGTTGCCGTTGCACTGCCTCGATGGGCTTTGCATATAAATTTGTAATTTAGTTAGAGACACAAGTGATTTGGTAATGGGGGAAGAAGGTAAAAAGTAATATGAGTGGTGGAAAAAAACATTCAGTGGTTCATAAAGTCGTTTTTATTATAATTTATCCTTGGGATGTAGGTGTCACTAGCTATGCCAACTTGTATTTCCCAGAAGGCAGTTAAGAGTCAACCACGCTGCTGTAGGTCTGGAGTCACATTTAAGGCAAACCAGTTAAGGATGATAGATTTCTTTCCAAAAAGGACATTGAACCAGATAGGACTTTCCTCACAATTAGCAATGATTTCTTGATTATCATTGTTATTATTAAACTCTTATTTCTAGATTTTTATTAAACCCAGGTCCCCAGACTATTGTATGAGTCTCTGGATTAATAGTCTAGCAATGATACAACTTTGCTATCATCTACCCCTATCACTGCAGAATGAAAAACTGCAGTGTGTTTTTCTCTAGTAGGAAGTTGGTGCTGGATAGGTAAAGGGTCCAAAAGAGAAATGTCTGAACTATAAATTTACAATAAAATCCTTGTAAATCTCAGAAAGTCTTTTGCTGCCTAATTACCATATGGGTATCAGTTTATTGATTAGATTCCCTATAGTGTGGAAACAGGCCCTTCAGCCCAACCAGTCCACACTGACCCTCCAAAGAGTAACCAACCCAGACCCGTTGCCCTCTGACTAATGCACCTAACACTATGGGCAATTTAGCATGGCTAGGCAGAAGGGCCTGTTTCCACACTGTAGGAAATCTAATGAAATGACAGATTTCCGGACCTGTGTGAAAGCTTACATTTTATAGTAATGCCCACTGCTACAGGAAGTTGGTTCAGCAATAGTTTGTGTGAAAGAATCAATGCAAAAATAATGAGATGTTGGACAAATTACTGGCAGATCAGTTGAATTGTAAGTTAGAAATGGCAATGACATCAGTAGTACATGTGAAAGTTGTCATGATCGGAAGGTATTTGTGACCATCAGTAGGATGGAAGAGAGGATGAGAAATATGGTTAAACTAAGAATAATAGAATAGGAAAGAATTCAGAGCATATTTGGAAGTTAACCTGCATCGTCAGATGTGTAGATATGTATGGAAATGAGCTAGGCAAAGTGAGGAATCCTGATGCTGGAGATTAGAGTCAAGATTAGAGTGGTGCTGGAAAAGCACGTCAGGTCAGGCAGCATCCAAGGAGCAGGAAAATTTACTTTTCAGGCAGGAACACTTATTCAGGAATGTATGGAAATGATCCAACCCAGATGGAATTTAAAGATATAGGTTGGTACCTAGAGGCATTGAAGAATATTTGGAGGGAGGAAGTGAATTTTGACTGGAAAAATCATTTTAAAAATACTTCTAGTCATTTTAACAACCTTTTGTTGTAAATGTGTCACTATAGATATTCATTCAGGATAGTCAGAGAGTAATAACAGCACCCAAAAGAAGCACCAAGAACAGAGGGGAAACTCTGGAAATTGTAGAAGTACATTTGCACATTAAATAGTTTCCACTTATGTGAAAGTTTCACATAAAACATTTTGTCAACATGTACTTGGACGAGACTATGAAAAGCAATGCATTACAACCATTCTGCCTTAAAGAGCATGTAGGACACCAGAAGGAGGTGAAGGCCTTTTAAGACCACATTGAATCTTATTATCTTAAAGTGTAATAAAATGTCTGATATATTTCACTTTTCAACAACACTTCAGACCATTTAAATGACTTTTAACTTCATTTCTGTAGGGTTCAGTAATTTGCTGACTTTAGGTGGCTTGAATCACTTCCAAATTCCTAGTCCTGACACTGGACTTATTTAAGGAATGTAAACTGAAGAAGGCAGTAGACAGGTGTATCAGGGCAAAAGAATCTCTGCTTTATTTAAATACAAAAGGTAAGTACAATATAAAAGAGATACAGGTTAAAAACACTAAATTAAAATTAACATTATCAATGGTTCAGAGAACAGTAATGAAATACACTATTACATTAAAAACAAATTAAACACTATTTGAACCTAAAACAGTTTTAATCACAGGAACTTTATTGTCAGGCTTCCTACCCTTGTAGTCCCTTAAGCCATCTGCACCTGCCACCCCCTCCCTGCTAGCTAGGCTGAAAATTTTGGGGGTATTGGGAGTTTAAGCTCACCACTGAGGAAAATATGGTTTTAAAGTGCACCCAGTTGCTGAAGTTCTTGCTGTCGATTTTCATGATTTGGAACAGGCCAGTGTCTGGAAGCTGTTTTTCAGATAGTGCTTGGTTGGCTCCCCCCTCTTGGATGTCCTTTGTTCTGATGATGTTCTTGGTTTGGTTTCCCGATTCAGCCTCTCTGTTCAGCCTCTGTGGTTCTTGGTTCAGAAGCTGATTGTTGGGGCTGGAAACTTGTGGGGAAACTGTTTCTGCAGAAGCTTGTTGTTGAAAAAGACTCTCTCAGGTGAGATATGGACTGTGTGCTCCATTATCTCCTTTCAACTTTGTATTATCCATTGTGTTTCTGGTATTTCCATCTGAAGTCAGATTGCTTCCCAATAATAAAGAAAATGCGTAAGTGGATTTTGTTGTAGTTGGATTTCCAGTATCTCTTAATTATATAATCCCTATTGTGTGGAGGCAGGCCACTTGGTCCATCATCTTCACACCAACCCTCTGAAGAACATCCCACTAAGACCCACCCCACTACCCTATCCCTGCATTTCCCATGCTTAACCCACACAGCCTGCACATCCTGGACAATATGGGGCAATTTAGCATGGCCAAGTCACCTAACTTGCACATCTTTGGACTGTGGAAGGAACCCGGAGCACCCAGAGAAAACCCTCATAGACATGGCGAGAATGTGCAAACTCCACACAGACAGTAACCCAAGGCTGGAATCAAACTTAGGTTCTTAGTGCTGTGAAGCAGCAGTGTTAACCACCAAGCCACTGTGCTGTCTGTGCTGCGTAGCTCAAGGTGTAAAGTTAGTTTCAGTCTACAGTGTTAGGTTTGATTAATTGTTCTCTTAGAGTAGAGATGTAAATTGGAATTCTAGCCTGAGCAATGGTTCCAAGCAGCCATCTCTGTGTTTGTGTAATTTTCCCAGAGTCCAGTATTTTAGTTGATGGGAAGATTTGTTCAATCCTACATTTCACTGACGTTCAAAATTAACCTTGCAGCTAAGACTATCAAAGTTCATCCTAGACCACGTATTAAAAGATCTAAAACAAATCCTGTCCTCAAACTCATATCTGCGGGGGATAGAACCGAATCTTATGATTTATATTAATTTGACTGACAACCTTTAAATCTCCATAATTGGTTAGAGATCAAAACGCCCCAATGTGGAAATCTCAAAATATTCTACACAAACTTTAAATCTGCATGTGCTAGGCCAGAAAATGCATGTCAAATGTACAATGTAATGCAGACCCAAGAGGACAATCCGGGCTTCCATTCATTGTTATCTATGTAGTAGCCAGTACAGACAGGCATTCTGAAATTGTCTCATTATACTAATGTAAGTTGATTAAGAATTCTTTGCTTGTGGGTGAAATCCAAAATTAATATTTCTATTCTGTTTGGCCTGTTCTTTTCTTTTATTCCCTCATATGATAGAAAAGCTTTATCAGACCAATGTTAATCATCTAAATTCAAAGTACAAGCATTGGCCAATCCATGTTGCTTTCGGTTAATTAAATTACATAGACTCAGTACATTATAAGATGCCTTTTGCTGTCATTTACTTCTCATGTACAAAACTTAATTGAAATTACTATCAAGCACTTCCATACAAAGTCTTGTAACAATATTAATTTCCAAAATGTTTTCTAAATTTAGCATGTTTGTGATTTAGTAATATGAGGACAAAACTTAAAAAGCTTGGATAATAATGTGATTTGCTACAGGCTAACTTTTGAAAATTAAGGTAGAAATCTTACATGGTGATATACCACTTACATGAGTATTGAGGAGTGAATGATATTACTGATAGCTTGGAAAATTATTTACAATGTGATTCTCTGAAATAGTTAACTTGTATGTTCATTGAGTAGTATTGCAGTTAAGCTAACTACAATTGGAGCAATATGCTGAGATGCAAAGTGGCAAACTTTTAAAATGCTTTTCCGGTTGAAGATTGGAAATAGGAACTGACTGCAGTTAGCAAGACGTTAGGAACAAAATAATTTGCCTAATGTACCAGCTTCCAGATTTTGGCATCTTTGTGGAGGCTGCTCTCAGGGCTTTTAGGACCTCTTAATTGTTATTAAGTTATATAATACATGCATCATTGCAGACACAGATGTAAGATGAATGTCTCAGAGGAGAACAGCTTATGCCAGGTCTCCAACCTTTCCTTCGGACTACCATATAATGGAACTTAAACAATACCAAGTTAATCAAGAATATTCCCCAAAATATGGCCAGCAACAGTCTCTACCCAAATTCAGTTTCCATAGAAAAATATTAAATTTAGCCTCAATATTATTCTGAAGTAGAGCCATAACAGGCTCGAAAAGCTAACTCTCTTTCTCTCTTCACAGGTGCTGCCAGCTCTGCTGAGTTTACCTGATATTTTTGATTTTATTTCATGACATTTTAACCAGTCATGAGGAGCTAACCAGTTACTGGGATATTGAACTTTAAAAAGGCAAAGTAAAAGTAAGTCACTATAATGCCAGAGGACCAAATGGCTGCTCTTTCATTAGAGAGAGACAACTGGAGATGCTTTAACTCTTCAAGCAAGAGGAGAGATTGAGAAGGAAGGACTTTCATGGTGAACTTTAAAGAAGCATCAACAGAAAGCCCTAAGATATATGAAAATGTATGACAGCATGGTGGCTCAGTGGTTAGCACTGCTGCCTCACAGCACCAGGGACCCGGGTTTGATTCCAGCCTCGGGTGACTGTCTGTGCGGAGTTTGCATGTTCTCCTTGTGTCTCCATGGGTTTCCTTCAGGCGATCCAGTTTCCTCCCACAATCCAAAGATGTGCAGGCTAGGTGATTTGGCCATGCCAACTTGCCCATAGAGTCCAAAGATGTATGGGTTTAGGTGTATTACTCAGGGGTAAATGTAGAAGAATGAGTCTGGGTGGGTTACTCTTCAGAGGGCTTGTTGGGCCAAATGGCCTGATTCCACACTGTAGGGATTCTATGAAAAAAAGACATATTTAGACAGCAAGGAAAACAGTGTGTGAGGGAAAAGGAAACCAGTTTTTGTTCACCTTAAAGTCTGATGTAGTGAATAGAATGTACAGTTGTTATACATTGTTATTCATTCATTTTGTAGGCACACAAGAAAGGATGTATTTATTTAAGACCATAAGACATAGGAGTGGAAGTAAGGCCATTCGGCCCATCGAGTCCACTCCGCCATTCAATCATGGCTGCTGGGCACTTCAACTCCACTTATCCGCATTCTCCCCGTAGCCCTTAATTCCCCAAGACAACAAGAATCTATCAATCTCTGCCTTGAAGACATTTAGCGTCCCGGCCTCCACTGCACTCTGCGGCAATGAATTCCACAGGCCCACCACTCTCTGGCTGAAGAAATGTCACCGCATTTCTGTTCTGAATTTACCCCCTCTAATTCTAAGGCTGTGTCCACGGGTCCTAGTCTCCTCACCTAACGGAAACAATTTCCTAGCATCCACCCTTTCCAAGCCATGTATTATCTTGTCCGGGTTCCTTCCACAGTCTCCCCTTAAGTCTCCCCTTAATCTTCTAAACTCCAATGAATCCCAACAATCCCAAGATCCTCAGCCGTTCCTCATATGTTATGCCTACCATTCCAGGGATCATCCGTGTGAATCTCCGCTGGACACGTTCCAGTGCCAGTATGTCCTTCCTGAGGTGTGGGGACCAAAACTGGACACAGTACTCCAAATGGGGCCTAACCAGAGCTTTATAAAGTCTCAGTAGCACAATGGTGTCTTTATATTCCAACCCTCTTGATATAAGTGACAACATCGCATTCGCTTTCTTAATCACAGACTCAACCTGCATGTTGACCTTTAGAGAATCCTCGACTAGCACTCCCAGATCCCTTTGTACTTTGGCTTTACAAATTTTCTCACCATTTAGAAAGTAGTCTGTGCTTTTATTCTTTTTGCCAAAGTGCAAGACCTCACGTTTGTTCACGTTGAATTCCATCAGCCATTTCCTGGACCACTCTCCCAAACTGTCTAGATCCTTCTGCAGCCTCCCCACTTCCTCAGTACTACCTGCCTGTCCACCTATATTCGTATCATCAGCAAACTTCGCTAGAATGCCCCCAGTCCCTTCATCCAGATCATTAATATATAATGTGAACAGCTGTGGCCCCAACACTGAACCCTGCGGGACACCGCTCGTCACCGGCTGCCAACATCAAATCAACATTTGATGTTGATTTACTCTGTAAAGAGATGATTACTGACATGTTCTTGAGATCAGTACAATGTTGGCATCCTGTTATGTTTTAGAATGGTAATAATTTGAATATTTAGTCTTTTATTCAAAGGTGAAGGAGGAAGAGGGAAGGTGGTATTGTCAAAACAATACTGTGTTGTAAAAAGATTTCAATGATCAGATATGCCTTGATGCTCCTTGGACCAGCCATTGTGGACTCCTCAGAGTGATTTTTCTGATTCTATCTTTGGTGTAAACCTGCCTACAAAGTAGTTACAGCCACTTCTCCAAAAATGTCCAAATTTGAGGAAAAGTTAATTTAATCTTTTTTTTATTCACTTCTGGATGAGGGCATCACCCATCCCTAGTTTTCCTTGAAAAGGTGGTGGTGAGCTGCCTTCTTGAACTGCTACAGTCCACCTGCTGTGGGTTGACCCAGAGTGCTATTAGAAGAGAATTCCAGGATTTTGACCCAGCAACAGTGAAGGAATATATCTCCAAGTCAGGATGGTGAGTAGCTAGGAGGGGAACTTGAAAGTAGTGGTGTTACCATTTATCTTCTGCTGTTGTTTTTCTAGATGGAAGTGCTTGTGGGTTTGGAAGCTGTTGTCTGAGGATCTTTGGCAAATTTTTGCAATGCATCTTTTAGATAGTACACATGCTGCTACAGTGGTAGAGTGAGTGGATTCCTGTGGATGTAGTGCCAATCAAGTGGGTAGTTTTTCCTGGATTGTGTCAAGCTTCTTGTGTGTTGTTGAGGCTTCACTCATCTCGGTAAGTGAGGAGTACACTGTCACGCTCCTAACTTGCGCCTTCTAGATGGGGGAGTCAGGAGGAGAGTTACTGCCCACAGTATTCCTAGCCTCTGACCTGCTCTTGAAGCCACTGTGTTTATGTGGTGAATCCAGTTGAGTTCCCAGTTAATAATAACCCCCAGGAAATTGATAATGGTGGATTCAGTGACGGTAACACCATTGGATGTCAAGGGATGGTGATGTTCATAGCCTTATATTTGTGTGGTGAGAATGATATTTGCTACTTGTCAGCTCAAGCCTGGATATTGTCCAGATCGTGTTGCATTTGAGCATGGACTGCTTCAATATTTGATGGGTTGTGAATGCTGCTGAATGTTGTGCAATCAGCTGACTTCTGACCTTGTTGCAGGGAAAACCATCAGCCTTGAAGTCAGAGTCAGGGTTCAATGACATAGTTTATTGTACAAGGTAGTACCAGAGCTCTGGACAGAGAAAGACACCAACAGCACAGTGGTCAGCTGCGAGTCTTCTCTCAATCTGGAGGACATGTCAAGATACTTTTATATGTTTTGTAATAATAGGTCAGTGATGTCTTTGTAACATGGTTTGTTTATGGTAAACATTGCAGAAGCGTTGATAGTTTTGATACAGTCATTGTCAGTTCCTGCACAGCCTTTGTTAAGTTCAGCATGGTTGTTGTCAGTTTCAGTGCAGACATTGTCAGTTTCAATGTCTGCGCAGAAGTCCATTGCAGTAGTAATGGGCGCTAATCACTCTTCCTGAGAAGGACGATTACTGCAGCCCTGGTTACTATCACTCTGTATTGAGTTCATATCAAACTGTTAGCATTTCCATCAAAGGTGTTGGCTGGACCCAGACACTTTGATGGGCAGTGTATGCTACTCATGTGTATTCTTTCCCCCACCCACCGTAAGCTAATCAACTAGGTTGTGAGTGCATTGTGTTGGCATTCTGGTGGCTCCAGGCAGTGTCTGTATTTGCTCTGCTGGATCTCTCCATATTGTGGTCTGGCAGCCATCTTGCGTGTCAAGTGGCCAACTGATAGCTCAGCAGCCATCTTGTGTGTCCGTGGGCCTAGTGTCACCTTGCCCCATTGCCATCTCCCATTTCAGAGAGAAGGTCGTTGATGAAGTGGCTGAAGATGGCTAGGTCTAAGACACTACCCTGAGAAACTCCTACAGGCAGATCCTGGAACTGAGATGACTGACCTCCAACAACCACTACAATCTTCCTATGTGTCCGGTGTGACTCCAATCTTGAGAGAGTTTACCCCAGATACCCATTGATTACAGTTTTGCTAGTGCTCCTTGATGTCACACTCAGTTGAATGCAGCCATGATATCAAGGGCTGTCATTCTCACTTCACCACTGGAATTCAGCTCTTTTATCCACGTTTGAAACAGGACTGTAAGGAGGTCAGGAGCTGAGTGAATCTGACGGAACCCAAACTGGGCACCACTGAGCAGGTTATTGCTGAACAGGTGCTGCAATGATAGCACTGTTGATGGAAACTTCAATTACTTCTCTGATGATCGAGAGTAGACTTATGGGGCAGTAATTGGCTGGGATGGATTTGTTCTGCTTTTTATGTACAAGACATGCCTGGACAATTTTCCACATTGTCGGCTAGATGTCAGTGTTGTAACTGTACTGGAACAGCTTGGCTAGGGGAGGGCATGTTCTGGAGAATGAGTCTTCAGTGCTATTGCCAGAATGTTGTCAGGGCCTATATTCTTTGCAATGTCCAGCATCTTCAACTGTTTATTGATATTACTTACAGTGAATTGAATTGGCTGAAGACTGGTTTCTGTAATGCTGGGGAGCACAGGGTGGGGGGTGGGGGTGGTGGTGTGGTGAGGTCAAGATTGATCATCTGTTCAGCACTTCCGACTGAAGATTGTTGCACAAGCTTCAAGCTTCAGCCTTATCTTTTTCATGGATGTGCTACGTTCTTTCATCATTACAGATGGGGATATTTGTGGAATGTCCTCCTCCAGTGAGTTGTTAAATTGTCCACTATCATTCGTGATTGGATGTTACAGGACTCAGAGCTTAGATCTGATCCATTGGTTGTGTGATCCATTGGCTATGCCTATCACTTACTGCTTATGCTGTTTGCTGTGCAAGTCCTGTTTGGTAGCTTCACCAGGTGGACTCCTCATCGTCAGGTATGCCTGGTACTGTTCCTGGCATGTCGTCGTGCACTCTCCAGTGAATTAAGATTGATCTCCTAACTTGATGATAATGATTGTGGGATATGCTAAGCCATGAGGTTACAGATTGTGCTGGAGTACAATTAGAACATAGAACATAGAACATAGAACATAGAACAATACAGCACAGAACAGGCCCTTCGGCCCACGATGTTGTGCCGAACTTCTAACCTAGATTAAGCACCCATCCATGTACCTATCCAAATGCCGCTTAAAGGTCGCCAATGATTCTGACTCTACCACTCCCACGGGCAGCGCATTCCATGCCCCCACCACTCTCTGGGTAAAGAACCCACCCCTGACATCTCCCCTATACCTTCCACCCTTCACCTTAAATTTATGTCCCCTTGTAACACTCTGTTGTACCCGGGGGAAAAGTTTCTGACTGTCTACTCTATCTATTCCTCTGATCATCTTATAAACCTCTATCAAGTCACCCCTCATCCTTCGCCGTTCCAACGAGAAAAGGCCGAGAACTCTCAACCTATCCTCGTACGACCTACTCTCCATTCCAGGCAACATCCTGGTAAATCTTCTCTGCACCCTCTCCAAAGCTTCCACATCTTTCCTAAAGTGAGGCGACCAGAACTGCACACAGTACTCCAACTGTGGCCTAACCAAAGTCCTGTACAGCTGCAACATCACTTCACAACTCTTGAATTCAATCCCTCTGCTAATGAACGATAATACTCCATAGGCCTTCTTACAAACTCTATCCACCTGAGTGGCAACCTTCAAAGATCTATGTACATAGACCCCAAGATCCCTCTGTTCCTCCACCTGACTAAGAACCCTACCATTAACCCTGTATTCCGCATTCTTATTTGTTCTTCCAAAATGGACAACCTCACACTTGGCAGGGTTGAACTCCATCTGCCACTCCTCAGCCCAGCTCTGCATCATATCTAAGTCCCTCTGCAGCCGACAACAGCCCTCCTCACTGTCCACAACTCCACCTATCTTCGTATCATCTGCAAATTTACTGACCCACCCTTCGACTCCCTCATCTAAGTCATTAATAAAAATTACAAACAGCAGAGGACCCAGAACTGAACCCTGCGGAACTCCACTTGTAACTGGGCTCCAGGCTGAATATTTACCATCTACCACCACTCTCTGCCTTCGACCGGTTAGCCAGTTTTCTATCCAATTGGCCAAATTTCCCTCTATCCCATGCCTCCTGACTTTCCGCATAAGCCTACCATGGGGAACCTTATCAAATGCCTTACTAAAATCCATGTACACTACATCCACTGCTCTACCCTCATCCACATGCTTGGTCACCTCCTCGAAGAATTCAATAAGACTTGTAAGGCAAGACCTACCCTTCACAAATCCGTGCTGGCTGTCCCTAATCAAGCAGTGTCTTTCCAGATACTCGTAAATCCTATCCCTCAGTATCCTTTCCATTACTTTGCCTACCACAGAAGTAAGTCTAACTGGCCTGTAATTCCCGGGGTTATCCCTATTCCCTTTTTTGAACAGGGGCACAACATTCGCTACTCTCCAGTCCCCTGGTACCACCCCCGTTGCCAGTGAATTCTGCTGCCTCATGGTTGCCCAGTCTAGAGTTGCTAGATCTGTTTGAAGTCTGTTGCATTTAGCTTAGTGATAGTGCCACACAACACAATGAAGGCTATTCGCAATGTGAAGGTGGGACTTCATCTCCATAAGGTCACTCTCAGCCTTACTGTCTTGGACAGAGACATATGCAGCTGACACATTGGTAAGGATGAGGTCAAGTATGTTTTTCCCTCTTGTTGGTTCCCTTGCCACATGCTGCAGACCCAATCTAGCAGCAGAGAGCGGCGGGAGCTGGGTGGAAGTTCAGGCGGAGCGCAAAGCCAGTCGGAAGGTAAGTGATTGCTATATAAAGAACTTACCTCGATGCCAACGGTCTTTTCGCAGCTGAGAGCAGCGGGAGCTGGGTGGAAGTTCAGGCGGAGCGCAAAGCCAGTCGGGAAGGTAAGTGATTGCTATTAAAGTGGGTGTGTTCTAAACCCCAGGTCCTACAAAGTAGGGTCTCCCTCCCTCCCTCCTCCTCTAACCTAAATTAAGAGTCCACAGACTTGCCACAAAAAGAAGGTCTAAGGAAATTTGCATCAAAGATTGAGGCTTCAGCTCAGGAGTCTTTGACAAGGAGGTTGAGTGAAGTGATTATGCCACAGTTGAAGAGGGTGAAGACATGACTGCCCAGCTGGTTCAGTGTGCTACGTGCTTGTTGTGGGAGGTCAACGACTCTGGTGTGTCTGGCTCGTATATGTGTGAAAAGTGTGAGCACATTCAGCTACTGACCGAGCATATTGCAGCGCTGATGAAAGAACTCGAGGACCTTAGGCTCATCCGAGAGAACGAGATCTTTCTGGACAAGACCTTCAGCGAGGTTATTATACCAATCATGCCAGAAGAGAGCAGACGATGAGGAAAGCAGAGAGGAGACAGGTGCAAGAGACCACGGGAGAAGTACCTGTCAGGAACAAGTTGAAGCTTTTGGAAACAGTAGAGACTGATGACACTGCCAGTTCGCAAGGCGGCCAGGTCTGTCAATCAAAAGTTGGCGTGGAGGCAGAGCGGAAGAGTCGGACATCACACAGAGCTGTGGTAATAGGGGACTCCACCGTGAGAGGAACTGACCGGGATTTTTGTGGCAGCAGACGGGATTTAAGGATGGTGTGTTGCTTTCCTGATGCCAGGGTGAAAGACATCACGGACAGAGTGCAGGAAATCCTCAAGGACAAGGGTGAAGAGCCAGAGGTGGTGGTACATGTCGGCACAAATGATGTCGGGAAGAAGAGGAGGAACATATTACAGCGGGACTTCGGAGAACTAGGAAGAAGGCTGAAAAGCAGGGCGTCCAGAGTGGTTATCTCTGGTTTGCTTCCAGTTCCTCGGGCTGGAGAGGCCAGAAACAGGGAGATAATGGACTTGAATGTGTGGCTGGGGAACTGGTGCAGGAAGCAAGGATTTAAATTCTTGGATCACTGGGGTATATTTTGTGGTAAGCATAAATTCTACAAGACAGACGGTTTGCACTTTAATAGGTTAGGGACCAGCATTCTGGCAGGCAGGTTTTCTACTGCAATACTGTTACATTTAAACTAAGTAGCGGGGGGGAGGGGACAAACTGGATGTTTAAAAAGGAAATTGAAGGGAAAGTTAGAACAAGAGAAGTCAAGAAAGACAACTGTATCAATGAGGCAGAAAACTCGGAAAGGGATCATGCTGTAAGGTTGAGTGAAATAGGGGTTGATGGGAAGGGTGAGAGCAGTAACAAATTAAAAATACTATACATGAATGTGCGAAGCATTAGACAAAAGATGGATGAGCTTGAGGCTCTTTTGGAAATTGGCAGATACGATATTGTGGGGATAACTGAGATGTGGCTTCAAGTGGACAGGGCCTGGGAAATGAATATTCAAGGCTACACGTGCTATCGTAAGGACAGACTGACGGGCATAGGGGTTGGGGTGGCCTTGTTGGTAAGGGAGGATATTCAGTCCCTTGCACGGGGGGGACCTAGAGTCAGGGGATGTAGAGTCAGTGTGGATAGAGCTGCAAAATACTAAGGGTAAAAAGACCCTCTTGGGAGTCATCTACAGGCCCCCAAACAGTAGTCTGGATGTTGATGTAAGTTGAATCAGGAGCTGAAATTGGCCTGTCGCAAAGATGTTACTACAGTTGTTATGGGGGATTTTAACATGCAGGTAGACTGGGAGAATCAGGATGGTATTGGATCTCAAGAAAGAGACTTTGTGAAGTGCCTCAGAGATGGATTCTTAGAGCAGCTGGTGCTGGAGCCGACCAGGGAGAAGGCAATTCTGGATCTGGTATTGTGTAATGAACCAGAATTGGTCAGAGACCTCGAAGTGACGGAGCCATTGGGAAGTAGTGACCATAATATATTAAGCTTCAATCTGCAATTTGAGAGGGAGAGGGTACAGTCGGAAGTGACAGTACTTCTGTTGAATAAAGGGAACTATGGAGCTATGAGAGAGGAGCTTGCCAAAGTTCAAATGGTGCAATACCTTAGCAGGGACGACCGTGGAGGAACAATGGCGGATATTTCTGTGTATAATGCAGAAGTTGCAGGATCAGTTCATTCCTAAAAGGAAGAAAGATCCCAGGAGGAGGCATAGGCAGCCGTGGCTGACGAGGGAAGTTAAGAAACATATAAAGTTAAAAGAGAAAAAGTATAACATAGCAAAGATAAGTGCGAAAACTGAGGACTGGGAAGCTTTTAAAGAGCAACAGAGGATTACTAAGAAGGAAACACACAGAGGGAAAATGAGGTACGAAGGTAAACTGGCCAATAATATAAAGGAGGATCGTGATAGCTTTTTTTAGGTATCTGCAAGGCAAAAAAATGGTTAGGACTAAAATTGGGCCCTTGAAGACAGAAACAGGGGAATATATTACACGGAACAAAGAAGTGGCAGAAGAATTAAATGGGTACTTCAGATCTGTGTTCACTGGGGAAGACACAAGCAATCTCCCTGTGGCTGAAGGACCTGAACTTAAGGGAATTTATATTTGTCAGGATTTGGTGTTGGAGAGACTGTTAGGTCTGAAGATTGATAAGTCTCCGGGGCCTGATGGTCTACATCCCAGGGTACTGAAGGAGGTGGCTCGGGAAATCATGGATGCGTTGGTGATTATTTTCCAGAGTTCGATAGATTCGGGGTCGGTTCCTGAGGATTGGAGGGTGGCTAATGTTATACTACTTTTTAAGAAAGGTGGGAGAGAGAAAGCAGGAAATTATAGACCAGTTAGTCTGACCTCAGTGGTGGGAAAGATGCTGGAGTATAGTATAAAGGATGAAATTACGGCACATCTGGATAGTAGTAACAGGATAGGTCAGAGTCAGTATGGATTTATGAAGGGAAAATCATGCTTGACTAATCTTCTTGAATTTTTTGAGGATGTAACTCTGAAGATGGACGAGGGCGATCTAGTAGATGTAGTGTACCTGGACTTGCAGAAACCTTTGGTAAAGTCCCACACAGGAGGTTAGTGAGTAAAATTAGGGCGCATGGTATTGGGAGCAAAGTACTAGATTGGATTGAAAATTGGTTGACTGATAAGAAACAAAGGGTAGTGATAAACTGCTCCATTTCGGAATGGCAGGCAGTGACCAGTTGGGTACCACAGGGATCTGTGCTAGGACCGCAGCTTTTTACAATATATGTTGATGATATAGAAGATGGTATCAGCAATAACATTAGCAAATTTGCTGATGATATAAAGCTGGGTGGCAGGGTGAAATGTGATGAGGATGTTAGGAAATTACAGGGTGACCTGGACAAGTTAGGTGAGTAGGCAGATGCATGGCAGATGCAGTTTAATGTGGATAAATGTATGGCAAGAACAGGAAGGCAGATTACTACCTAAATGGAATCAATTTAAGTAAAGAGGCAGTACAGAGAGATCTGGGTGTTCTTGTACACCAGTCAATGAAGGCAAGCATGCAGGCACAGCAGGTAGTGAAGAAGGCTAATAGCATGCTGGCCTTCATAACAAGAGGGATTTAGTATAGAAGCAAAGAGGTGCTTCTGCAGCTGTATAGGGCCCTGGTGAGACAACACCTGGAGTACTGTGTGCAGTTCTGGTCTCCAAATTTGAGGAAAGACATTCTGGCTATTGAGGGAGTGCAGCATAGGTTCATGAGGTCAATTCCTGGAATGGCGGGATTACCTTACACTGAAAGACTGAAGTGACTGGGCTTGTATACCCTTGACTTTAGAAGACTGAGAGGGGATCTGATTGAGACATATAAGATTATGAAAGGATTGGACACTCTGGCAGCAGAAAACATGTTTCCACTGATGGGTGAGTGCCGAACCAGAGGACACAGCTTAAAAATACGGGGTAGACTGTTTAGGACAGAGATGAGGAGAAACATTTTCACCCAGAGAATGGTGACTGTGTGGAATGCTCTGCCCCAGAGGACAGTGGAGGCCCAGTCTCTGGATTCATTTAAGAAAGAGTTGGATAGTGGAATCAAGGGTTATGGAGATAAGGCAGGAAGAGGATACTGATTAGGAATGATCAGCCATGATCATATTGAATGGCAGTGCAGGCTCGAAGGGCTGACTGGCCTACTCCTGCACGTATTGTCTATGTCTTTTTTTTAGATTAGATTACTTATAGTGTGGAAACAGGTCCTTCAGCCCAACAAGTCCACACCGACCCGCCGAAGCGCATCCACCCAGACCCATTCCCCTACATTTACCCCTTCACCTAACACTACGGGCAATTTAGCATGGCCAATTCACCTAACCTGCACATTCTTGGACTGTGGGAGGAAACCGGAGCACCCGGAGGAAACCCACGCAGACACGGGGAGAATGTGCAAACTCCACACAGAGAGTCGCCTGAGGCGGGAATTGAACCCAGGTCTCTGGCGCTGTGAGGCAGCAGTGCTAACCACTGTGCCGCCGTGCCGTCCGACCAGCTTGATCAGTAGTACTGCTGCCAAGCCACTCATGTTGGTGGATATTGAAATCCCCCACTCAGACTACATTTTGTGCCTTCTCCATCTTCAGTGCTTCTTCTAATTGTTGTTCCACATAGAGGAGTACTGATTCATAGCTGAGGGAGGACAGTATACAGGAAGATGAGAAAAACATTAACAAAAACCACTCACAGACTTCTTGTTGAGAAAAATGAGGAACAAGATTACAACAATGAGGTTGCTGGGATAGAAAGTGATGGAGAATACAATGCATGATTTGGATGTTTTTCCAAAGATAACTGAAAGATCTATGTCTGAAGATGAGAGATTCTTAATGACAAATTAACTTGCTGAGTGACCACTTTCACCAGTTTGACCAGAAAATTTCTTCCACTGAGAACCATGGAGATTGGGTCATGGAATATCTTCAAGTAAAGGAATAGTGGGTTACGGTGTCAGACTGAACAGGCTGGACCAGCCAAATGGCCTAGTCCTGCTCCAATTTCTTTTGTTTGTCACAGGCATTGTATATAACACATTTCATCTAGAAAGTCTACAGTGTTTGTACAGGGCAACCCAAGTAACAATTTTGTGAAGCACACAAACTGGAGCATACTGTGGACTCTCTTTCAACCAGATATTATGGAAAGTGTTGTGATTACCTGCAGATTCGGACAAAGGATGTCGCATTCTTTATTTGCTGTAACTTCAAACGTAGAAACGACTGCAAAATTGAGGAAAACTAGGCAATTCTGGATTTTCTACACAGTAAGTAGCTATTTCCGATATACACATTATAAAGTGTTTTTATAATCTGTTCTTTTCTTGCTGAGCTCTACAGACGATCCTTCTTTACAGGCAGTTGAAAGCTGATCTTCCATTCCCAATAAAAACCCTGTCACAAGCCCAAATTCACGGCCACCATCATAAAAAGTGTTTTACTTGCATGTTATCTCAACATGATGTAGCAATTTGAAAAACAACTAACATGCACTGAAATTAAATTGTGAATTGCTGTGAAATAAGTTTAAAGAAATGGATCGTTGTAAATTCTTGAAGATTATCTTCCCTCTGAATGCTTCCTCAGTCCCACCCTTCATCACTTTTGCCTCCTACCTTCCCTCCTGTCCACCCTCCCTGCTTCATAGAATCCCTACAGTATGGAAGCAGGCTATTCTGCCCATCAAATCCACACTGCCTCTTTGAAAAGCATCCTACCCAGACCCTACCCTATCTCTGTAACCCTGCATTTCCCATAGCTAATCTGCTTAGCCTGCACATCTCTGGACACTATGGGGCAATTTAGCAAGGCTAATCCAACTAACTGCATATCTTTGGACTGTGGGAGGAAACCAGAACACCTGGAGGAAACCCACACAGGCACAGGGGAATTGAACCCAGGTCCCTGGCGCTGTGAGGAGCCAGTGCTAATCACTGAGCCACTATGCCACTGCTTCCTCCCTCCCACCCTTTTTGTACCTCATTTCCATCACTACATCCCACCATCCCTTGCTTTCTCACCCACCCTCACCTCCTCCCTGCTTCATTTCTTCTCTCCCACTGTCTGTCTTCCCTTCCACCTTTTTGTCTTCTTTCTCTCACATCCAATTTCTTTCATATCCTGCCTTCTACATACCCTCACTCCTACCTCCTATCATCCATCCCATCCTCTCTCCAGCCCTCCCACCCTCCTGTCTTCCTTCCCTCCTATGCACATGTCCTCCCTCCATCACGCGGGTGCATTCATCTACCTTCCCATCTTTCCTTTTTTGTGTCTATCCCATGATGCCCTCTTAACCTCCCTTGTTCCCTCACTCATCTACTCCTTTCTTCACCATTCTCCCTTCCTCCCATCCATAATCCCTTGTGTCCTTCCTCACATCCTGCATCCTTCTTCCCTTGTGTAATGTGTCATCTGTCTCTCCACCCTCCCTCACATACTCCTTCACTCATGTTTTGTGTCTCCCTCCCTTGCACCCTCTCTCCGTCCACCCTCCCTTCTTTCACTGATTTGCATTGTCCCTCCACCCTCCTTCCACTCTCCCTTGTGTTCTCCCATCCTGCTTGACATCTGTCACTACTCTGTCATCCACCCTCCTGCTCTTCCTCCCTCCCCATCCTTGCATTCGCCCTGTCACTCTTCCCATTTTGCCCTCCATCACGTTGTCCCTCCCGTGCTCACTCCTATCCTCACGCTCTCACACCCCCACTTCTTCACTCCCAACCTTGCTTCTTCCCTCCCTCATGTTCTATCTCCCTTGTGCCCACCAGCCTTCTCCTCTTTCCTCGCTCATACCTCTCTTGTCCACCCGCCCACTCTTCTCACCTACCTTCCCTCACAACCTCGCATGCTCTCTCCCTAGAATCTTCCTCCTTCACATCTTCCTTGCCTCAGATCCTCCCTCATGTCCTCTCTCCTCTCTTCCATTTTCCCACACTACCTCCCTTCCAACCACCCATCCAGTTTCTTTCCAGCTTCCGCTCCTACCTGTGTCTCTTGCATCCTCCCACCCTCAGGTCCCCTTTCCCTCCATCCTATCTGCGCAACATCTCTTCCACCCTTGCATTCTCCCTCCCACCCTTGCATCCTCCTTCCATCCCACACTTGCATATTCCTTCCCACAATCATGTCCTCCCCCCCTTCCAGCCTCTTGTCCTCCTTCCTCCCATCCTTGTGTCCTCTCTTTACCTCACTCTCACATCTTCCCTTCATCCGAGTTCTGTCCCTCCCTCCTGTTCTCCTATCCTACAACCTTTGCATCCTTTTATTCACTTGTTCTTCATCCCTCCAACCCTCACATCCCATCACTCTCCCACACATTTTTCCTCTCTCTCTCTCCCACCTTTGCATCCTCCCACCCTCATATCCTCCCATCCTGCTTGACATCTGTCACTACTCCGTCATCCACCCTCCTGCTCTTTCTCCCTCCCCATCCTTGCATTCATGTTCACCTACCGTTGTGTCCACCCTACCTCATGTCCTTCCTCTCTTACATGCTCCCACCCTCAGGTCCTTCCATCCTCCCTCCTACCTTCACATCGTCCGTTCCCACTCGCACCCTCCTGTCCTCTCTCCTGTCATGAGAAAGACATGGAAACTAGGGAACAAGGTGAAATAAGTAGGATGTCTTGAAAAGAGTTCACATTACAGAAGAGGACTTAAAATGCATAAATTCCTGGGATCAAGTGTATCCCAGAACATTATGGGAAGCCAAGGAAGAAATTGTGGGTGCCCGAGTGGATATTGACATTGAGCATTATTGACGTCCAAAGGTGAGGTGCTAAATGACTGAAGGGTGGATAATGTTTAAGAAAGGCTGTAAGGAAAAGCCAGGGAACTACAAGCCAGTAAGCCTAACATAAGTGATGTATAAGTTGTTGGAGGGGATTCTGACAGACAGGATCTGATTGGATTTGGAAAGGCAAGGACTGATTAGCGATAGTCAACATAGCTTTGTGCATGGGAAATCATACCTCATAAATTTGATGCAGCTTTTTGAAAGGTGACTAAAAAGATTGATGAAGGCACTGCAATAGGTGTTGTCCATAAGGACTTTAGCAAGGCCTTCGACATGTTATTATATGATAAACTGGTTAGTAAGGTTAGATCACATGGGTTGCAGGGAGAGCAAGCCAATTGGATACAAACTTGGCTTGATGGTAGGAGACAGAGGGTGATAGTAGAAAGTTGTTTTTTCCAAACTGGAGGCCTGTGACAGCAGTGTGTCACAAGAATTGGTCGTAGTCCACTGTTGTTCAATATTTATATAGGAGGCATGGGTAGTGAGATTTCGTATGACTCCGAAATTGGCAGCACATTGGACAGTGAAGAAGTAAGAGTACAACAGGACCTTGATCAACTGAGCTAGTGGGGGAGGAATGGCAGATGGAATTTAAATAAGGAAACAGAAGAAGGCGATACCAGAGTTTCTGAATTGAAAGTAGATCCAATGAAGCCAACCAGCATATTTATTCCCAGCATGATGAAATTTCTTTTAACAAGCTTCTGAAGTACCTTTTCTTTCAATCATTCACCTCAGGCTCTGACAATCAAAAATTGTTCATTTGACTTCAAATGCTTAGGTTGGAAAAGTCATGGGCAAAAATCATGACTAGCTTTTATGTACCCACTGAAAGGAATGAGATTAGTACCATGCAAATGGGTATCATGAAAATCATTGGCTACTCATTAACTGTTGTTCAGAATCACATATTAAATGAAGTTATCAACTTGTTCACAGTTCATGAATTTGTAATTTTCTACTCAGCTTGCACATTATCTTACCAGTGAAACTATCTTTGTTGGCAGGATTTTCCATACTTCAGCATGGCAATTCTTTCTTTCCACCTGCAAAGCAATAGCTCTACTTAAAGCTGTTTGAAACTGGAAGTGCTAAAGAAAAAAGATTGCAACTTTAAATTCTTTCCGTTGTGTGCATTGTGACTGCACAGTTGTACTACTATTACACTTAAAAAGCAAGTCCCTAAAACCTGATTGAAGAAAGCAAAATTTCAGATTGGATCAGTCAGTTTGAGTCTCATATCATTGTCTTCATCCATTCACCCTTCATCATCTTCTTCCTCTTCCCTTTATCTTCAAAGTTTGATTAAGTCGCATTTTTGTGTCTCCTGGAACAAACAGCTTCACACACCATGCAGGACACTCGGAATGCAATACTTACTTTGAGGCAATATACTATTTAGAAACTTAGTGACAGTGTTATGAAACTGTTTGTGTTCATCCAATATTTTAGATGACGGATACAAAATTGTACACACATCTGTGAATTTGTGTGGAAAATGTCCATTGAACCTGACTTACCTGTCAACAGCATGTTAAGGGTCACAGTGGTTGGTGATACCTGACATATATTTAAATTTTGCTGCAAAAGGAAGCTTAAAATTATCAATATATTGAAGCAGAACTCAGTTACTTGCAGGGTGGTCTCAGCCAAAATAAAAGTAGTATATCCCATTCAAAGATTTGCTGTCAAATCAAAGTTGGAAAGCACCCAGTTTCAAATTTACCCTGCATTCCATTCAGCTGGATAGGTTTGCATTAGCTGCTAGTTGCTTTTTATTGATCTTCCTATAATATAGGTGATTCTGCTAATCTAGCATCTGACTGAAATTTGGACACAAAGGATAGGAGCTATGCTCTAGCAATTACTAAGGCAGGAGATAAAACATAAAAAAAAATTACAATACATTAAAGGATAAGATTAGAAATGTCTCTCTTATGCCATTTGCAATTAGCTGTTCTTCAATTGCCAAGGTCCACAACTTTGTGCCTTGAAGATTGAAACCAGTAATTGTCTGTGATTTCTATATAGTTATCAGTGAAGACATTTAATGCATAACATCTGAACTATATTAGGAGTTTAGCCAGCTAAAGTGGAACAATTGGAATTTTTACAGCATTTAAAATATATAATTATTATACAATTTTAAGCGATAATCCCTTTAATAAAAATGCCCTATGTTATAAACAGTGTGAATAAACTGGGGCAAGGCTGCTTCGCACATGCATAGTTAATGCTTCAGTTTGTTTCATTTGTATGAGTTGTGACTTGAATCTTTGAAACACAAGATTCAAGGGCAGCATAGTGGCTCATTGCTTAAGGGCAGCACGGTGGCTCAGTGATTAACGCTGTTGCCTCACAACACCAGGGGACGGGTTCGATTCCAGCCTCAGGCAACTGCCTGTGTGGAGTTTACACATTCCCCCTGTTCTGCGTGGGTTTCCCCTGAGTGCTCTGGTTTCCTCGCACAGTCCAAAGATGTGCAGATTAGGTGAACTGGCCATGCTAAATTGTCCATAGTGTTCAGGGATGCCTAGGCTAGGTGCATTAGTCGAGGAAATGTAGACCTTTTATCCCCACTGTCTGCGTTCAGCCAATCAGCCAATCTGCTATCTGTGTCAGTACTTGGCCTCTAACACTATGGGCCATTATCTTACTTAGCAGCCTCCTGGCGGACCTTATCAAAGGCTTCTGGAACTCCAGGTAACTAACAGCCATTGGATCTCTTTGGTCTAGTGTGCTCGTTACATCCTCATGTAATTCTAAACATTTGTCAGATATGAACTCCCTTGATGAAACCAATGCATCTTGTACGTAGTATACACTGCTTAGCATTAGAGTTGGAGGGAGTGAATTGTTGTGAAAATGGTGCCAATCAAGTGGCCTGCTCACATTTTATAGCTATTTAAACTATCTGCCCATAGAGCTGGGAGAATGAGTAACTTTCTCTCCAGTGTGAACTTAAAACTTCAATGTTCAGATTAAATCTTGTGGATAATATGAAATTATAAACCCTGATGCGCAAAAATTGAGCTATTCAATTTCTACTTGGATTTACGCAATCAGAGGGTACATTACATTAAAATGGGTTCCCCACAATATGACACTATTTAAAAATAAACCAAGTAGATTTGCAAACACTTCTTCATTATCCAATGCAATTTTACAATTTTTATGTCATTAAAAGGTGCAAAGAAAACAATAAGTGAAGATCCCTTCTACATTTGAAATTTAGTTTTGGAGA
Organism: Chiloscyllium punctatum; assembly: GCF_047496795.1. Lineage (NCBI taxonomy): Eukaryota > Metazoa > Chordata > Chondrichthyes > Orectolobiformes > Hemiscylliidae > Chiloscyllium > Chiloscyllium punctatum. Next base: position 74,439,597 of record NC_092743.1, read on the forward strand.
ACTACTTGCCATGTTTTACTTGTGTTTACTTGAGATTTGATGAAGTGCATTTTAAAGTAATAGTCACCTTTTCTGATACTTGTATAATGATGCCCTTAGGCTCATTAAAGTTATTTTCTCTACAATCAGTGGGAACCTTAGATCTCTAGTCTAATCTCTGCTGCACCTGTGCATTATTCATCAAATAAAGACAGCAAGAGAGATTTTGGATGGTTTTCAAATTCGCCATGGTTTACAAAAGCAGCAGGAATTAGGAAATAATGAAACATCAGACTCCAAACAACTTACATTTAATACAAGGTACAGTCTGTATTTTAGTGGATTGTATTATGACTTGTGAATGTTAGGGCCTAAATGCACTTATGGAATGAAATCCTGGATTTAGCTCGTAAGAAAACACATTAGAGTCTTATAGTAAAAGTTTAATTCAAAGCTCAAAATCTGAAATCAATTCAAGATATTAAAACCTCCTATGACAAAAAATCTAATTATTTTTTCTTTCTGGACACAGGTTCCTGATATGCCATGTAAGAAGCTTTTGAAGTAAGAAATGAGGGAATGGAATAAGTAAACTACTTGTGAAAAGGAAGACTGATGAGCTGGTGCAGATTCATAGTTCCTTGAAAGTGGAGTTGCAAACAAACAGGTGATGAAGAAGGCATTTGACACGCTTGCATTTATTGGTCAGAACATTGAGTATATGAATTGAAGTGTCAATTTGCAGCTGTGCAGGATATTGGTGAGGCCACTTAGAGTCATATAGACATACAGAATTACAGCACTGAAACTGTATCTTCAGTCCAATTTGTTCATTCCAGCAAGATATTCTACATTAATCTCATCCCACTTTACAGCACTTGGCTCATATCCTCATAAATCCTTCCTATTCATACATTTACCCAGGTGCCTTTTAAATGTTGTGATTGTACCAGCTTCCATCAACTCCTCTGGCAGCTTATTCTATATGTGCATCACCCACCAAATGTAAAAGTTGCCCCTTCGGTCCCTTTTAAATCATTCCCCTCTCACCTTAAACCTATGCCCTCGTTTTGGATTCCCCTACCCTGGGGAAAAGACCTTGACTATTCACCCTATCCATGCCCTGCATGATTTTATAAACTTATGTAATGTCACCCCTTATCCTCCAATGCTTCAGGGATAATAGCCCCAAGCCTATTCAATGTCTCCCTACAGGTAAACGTCTCCAACCCTGGCAACATCCTTGTAAGCTTTTCTTAACCCACAACATCTCCCCGACAGCAGGCAGACCAGAATTGACTACAATATTTCAAAAGTGGCCTAACCAATGTCCTGTACAGCCACAACATGACCTCTCAACTCCTGCAGTCAATGCACTGACAAATAAAGGCAAACGTACCAAATGCCTTCCTCACTACACTACCCTGTCTACCTGCCACTCTGCTTTCAAGGAACACCAAGATCTCTTGTTCGGCAATACTCTCCAGGACCTTACCATTAAGTGTATACATCCTGCCTTGATTTGCCCTACCAAGATGCAGCACCTCACATTTATCTAATTAATCTCCACCTACCACTCCTTGGCCTATTTCCCCATATGATCAAAGGTCCTGTTGTATTCTGAGGTAAACTTCTTCACTGTCCACCAATTTTAGCGTCATCTGCTATACTCACATCCAAATCATTTATATAAATGACAAAATGCAGTGGACCCAGTACTGATCCTTGTAGCACACAACTGGTCACAGGCCTCCAGTATGAAAAGAAACCTTCTACGTCCACCCCCTATCTCCTACCTTTGAGCTAATTTTCTGTCCAAATGGCTTGTTCTTCTTTTATTCCACATGGTCTAATCATGCTAACTAGTCTACCATGCGGAACCTTGTCAGACGCTTTACTGAAGTTCATATGCATGATATCCATTGTTCTGCCTTCAGCAATCTTCTTTGCAAGCTTTTCAAAAAACAGAATCAAGTTAGTGCATGATTTCCCACACACAAGATTGCACATGGATTCAATACTAAACAAATATTTCACATCAGTGATTACTGTGGAAAAGAATGTGGAAGCTAGAGAACTTGGGGAGACAAGTAATGATGTCTTGAAAAGGGTACATATTACAGAAAAATAAATGCCTGAACATCTTAAAATGCATAAAGGTGGATAAATCACTGGCACCTAGATCAGGTCGACCCTAGAACTTTGTGGGAAGGTAGGGAAGTGATTGCTGGCCCTTTGTTGAGACATTTGTGTCATCGATAGCCACAGGGGTGGTGCCGAACACTGGAGGTTGGCTAACGTGGTGCCATTATTTGAGAAAGATTGTAAGGAAAAGCCAGGAAACTATAGACCTGTGAGCCTGATGTTAGTGGCAGGTGATTTACTAAAGGGAATTCCAAGAGACAGGATTTACATGTACTTCGAAAGGCAAAGACTGATTAGTAAACACTGATGCAAAATAATTGTTTACTATCACAACCATTTCCTGTATTCCACACATCAGTTCCTTGCTGAACTTTAAGGGGCCCTATTTTCTCCCCTATTTTGTCCTTAATGTATTTGCAGATTCCTCTTGGATTCTTCTTAACGCTAACTGTCAAAGTTGTCTCATGTCCCCTTTTTTTCCCACCTGAATTCCCTCTTGAGTATACTCCTACTGCCCTTATACTCTTCTAGGGATTCACTGAATCTTTGCTGATTATACCTGACATATACTTCCTTCGTTTTCGTGACCAGAACCTCAATTTCTCTCATTATCTAGCATTCCCTACACTTATCAACTGTGCCCTTCACACTGACAGTAACATATTGTCTCTGGACTCTCATTATCTCATTCTTGAAGGCTTCTCACAATTCAGTCATATCTGCTCCCAATCAACTTTTGAAAATTCTTGCCTAATATTGTCAAAAGTGGCCTTCCTCTAATCTAGAACTTCAACTTTTAGATCAGTTTTATCCTTTTCTATACCTATTTTAAAACAAATAGAATTATGATCACTTGCCCCTTTAGTGACTTGCCCTGCCTTATTATTTCCCAAGAGAACGTTATTCTCCTTCTCTAGTAGGTACATCCACATACTAAATAAGAACATTTTCTTGTACACACTTAACAAATTCTACTCCATTTAAGCCCTTAACACTACAGCAGTCTATGTTTGGAAAATTAAAATCCCCCAACATCACAATCTATTACTCCTTACAAATTTGTTTCTCAATTTCCCATTGACGACTGCGGTTGGGGGGAGGGGAGGCAGCGGTGGTCAATAATACAATCCCAATAAGGTGGTTATCCCTTTCTTATTTCTCAGTTCCACCAAGATAAATTCACTGGACATCCTCCCCAGTATATCTTCCCTATGTACAGCCATAACGTTATCCCTAAACAAAAATGTCACTTCCCCTCATCTCTTGCCCCCACCCCCTTTCTATCCTTCTATCTTGTCTTACCCTGGAACATTAAGTTGCCAATGCTGTTCATCCCTGAGCCACATTTCTGTAATAGCAATGATATCGCAGTCCCACGTTCCGAGCCATGCCCTGAGTTCATCTGTGTCACCTCATGCTTTGAAGTAAATGTGGTTTAATTTATCAGTTCTACCTCAATCTCTGCCTTGCTTGAGCCTACCTTGACTATTTGACATGCTCCTGTTCTCAGCTGCACCAGCATCAGACTGATCTCTCTTTTCACTATCTGTTTAGGTGCAAATCCACTCCCTCACCCTCTGTTTACTAGTTTAAATCCTCCTGGGATGGTTCTAACAAATTTCCTCAACAGTTTATTAATTCCCTTCAATTCAGTTGCAATCTGTCCTTCTTACACAGGTCACTTCTACCCCAGAAGACATCCCAATGATCCAAAAATGGATCTTCTCCCCTCCCCTCCACCTTCTTCTCCCCTCCACCAGCTCCTCAGACACATATTCATCGGCTCTATCCTCCTGTTTCTATCTCACTAGCATGTGGCACTGGGTGTAATCTAGATATTACTACCCTCAAGGATCTACTTTTTAACTTCCTGCCAAATTTCCTATAATCCCTCCTCAGAACCTCGGCCTTTTCTCTTCCTATATTGTTGGTACCAATGTGAACAAACACCTCCTGTTAATCACTCGCCGTTTTAAGAATATTCTGCACCTTCTCTGAGACATCTATGACCCCTGCACCAGGGAGACAACACACCATTCTGATGTCTCGCTGTCGGCTGCAGAAATGTCTGTCTGTGCCTCTGACGAAAGAATCCCCTATCATAGTCGATGACTTGGAGCCTGATGTACCCCTCATTACAGTGGACCCAGGCTCGGTTCCAAAAACCTGGCTGTCAGTGCTACATTCCTCTGAGAGTCCTTCCCCTCTAATATTTTCCAAAACAGCACATCTGTTTCAGATGGGAATATCCCCAAGACACACCTGCAATCCCTACTTACTGCTTCTACCTTTCTTAGAAGAAACCCATCTACCTGACTGTATCTGTGGGTTTTTTGACCTTCCTGAAAACTGCCAGCCATCACAGCCCCTGGCTCCTGCCAATTCCTCATTGTCCCTAACTGCTGCTCCAGCTGATCCCATGTGATCCAGTTGGACTCATAACAAAACCTCACTTCCTGCAGACATAATCACCAGGAGCACTGAAATTCTCCCTAATCTCCCACATTCAACTGGAAGAGCACATCACTCTACTAAATGCCATCTTTTCATCCTAACAATGTACAGATCCAGAAAATAGAAGTCATAACTGCTCAAAAACACTGCTCCAGGATAACTTGGTGTGTATGTTTTATATAAAAAAAGTTTAATCAATAAACAGATATCAATGAAATAAATGTTAAAAAAAAGACCCTACTCACCTTCGTAGATTTACAAAAACAAACAAAAATGAGATAATGACAGTTTGCATTTATAAAACTTAAATCAAAACACTTAATTGATCCCTTTTAGAATACAATTCTAGTTGCCTTTCTATTGGAAGGATGTTGTTAAACGTGAGAGGGCGCAGAAAAGATTTACAAAGATGTTGCTGGGACTGGAGAGTTTGAGTTATAGCGAGAGGGTGAATAGGCTGAATCTTTTTTTCCTAGAGCGTCAGAGGTGAGGGGTGACCTGATAGAGGTTTATAAAATCAAAAGAGGCATGGATTGGGTGAATAGCCAACATTGTTTTCCTAGGATGGGGGAGTCCAAAACTAGAGGGCATAGCTTTAAGATGAGATGGGAAAGATGTAAAAAGGAACTGAAGGGTAATTTATTCACACAGAAGATGGTGGTGTATGGAATGACCTGCCAGAGGATGTGGTGGAGGCATGTGCAATTACAGCATTTAAAAGATATCTGGGTGGGCATATGAATAGGAAGGGCTTTAAGGGATATGGGTCAAATGCTGGTAAATGGGACTAGAACAAATTGGTCGGCACAGATGACTTAAACCAAAGAGTCTGTTTCTGCGTTGTGTGACTCTATGTCGCATTGACCTGGATTTTCTGTCTATGCTGCAATGGATTCGGTGAATGATGAGAAAAATGGATGAGGGAGCCCAGACCAAATACCCTTACTATTGATAAAAGTTCTTATTGCAAATCTTTCCTTACCAGATTTTGGGTCTATGGTGGAATCCTTCCAGTCACTGAAGATGCAGGCATTGGGGAAAGCTAGGAAAATAAGGAACTCCTAGATCTCAAGAGCAAACAGTCCTATATTTACTTTTGCTTCAAAACAGCTGTATCAGTTTTCTGGAGGGTTACTGTTCATAAGACTTAATATGATTTCTGATGCTATCTTCCCAAACTTGCCTCATTAGCTATGCATGTAGACATGAGGAATGACACGTCATCGAACATACAAATGTACATTCTTACATCCATTGTTATTCAAGAGCCAGTTTGCATTATCTTTAGGCTCAACTCATTTTGGAATCCACTATTTTCCCATGCTCAGCATACTCAACCATTCATTTCATTATTCAACAAGGCACCATCACATGCTGAAAAGCTTCCAAATTGTTCACAACAATCATTCTTCTTCAGCAACAGCAAACATGAAGAAAGAAGAAATAGACATTGCATTTGTATCTGAAAACAAAGGGACTTCTTGGCTTTTGACTCCCAGGTAGTTTACAGTCAGTGAGCGGTGAGGTGTCAATTAATTCTAAAATTAAAAAAAATTGAAAGAACTGCAAAGGGTGTAAATCATAAACAAAAACAGAAGTTGTTGAAAAAGCTCAGCAAATCTGACAGCATTTGTGAAAAGAAATCAGAGTTAAAGTTTTGGATCTGGTAACCCTTCCTCAGAACTGATGGTAGCGAGAAAAATGACAGTTTACATGCAGAAGATAGGGTGGAGGAAGACAATAAGGAGTAAACAATAGGTGAGGATAGAGCCCAAAGAGAGAGAAGAACAGTTGGATAGACAAAGGAGTGGATAACGATCTGGCTAGGATGATGGGCACCTTTTAATAGAAACTGTATGTAATGCAGACTATGTGATAACAAGGTCTAGTGTGTGGGATGGGGACTATGTGATGGAAGAGTTCAGGCCCTAAATTATTGAACTCGGCATTGAGTCCAGAGGGCTGCAGGGTCCCCAAGCTGAAAATGAGGTGTTCTTCTTCCAACCTGTACTGAGCTTTCCTGAGATGTTGACCAGGGAACAGGGTAGTGTGTAAAAGTGGCAGGCAACTGGAAGCTCAGGGGTTTTTTTTGGTAGAACATAGATGTTCTGCGAAGTGGTCACCTAGTTTATGCTCCTTTTCCCCAATATAGAGGAGACTACATTGTGAGTAGCAAATGCAGTAGACTAGCTTGTATGAAGTGCAGGTAAAGTGCTGCTTCATCTGGAAGGTATGCTGGGGACCTTGCATACTGAGGATGGAGGAGGAAAGTAGGCAGGTTTTACACTTTGGCAGATGCAGGAGAAGATGCTGAGGGGAAGTGGGGGAATGGTGTTTGGTGTCACAGTGGGTATGGACTCTGTGAAAGGCGGACAAGTGAGGTGAGGGGAATATGTGTTGGGTGGTGGCATCTTGCTGGAGGTGGAAGAAATGAATGTAGATGCTAGTGGGATTGTAAGTAAGGATAAGGAGAATCCTATTGCAATTGGAGGAGGGAAGACAGGGGGATGGAAGTGTGGGAGATGGGTCTGACACGTTTGAGGGCCCAGTCAACAATGGTGCTTGGTTGAGGAAGAAGGTGGATGTTTTGGAGGCTGCCTTGTTGAAATTGGCCTCATTGGAATATATGGAATGGAGATGGAGGAGCTGGGAGGATGGAATGGAACCTTTACAGGAAGGAAAGTGCGAGCATGTATACTCTAGGTAGTGGTGGTAGTCGAAGGATTTATTAATGACCAGTCTATCCACAGGAATGGAAACAGAGAGGTCGAGGAAGGGAAGAGGTGAGGAAGGAAATAAACCAGGTGAAAATGAGGGTGGGGTGGAAATTGGAAGTGAAATTGATGGACTTTCCAATTCTGGACGAGAGAGGGAAGTAGCACTAATAATATCAGTGATATTTTGTAGAAAGAGTTGTGTGGGGCAGAATAGGAGTGGAACAAGGAATGTTCCACATAGCCCATAAAGAGACAGCCATAACTGGGGCCCATGTGGGTACCCAAGGTCACCGCACTGATCTGAAGAAAATGAGAGGAGTTGAAAGAAAAGTTGTTGAGGATGAGGACAAGCTTGACTAAGCAGAGGAGGATGGTGGTGGGTGGACATAGTTCGGGCCGTTCCTCCAAATAATTCCTGTCTGGCTTACAGTGCCTGATGCTCTATTATGCTCAAGGGGATATGGAATATGTTAAATGCCCCTATTTGCATCCTTGAACACTGCTGCCATTTGTCTGCAGTGTACTACAAGGTATGTCTCACCAGATCAATCCTCATCTCATGCAGATTTATCATCCGCTGTACAACACTTTGGTTGCATAATGAGGTGCAATGTATCTAGGTTTGGTCTCTGTCAGGGGATTGCATAACAAAGCCATCAGCTATGGTGGTATAGGGTAGCCTTTGTGTCCAAGTAACCATCCTTGTAAGGCAACTAGCCCTTGAAATGAAGCAGGACATAAAAATTCTCAAACCGAGGCAAAGAAGGCAGGTAGTGCAAAATCCCAAGTGGCCATCCCCTTTTTTAACAGACATACCATTTTTGTACTTTTACGGGAGATGACTGTACAGGAGAATGCAGTGGCAGCCAACTCTATTACATCATGGGTGATTCTGCTGCACAAGAGAGGAAGAAAATGGTAGGGGATTCATTTGTAAGGGGAATTGTCATTCCTGTGACCACAGAAAAAACTCCAGGATAGTCTGTTACTACCCTTGTGCCAAGATTAAGGATGCCACTGAACAGCTGCAGGGCATTCTGAAGGGGGTTGGCAAACAGACAGGGGTTGTGGTGCTTATTGGTACCAAGAACATAGATTAAAAAAAGAGATGATGTCCAGAAATAAGAATTTAGAGAGCTAGGAAGTAGATTAAAGCACAGGACCCACAAAGTAGTCATCCCTGGATTATTTCTGATGCCACTTGGTTATTCCAGATGAATGTGAGATTGGAGAGATAGCACAGAAGGGAAGGCTTTAAATTTCTAGAACACTACACTGGGATCCATTTTGGGAGTGGGGGGAACTGTACAAGGTGGACAGGTTGCAAGTTGAAGCAGAATGGGAAGCACTTCCTTGCAGGAGGTATGCCAGTGCTGTTGAGGGAGGTTTAAACTAAATTGGCAAAGGAGTGAGATCCAGACAGAATGTTTGAGGGAGGATGATTAACAGCCATTAGAAGTGAGTTAAAAAGGTACAGACATTAGCCAGTTAAAGCACAAGGGAACTTGGGAAGGTTATAGATGGTACTTATTTTAATACCCCTTTAACTGAGAGGCAGGATTGGAAGCTCAATATTGCAGGATACAGGGTTTTCAGCTAAGACAGGCAAGGAAGTAAAAGAGAGGGAGATGTTGCAATTTTGGTCAGGGAATCTATTACAGCAATGACATCTCACAAGGCTTCTAAAATGAAGCCATTTGGATAGAACTTAAAAACCAAAAGTAGTCAGTCACAATGCTGTGGGTGTACTATAGGCTCCCTGATAGTCCAACAGAGGAGCAAAGTGTGGAAATGAACAGTTAAATACATGAGAGTTGGGTGGGAATATGGTAACTATCAAAGCCAAATTGGTTTACAGGAAAAGCTACCAAGAAAGGAATGTAAAGACTTGGGATGTGACCTGAATTGAGAAGCTGATTATATGATTCACTGTATGAAGCACAATATCTGGTTCCTTCCATCATAATGCATGCCTTAAATCCTTGCCTCAAGCACACTTGACCCGATGGACAACATTATGAATCAATACCTCTAATGGTTTTGATGCAGAAGTAATGAATTGTGGCCTGAAAAAAATTATCACAGTTGCCAAAGTAACAAGGATCTTCCAAGGTCTCACAGGCTGTACATCGTACAGGACCTTACACATTGTATAAATTTTTTGCTTAATTAGTTCCTGCAATGTGGGTGTTGCTAGCTGGATTATCATAAGGAAAAATAGGGTGGTCACTAGGACTTTAAACTAGTAAGTTGGGAGAAAGGGAAAGGGAAAACGACAGAACGTATGATGGTAAGTAAAAAGGTAAGCAATAGGTTATCATATGTTCAGGAGGGTTTAAGTTCAAGGCAGAGTATTGTTATGGACTAGGCCAAACCACTCAAACCATTCTTAAGCAGGCAGCCCCAGACCATAACTTCGCAATTTGTTTCGCTAAGTATACAGTGAAAATAGCCCAGAGTAAGATAGCTGGGCTGACTACAAAATTTTAAAACAGACAAAAATTTATTCACAAAATTACACAATGAAACACAAATAACAGAATAAAGAACTTAATCCATCCAACTAGACTTAATTATACTGTTCCGAATATGCACAACAGTTCCAATAAGCAAACTCCCTTTAAAAACCAGTATAAATGAAACACATGCTTATAGGTTGAAGTTGAGAAGCAGAAAAGAGAGAGAGTTTCCACACAGCTCCCCGTTGAACTTCCCAATTCAAGACTGAATGAAAACTGCTCAGCTCAGGTCAGCTAGACTGCTGACCACTCCCCTCTCTTTATGCAGGTCATTTCTAACGCATGACCACTTTGGTCTGAAGTCTAATCTGTTTACATATAAACAAAAGGCCTCTCAAAATCCTTTTCAGCTCTCGACCAAACCAGACTGATCGGAGCCTGGCCTGGTCTATTGTCCCTCTGAAAAATATCAAGGACAGAGTCTCCTTGAGCCAAGGAACCCCTTTTAGAAAAAAAAGGGACAAGCTTTGTGACACCTCCCCCTTAAAAATAAATGAACCACCAATAGCAAAAGATGGCTTCATTTTTAACCCTTCAAAACCCAGTTAGTAGTCTAAACACACATATATACTATACTAACTATAAACATGCAAACATGCACAACCACATGCAAATTCAGGCCGTGGTACACCCACCATCGAATGCCTCCGTATCTCATTCAACTCTTGATAATGCTTCGGCAATCACATTTTCGTGACCTGCCACATGCACAATTATCAAATTGAATGGCTGCAATAACAAGCTCCAGCTAAACAGTCTGGCATTTTTGTCCTTACATTTTTCCACAAATGTCAATGGGTTGTGATCAGTGCATTGTCTCAGATGCATTACTGGTGATATAAACACTGAAGTGTTTAGATGGTGTTGTAATGCCAACACCAAGCTTAAAGTTTCTTTCTCCACCGTTGCATACTTCTGTTGATGAATGTTCAATCTCCAGGAAAAATACTGGATGAGTCTTTCTATTCCCTCGTCATCCTCCAGCAGGAGCACTGCACTGACACACCCACATCGCTGGCATTGATAGCCACCTTGAAAGGCTTTGTGCAATCCAGTGTGGCTAATACTGGGGCAGTGGTTTATACAGTGTCTAGGCTGTCAAATGCCTTTTGGCAGTCTGCTGTCCACTGAAACTTCTTGCCATTTTTTTAACAATTTGGTGAGTGGAGCAGCCATACTGTTAAACTTTGGCACAAATTTTCAGTAAAATCCACTCAATCCCAGGAACCATAGTATTGATTTTTTCACAATGGTGTAGGAGATTCCTCAATTATTTTAGTTTTTGCATCCCGTGGGGTCATTTGTCCATGTCCAATAACATAGTCCAGGTAGGTGACTTGGGCTTAGGAAAATTCACTTTTAGCGAGGTTTACCACCAAGCCTGCCTTCCGAAGTCAATCGAACCAGTCCAATAAATGCTGGAAATGTTCCTTCCATGAGTGACTAAACATCACCAGGTCATCATTATGCATCACAGAGTTGGGTAATCCGGTAATGATCTTATTAGTCAGTCACTGAAATGGGGCTGGAGCGTTTTTCATACCAAATGGCATGATGTTGAAATGATATAGTCCATTTGGCATTACAAAGCAAAAATTGTCTTTTCTCTTTCTGACAGAGGTACTTGCTAGTAGTCTCTGTGCAAGTCCAAATTAGAAATGTACATTGTTTGTCCCACTTTTTCAACACAGTCCTCCAACCATGGAATTGGATATGCATCATTCTTTGTAACGACATTGACTTTGGCCCCATGTCTATTGGTGAGCTCCAGTCACTGTCAGTCACTTCAATGATGCCATCTTGGAGCATGCGCTCTATCTCCTTGTGAACCTGTGCCAACTTTAGAGCGTTATGCCTATAAGGATGTTGCTTAATCGGAACAGCATCTCCTATATCTACATCATGCACAATTAGGTTAGTACTTCCCAGTTTACTTCCGCATATCTCCCCATGTGATAGTAATAACTCTTTCAGGTCATTTCAATTTTTTTGCGGATGGTAACTCAATAATTTATCCCAATTTTTGAAAACTTCCTCATTGTCCAATTTGATTTGAGGAATGTCCAATTCAGAATCCCCTGAACTTGGTTCTTCCGTCTGTGCTATAATCATTAACACCTTCTCTTGCTTTCCTTCCCTATCAAAATACCCTTTGAGCATATTCGCTTGACACACTCTCTTTTTCCCTCTCTTCTGCTTTTGATCGTAACTCAAACTGTTTCATTTCACTGCCCTTTGCTTATATCTCGCCTCTAGCTGCTTCATTTGCAATTGAATTCTTGCCATCTCTTTAGATTCTGATGGTTTCTCCAGCAAGGTTAAATGCTGAGCTCCTGCTGTAATTAACTCTCCTTTCCCCAAAGAAGCAGGCAATTCTAATTCCAGCTTCTCTGCTAATTTTTACAACTTGGTCTTATTTACATTTAGCAAAACTTCCAAAGTCACTGCATCCACATCCAGAAAACTGTTGGCGACCGAAACAGCCATTACTATCCCAAACTTTGTCTACCCAATCAAACCAACACCTGAAATAAAGACACTAGCACCTACCAGTCGCTGTTTAAAATCCCACAAAGAGCCCCCAGTCTGTTATGGACTCGGCCAGACCACACAAAACATTCTTAAGCAGGCAGGCCCAGACCATAACTTTGCAATTTGTTTCAGTAAGTCTATAGTGAAAATTACCCGGATTAAGATAGCTAGGTTGACTACTAGATTTTAAAACAGACAAAAATTTAATCACAAAATTACACAGTGAGACACAGAAAAACAGAATAAAGAACCCCTCCAAAACTCAACCTATCCAACTAGAATTAATTATGCTGTTCCAAAAATATGCAACAGTCCCAATAAGCAAACTCTCTTTAAAAACCAGTATAAATGGAACACATGCTTACAGGTTGAAGTTGAGAAGCAGAAAAGAAAGAAAGTTTCCACACAGTTCCCTGTTGAACTTTCCAGTTCAAGACTGAATGAAAACTGTTCCACTCAGGTCAGCTAGAGAGTTGACCACATCCTCTCTTTATACAGGTCAATTCTAAAGCATGACCACTTTGGTCTGAAGTCTCATCTGCTTACACATAGACAAAATGCCTCTCAAAATCCTTTTCATCTCTGTACCAAACCAGACTGATTGGAGCCTGGCCCGGTTTATTGCCCCTTTGAAAAATATCAAGGACAGAGTATCCTTGGGCCAAGGAATAGCATTTAGGTAAAAAAGGGACTAGCTTTGTGACACTATGAAAGAAATAAAATGGAAAGATAACTCAGAGATATTATTAGACATGATGGAAAGCATGAGGGTAGGAAAGTTAACAAAAGAGCACTTTACCTGAATGCTTGTAGCATTCGTAACAAGGTTGATGAATTAACTGCACAAATCATCGTGAATGAATATGATTTAATAACCATTATGGAGACATAGTTACAGGATGGTCACAACTGGGAGTTGAATATCCAGGGGTATTAGACCATTCAGAAAGAAAGGTAGGAAGGCATGGGAGGTGGTGTAGCTCTGATATTCAAGGACAACATCAGGGCGGTATTGACAGATGATACAGGTTCTATTGAGAATAATGTTGAATCCATTTGGCTGGAAATTAGAAATTCTAAGAAGAAAAAGTCACTGATAGGCATAGTCTATAGGCCACTAAATAATTACATCACAATGGGGTGGGCAAAGAGCAAAGAAATAAGTAATACCTGCAAATGTGGCATGGCAATTATCATGAGGGATATTAATCTACATGGTAAAAACAAGGACTGCAGATCTAGAAACCAGAGTCCAGATTAGAGTGGTGCTGGAAAAACACAGCAGGTCAGACAGCATCCGAGGAGCAGGAAAATCGATGTTTCGGGCAAAAGCCCTGCAACAGGAATACAGGCAGGAAGCCTGCAGGGTGGACAGATAAATGAAAGGGAGGTGGGGGTGGGGAGAAAGTAGCATAGAGTACAATAGGTGATGGGGGTGGGAATGGAGGTGATAGGTCAGAGAGGAGGGATGGGGAAGGTAGCAAAGAGTACAATGGGTGAATGGGGGTGGGGATGAAGGTGATAGGTCAGAGAGGAGGGTGGAGTGGATAGGTGGAAAGGAAGTTAGGCAGGTAGGACAGGTCATGGAGATAGTGCTGAGATGGAAGGTTGGAGCTGGTGTGAGGTGGGGGAAGGGAAAATGAGGAAACTGGTGAAATCCACATTGATGCCATGGGGTTGAAGTGTTCCGAGACAGAAGATGAAGCATTACTCCTCCAGGTGTCGGGTGGTGAAGGAGCAGCTGGGAAGGAGTCCCAGGACCTGCATGTCCTCAGCAGAGTGGGAGGGGGAGTTGAAATGTTGGGCCACAGGGCGGTGAGGTTGATTGGTGCGGGTGTCCCGGAGATGTTCCCTATGGCGCTCTGCTAGGAGGTGTCCAGTCTCCCCAATGTAGAGGAGACCGCATCGAGAGCAATGGATACAATAAATTATATTGGTGGACGTGCAGGTAAAACCTTGATGGATATGGAAGGCTCCATTGGGTCCTTGAATGGAGGTGCGGAGGAGGTGTGGGTGCAGGTTTTGCAATTCCTGCGGTGGCAGGGGAGGGTGCCAGAAAGGGAGGGTGGGTTATTGGGGGGAGGCGTGGACCTAACCAGGTAGTCACGGATGGAATGGTCTTTGCCGAAAGTGGAAATGGGTGGGGAAAGAAATGTAACCCTGGTGGGGGGGTCTATTTGGAGGTGGCGGAAATGTCATTGAATAATGTGGTTTATGCGAAGGTTGGTAGGGTGGAAGGTGAGCACCAAGGGGGTTCTGTCCTTGTTACAGTTGGAGGGGTGGGGTTTGAGGGCGGAGGGGCGGGATGTGGACGAGATGCATTGGAACGCATCTTTAACCGCTTGGGAAGGGAAATTGCGGTCTCTAAAGAAGGAGGCCTTCTGGTGTGTTCTGTGGTGGAACTGGTCCTCCTGGGACCAGATACAGTGGAGGTGGAGGAACTGGGAATACGGGATGGCATTTTTGCAAGAGGTAGGGTGGGAAGAGGTGTAATCAGGTAGCTGTGGGAGTTGGTGGGTTTGTAAAAAATGTCAGTGTCAAGTCATTAATGGAGATGGAGAGGTCCAGGAAGGTCAGAGATGGTCCAGGTGAATTTAAGGTCAGGGTGGAATGTGCTGGTGAAGTTGATGAATTGCTCAACCTCCTCGCGGGAGCATGAGATGGTGCAAATGCAGTCATCAATGTAGCGGAGGAAAAGGTAAGGAGTGGTACTGGTGTAACAACGGAAGATGGATTGTTTTACGTAGCGAACAAAGAGACAGGCATAGCTGGGGCCCATACGGGTGCCCAAGGCTACCCCTTTGGTCTGGAGGAAGTGGAAGGATGCTAAGGAGAAATCGTTAAGGGTGAGGAACAGTTCAGCCAAACGAATGAGAGTGCCAGTGGAAGGGTACTGTTGGGAATGTTGGGATAGGAAGAAACGGAGGGCTTGGAGGCCTTGGTCATGGCGGATGGAGGTGTAGAGGGCATGGGTGGTGTCTCGAATGTATGTGGGGAGTTCCTGGACTAGGGGGATAGGACAGTGTCGAGGTAGGTAGAGATGAATTCAGTGGGGCAGGAGCATGCTGAGACAATGGGTCGGCCAGGATGGTCAGGCTTGTGGATCTTGGGAAGGAGGTAGAATCGGGCGGTGCAGGGTTCCCGGACTATGAGGCTGGATGCTGTGGGTGGGAGATCTCCTGAGGTGATGAGGTTCTGTATGGTCTGGGAGATGACAGTTTCATGCTGGGGGGTGGCGTAATGGTCGAGGGGGCGGTAGGAGGAGGTGTCTTCGAGTTGGCATCTGACTTCAGCAGTGTAGAGGTTGGTGAGCCAAACTACCAATGCACTCCCTTTATCTGCTGGTTTGATGGTGAGATTGGGATTGGAGCAGAGGGAGTGGACCACTGCATGGCTGAACCAGCTTGGTCAGGGTAGCCTTGAGGAGGAATTTGTTGAGTGTATCTGTGATAGTTTACTTGAACAGTATGTAATAGAACCGACGAGGAACCAAGCTATCCAAGATCTGATCCTGCGCAATGAGATAGGAATAATTAATGACCTCATAGTTAGGGATCCTCATGGAAGGACTTGAATTTAGAATGCAGATAGTGAGTGTGAAGATAAAATTCAATACCAGGGTCCTGTGCTTAAACAAGGGAAACTACAATAGAATGAGGGAGGATTTGGCTAAATAGACTGGAAACAAAGAGTTAATGGTGGGACAGTTGCCGAGCAGTGGAGGACTTTCAAAGCAATTTTTCCAAGTGCTCAGTAAAAGTATATTCCAGTGAGAAGGAAGGACTGTAACAAAAGGGGTAATCTGCCTGGTTGTCTAAGGAAATAAGGGAAGCCATCAAATTGAAAGAGAAGGCATAGAAAGTGGCGGAAAACAGCATGAAACTGAAAGATTGGGAAAACTTTAAAGGTCAACAGGTCAACAAAAAAAGCTATAAGGAAAAACAAATTTGGAATATGAGAAAAAAACTACCATGAAATATAAAGACAGATAGCAAAATTTCTATAAATATATAAAATGAGGATGAGAAGGGGCATTTGGTTATGGGATATGATGGAAATGGCCGAGGCATTGAACGTGTATTTTGCATTGGTCTTCACAGTGGAGGACACTAATAACATGCCAGTAATTGACAACCCTTTGTCCCTACAAAGGTAGATGAGGATCTGGAAACAATCATTATTATGGAAGAGGCAGTGTAGGGCAAGCTAATGGAGCTAAGGATAGACACGTCTCCTGGCCCTAATTGAATGCATCCCAGGGTACTAAAAGAGATGGTGGGAGAAATAGCAGGTGCACTGGTGATAATTTTTCAGAATTTGCTGGACTTTGGAGCAGTCCCAGCAAATTGGAAAATAGTAAATGTGATGCCATGGTTTGAAAAGGGAGTTAGACAAAAGATGGGAATTATAGACCTGTTAGTTTTACTTCTTTGGAGGGGAAGATACCTTTATTATCAAGGAAGAAATAGTAATGCATTTCATTAGAAATTGTCCTGTTGGGCAGATGCAGCATGGGTTCATGAAGGGCAGGTCATGCTTAACCAATATTTCGAATTCTATGAAGCCATTATGGGCAAGGTGGACAATGGGGACCCAGTGTTTGTGGTGTAGCTAGATTTCTAAAAGGAGTTCGACAAGAGGCTGCTGCATAAGATAAGGATGCATGACGTTATGGGTAGAGTATTAGTATGGATATAGAATTGTTTGACTAAAAGGAAGGAAAGAGTAGGGATAAATGAGTGCTATTCTGGTTGGCAATCAGTGACCAGTAGTACGCCTCAGGGATCGGGGTTGAGACTGCAATTGTTCATAATTTATATAGATGAGTTGGAGTTGGGGACCACGTGTAGTTGTGTCAAAGTTTGCAGATGACACTAGGATGAGTGGTAGAGCAAAGTGGGTGTCCTTGTGCATGAATCATAGAAGATTGATCTGCAGCAAACAAGTAATTCGAAAGGCAAATTGGATTTTTGTCCTTCATTGCTAAAGGGATCGAGTTTAAAAGCAGAGAGGTTTTGTTGTAGCTGTACAGGGTGCTGGTGAGGCCACACCTGGAGTACTGTGTACAGTTTTGGTCTCCTTACTTGAGAAAAGATATACTGGCACTGGAGGGGTGCAGAGGAGGTTCACTAGGTTGATCCCAGAGTTGAGGGAGTTGGCTTATGAGGAGAGACTGAGTAGACTGGGATTATATTCATTGGAATTCAGAAGAATGGTGGGGGATCCTATAGAAACAAATGGTGGCACGGTGGCTCAGTGGTTAGCACTGCTGCCTCACAGAACCAGGGACCCAAGTTTAATTCCAGACTCAGGCAAATGTCTGTGTCGAGTTTGCACGGTTCTCCTCGTGTCTGTGTGGGTTTCCTCCGGGTGTTCCAGTTTTTCCCCACAATCCAAAGATGTGCAAGTCAGGTGAATTGACCATGTTAAATTGTCCATAGTTTAGGTTATTAGTCAGAGGTAAATGTACGGGAATGGGTCTAGATGGGTTACTCTTCAAAGGGTCAGTATGGATTTGTTGTGCCAAAGATCCTGTTTCCACACTGTAGGAATTCTAATTCTAATTCAAAATTATGAAGGGAATAGACAAGAGAGGATGTTTCCACTGGCAGGTGAAACTAGTACAAGAGGGCATAGCCTCAAGATTAGAGGGATCAGAAGTCGGACTGAATTGAGAAGGGACTTCTTCACCCAGAGGGTTGTAAATCAATGGAATTCCTTGCCCAGTGAAGAGTTGACACTATTTCAGTAAATGTTAGAACATACATAGAACATAGAACAATACAGCACAGAACAGGCCCTTCGGCCCACGATGTTGTGCCGAACTTCTATCCTAGATTAAGCACCCATCCATGTACCTATCCAAATGCCGCTTAAAGGTCGCCAATGAATCTGACTCTACCACTCCCACGGGCAGCGCATTCCATGCCCCCACCACTCTCTGGGTGAAGAACCCACCCCTGACATCTCCCCTATACCTTCCACCCTTCACCTTAAATTTATGTCCCCTTGTAACACTCTGTTGTACCCGGGGAAAAAGTTTCTGACTGTCTACTCTATCTATTCCTCTGATCATCTTATAAACCTCTATCAAGTCACCCCTCATCCTTCGCCGTTCCAACGAGAAAAGGCCGAGAACTCTCAACCTATCCTCGTACGACCTACTCTCCATTCCAGGCAACATCCTGGTAAATCTTCTCTGCACCCTCTCCAAAGCTTCCACATCTTTCCTAAAGTGAGGCGACCAGAACTGCACACAGTACTCCAAATGTGGCCTAACCAAAGTCCTGTACAGCTGCAACATCACCTCACGACTCTTGAATTCAATCCCTCTGCTAATGAACGATAATACTCCATAGGCCTTCTTACAAACTCTATCCACCTGAGTGGCAACCTTCAAAGATCTATGTACATAGACCCCAAGATCCCTCTGTTCCTCCACCTGACCAAGAACCCTACCATTAACCCTGTATTCCGCATTCTTATTTGTTCTTCCAAAATGGACAACCTCACACTTGGCAGGGTTGAACTCCATCTGCCACTCCTCAGCCCAGCTCTGCATCATATCTAAGTCCCTCTGCAGCCGACAACAGCCCTCCTCACTGTCCACAACTCCACCTATCTTTGTATCATCTGCAAATTTACTGACCCACCCTTCGACTCCCTCATCTAAGTCATTAATAAAAATTACAAACAGCAGAGGACCCAGAACTGATCCCTGCGGAACTCCACTTGTAACTGGACTCCATGCTGAATATTTACCATCTACTACCACTCTCTGACTTCGACCGGTTAGCCAGTTTTCTATCCAATTGGCCAAATTTCCCTCTATCCCATGCCTCCTGACTTTCCGCATAAGCCTAGCATGGGGAACCTTATCAAAGGCCTTACTAAAATCCATGTACACTACATCCACTGCTCTACCCTCATCCACATGCTTGGTCACCTCCTCGAAGAATTCAATAAGACTTGTAAGGCAAGACCTACCCTTCACAAATCCGTGCTGGCTGTCCCTAATCAAGCAGTGCCGTTCCAGATACTCGTAAATCCTATCCCTCAGTACCCTTTCCATTACTTTGCCTACCACAGAAGTAAGACTAACTGGCCTGTAATTCCCGGGGTTATCCCTATTCCCTTTTTTGAACAGGGGCACAACATTCGCTACTCTCCAGTCCCCTGGTACCACCCCCGTTGCCAGTGAAGACGAGAAGATCATTGCCAACGGTACTGCAATTTCCTCTCTTGCTTCCCACATAATCCTAGGATATATCCCGTCAGGCCCGGGGGACTTGTCTATCCTCAAGTTGTTCAAAATGTCCAACACATCTTCCTTCCTAACAGATATCTCTTCTAGCTTACCAGTCCGTTTCACACTCTCCTCTTCAACAATACAGTCCCTCTCGTTCGTAAATACTGAAGAGAAGTACTTGTTCAAGACCTCTCCTATCTCTTCCGACTCAATACACAGTCTCCCACCACTGTCCTTGATCGGACCTACCCTCGTTCTCGTCATTCTCAGGTTTCTCACATACGCATAGAATGCCTTAGGGTTATCCTTGATCCTATCCGCCAGGGATTTTTCATGCCCTCTCTTAGCTCTCCTAATCCCTTTCTTCAGGTCCCTTCTGGCTATCCTGTATCCCTCCACTGCTCTGTCTGAACCTTGTTTCCTCAACCTTATGTAAGCCTCCTTCTTCCTCTTTACTAGACATTCAACCTCCCTCGTCAACCAAGGCTCCCTCACACGACCATTTCTTTCCTGCCTGATCGGTACATACATATCAAGGACACGTCGTATCTGCTCCTTGAAAAAGTCCCACATTTCCACCACATCCTTCCCTGACAGCCTATGCTCCCAACGTATGCTCCTCAAATCCTGTCTTACAGTGTCGTAATTTCCCTTCCCCCAATTGTAGAAATTTCCTTGTTGTGCGCACCTATCTCTCTCCATAACCAAGGTGAAAGTCACAGAATTCAAGCGAAGATAGATTTTTTTGAACAATAAAGGAATTAAGGGTTACAGTGAGAGGGTGGGTAAAGTAGAGCTGAAAAAAATCAGCCATGATCTAATTGAATGGTGGAGCAGACTTGAAGGGCCAGACGGCTTACTCCTGCTCCTAGTTCTTATGTTCTTATGTTATTGTCCATCCCAAGTTGCCTGGAGAAGATGTTGGTGAATAGGTAAAACCACAATGTTGTTGGATAGGAAATTCCAATGCTATGGATTCCCATTGGGAGAAAGACAATTATGATGTGATTAGGCAAGATTTAGGATGCATAGCATGGGCAAGAAAACTGCAAGGGATAGGCACAATTAAAATGTGGAGCTTGTTCAAGGCTCAGTGTGTACCTGTCAGGCAGGGAGGAAGTGGTTGAGTGAGGGAACCGTGGTTTACTAAAGAAGTTGAATCTCTTGTCAAGAGGAAGAAGGAGGCTTATGTAAAAATGGGACATGAAGACTCATTTAGGGTGCGTGAGTGTTACATGTTAGCCAGAATTGACCTAAAGAGAGAGCAAAAAAAGGTACAGTTACATTGGTGGGGCTGTATTACAGGCCTCCCAACAGTGAGTGTGAACATAGAACATAGAACATAGAACATTACAGCGCAGTACAGGCCCTTCGGCCCTCGATGTTGCGCCGATCAAAGCACCCCTAACCTACACTAAGCCACTATCCTGCATATACCTATCCAATGCCCGCTTAAATACCCATAAAGAGGGAGAGTCCACTACTGCTACTGGCAGGGCATTCCATGAACTTACGACTCGCTGAGTGAAGAACCTACCCCTAACATCAGTCCTATATCTACCCCCCCTTAATTTAAAGCTATGCCCCCTTGTAATAGCTGACTCCATACGTGGAAAAAGGTTCTCACTGTCAACCCGATCTAACCCCCTAATCATCTTGTACACCTCTATCAAATCACCCCTAAACCTTCTTTTCTCCAATGAAAACAACCCCAAGTGCCTCAGCCTTTCCTCATAGGATTTTCCTACCATACCAGGCAACATCCTGGTAAACTTCCTCTGCACCCGTTCCAGTGCCTCCACATCCTTCCTATAGTATGGCGACCAAAACTGCACACAATATTCCAGATGCGGCCGCACCAGAGTCTTATACAACTGCAGCATGACCTCAGGACTCCGGAACTCAATTCCTCTACCAATAAAAGCCAGTACGCCATATGCCTTCTTCACTGCACTATTTACCTGGGTGGCAACTTTCAGAGATCTGTGTACATGAAGTAGAAGAACAAATAGGTAAACAGATTATGGAAAGATGCAGAGGCAACTGGGTGGTGGTGATGAGAGATTTTAATTTTTCCAACATTGACAGGGATACACTTAGTGTCAGAGGTCTGGATGGGGCAGAATTTGTAAGGAGCATCCAGGAAAGTTTTCCAGAGCAGTATGTCAATAGTCCGACAAGGGAAGGGGCCATATTGGACTTGGTGTTGGGGAATAAGCCAGGCCAGGTGGTAGAAGTTGCAGTGGGGGATTTCTTTGGGAATAGTGACCACAATTCTGTAAGTTTTAGAATATTCGTAGACAAAAATGAGAGCAGCCCTAAGGGACGAGTATTAAACTGGGCCAAAGCCAATTATATTAAAATTAGACGGGAGCTGGGAAATGTGGATTGGAAACAGCTATTTGAAGGAAAGTCCACATTTGATATGTTGGAGGCTTTCAAAGATAGGTTGAAGATAGTGCAGGATAGGCATATCCCTTTGAAAACAAGGAATAAGAAAGGCAAAATTCATGAACCGTGGATGACAGGAGAAATCGTGCGACTAGCCAAGAGGAAAAGGGAAGCATACATAAGGTCCAGGCAGCTAAGAACAGAACAGGACTTGGAGGGATATCGGGAGTGGAGGACCAATCTTAAACGAGGAATCAAGCAGACTAAAATGGGTCATGAAATAATTTTAGCGAGCAGAAGCAAGAGGGTAAACAGAGAAAGGGTTGGCCCACTAAAGGATAAGGAAGGAAGGTTGTGTGTCGAACCTGAGAAAATGGATGAGATTCTCAATGATTACTTTTCATCAATGTACATGAAGGAATGGGAGGTGATGGATGCTGAGATTAGAGATAGAAGTTTGTTTACTCTGGATGACGTAGATACAAGGAGGGAAGATGTGTTGGGTAAGCTAAAGGATATTAAGGTGGACAAATCCCCAGGACCAGATGGGATGTATCCCAGGTTGCTGAGGGAGGTGAGAGAGAAAATAGCTGGGTCCCTGACAGATATCTTTGTAGCATCCTTAAAAACAGGTGAGGTGCCGGAGGACTGGAGGTTGCTCATGTTGTCCCCCCTTACAAGAAGGGTAGTAGGGATATTCCAGGTAACTACAGACCAGTGAGCCTGACATCAGTGGTGGGAAAGTTGCTGGAGAAGGTACTGAGGGATATAATCTATTTATATTTGGAAAAGTGATAGGCAACATGATTTTGTGCAGTGTACATCGTGGCTTTACCAACTTAATAGAGTTCTTTGAGGAAGTGACCAAGTTGGTAGATGAAGGAAAAGCTGTAGATGTCGTATACATGAACTTTAGTAAGGCATTTGATAAGGTTCCACATGGTAAACTAATGGAGAAAGTGTAGTCACATGGTGTGCTGGGTGTTCTAGCTAGGTGGATAAAGAACCGGTTGAGCAACAGGACACAGAGAATAGTAGTTGAAGGAAGTTTCTCGAAAGGGATCCGTGCTGGGGTCACTGTTGTTTGTCATGTACATCAATGAAGGCATTGATGGTCTGATCAGTAAGTTTGCAGATGACACGAAGATTGGTGGAGTAGCAGAAAGCATAGGGGACTATCAAAAATACAGGAGAATATAGATAGACTGGAGAGTTGGGCGAAGAAGGGGCAGATGGAGTTCAATCCAGGCAAATGTGAGGTAATGCATTTTGGGAAGTCTAATTCAAGAGTGAACTATACTTTAAATGGAAGAGCCTTGGGAAAAGTTGATAGCAGAGAGATCTGGGAGTTCAGGTCCATTGTACCCTGAAGGTGGCTGCACAGATGGATAGTGTGGTCAAGAAGGCACATGGTATGCTTGCCTTCATCAGATGGGGTATTGAGTATAAGAGCTGGCAGGTCATGTTAAAATTGTACAAGACATTGGTTCGGCCACATTTAGAATACTGTGTACAGTCTGGTCGCCACATTACCAAAAGGATGTGGACATTTTGGAGAGGATGCAGAGAAGGTTTACAAGAATGGAAGGTGCTAGCTATGAAGAGAGGTTGAGTAGGTTTGGATTGTTTTCATGAGAAAAAAGGAGATTGAGGGGGGACCTGAATGAGGTCTACAAAATCACAAAGTGTATAGACAGGGTAGATAGAGATAAGATTTTTCTCGATGTGAAGGATTCAATAACAAGAGGTCATGCATTCAAGCTGAGATGTGAAAAGTTTAAGGGGAATATATGTGACAAGTACTTTACACAGAGGGTGGTAGGTGCCTGCAATGCGTTGCAAGCAAAAGTTGCAGAGGCAGGCATGGTAGATTCATTTAAGATATGTCTGCACAAATGCATGAGTACGTGGGGAGCAGAGGGATACAGATGCTTAGGAATTGGGCAATAGGTTTACACAGTGGGTTTGGATCAGCTCAAACTTGAAGGGTCGCAGGGCCTGTTCCTGGGCTGTAAATTTTCTTTGTTCTATGAAGAACCAGGAGGAAACATGAGAAGTCTTTGGCAGGTAAGATCAATTAAAACCCTAAAGCTTTCTATAGGTATGTCAGGAATAAAAGAACGACTACAGTAAGGTTAGGGCCTGTCAAGGACAGTAGTGGGAAGTTGTGCGCAGAGTCCGAAGAGATAGGAAGCACCAAATGAATATTTTCCATCAGTATTCACACAGGAAAAAGACAGTGTTGTTGAGTAGAGTATTGAGATACAGGCTATTAGACAAGATACGATTAAGTTTCATAAGAAGGAGGTGTTAGCAAATTTGGAGAGTGTGAAAATAGATAAGTCCCTTGTACCAGATGAGATTTATCCCAGGACTCTCTGGGAAGCTAGGAATGAGATTGCAGAGCCTTTGGCTTTGATCTTTATGTCATCATTGTCTACAGGAATAGTGCCAGAAGATTGGAGGATAGCAAATGTTGTCCCCTTGTTCAAGAAGGGGAGGCAAGACAACCCTGATAATTATAGACCAGTGAGTCTTGCTTCGGTTGTGGGTAAAGTGTTGGGAAAAATTATGAGAGATAGGATTTATAATCATCTGGAAAGAAATAAGGTGATTAGGGAGAGTCAACACGGTTTTGTGAAGTGGGTGATGAGGGCATAGAACAATGGGTTAGTAAATTTGCAGATGACACTAAAGTCGGTGGAGTTGTGGACAGTGCAGGAGGATTTTGTAGGTTACAGAGGGACATAGCTAAGCTGCAGAGTTGGGCTGAGAAGTGGCAAATGGAGTTTAATGCAGAAAAGTGTGAGGTGATTCACTTTGAAAGGAGTAACAGGAATACAGAGTACTGGGCTAATGGTAAGACTCTCGGTAGTGTGAATGAGCTGAGACACCTCGGTGTCCATGTACATAGATCCCTGAAGGTTGCCATAGAAGTTGATAGGGTTGTTATTGGTAGAGGGATTGAGTTTTGGAGCCAGTAGGTCATGTTGCAGCTGTACAAAACTCTGGTGCAGGCGCACTTGTCGTATTGTGTACAGTTCTGGTCGCTGCATTATAGGAAGTATGTGAAAATTTTGGAAAGGGTGCAGGGGAAATTTACTAGGATGTTGCCTGGCATGGAGGGAAGGTTTATGAGGAAAGGCTGAGGGACTGGAGGCCATTTTAATTGGAGAGAAGAAGGTTAAGAGGTGACTTAATACAGACATACAAGATGATCAGAGGATTAGATAGGGTGGACAGTAAGAGCCTTTTTCCTCTGATGGTGACGGCTAGCACAAAGGGACTTAGCTTTAAATTGAGGGGTGACAGATAAAGGTCAGATGTCAGAGGTAGGTTCTTTACTCAGAATAATAGGGGCATGGAATGCCCTGCCTGCAACAATAGCAGATTTGCCAACTTTAAGGAAATTTAAATGGTGATTGGATAAATAAATTGGATAAACATATGGCTGATAATGGAATAGTGTAGGTTAGATGGGTTTCAGATCGGTTTCACAGGTTGGCGCAACATTGAGGGCCGAAGTGCCTGTAGTGTGCTATATTGTTCCATTGTTCTATTATACCTGCATTCTTGTAATTGTAGCTAGAATTTTATTTTCTCACACAGCTAGTGACAAACAGTAAATATTTATTTACAAATATGAGAATGTATTTACGATGTATTTTCACCTATACTATCTATGTGCTAATAGAATGGCTCCTTCCTTTCCTTTTATTCCCACTAATCCTGGAGTCTGCAGCTAGGATGAAGGGAGCATGCCCTACAGCAGAGCCTGTTACTCTTGAAGTTTTGATAGGTGACTCTGGGGGTGCTTAGATGGGCAAGACAGGCTGAGTGTGTTGTGCCCAGAGGCAAATGCACACCCCTCAGCTTGAATACCCACAGGGCTGAAGGTTGCAGACAAGGTGGAGATGGAAGGCCAACAATGACTTATGGAAACTTCAGGAAGGGTCTATTTGCTCTGCTGCTGGCTTGGTGTCCCCTAACACTGCTGTGTCTTCTTGTGATGAAGCAACTCTTTTGAGAGATCAAGGAACCTCATCTCCCTGTTTTTGTTCTGTTGGTGCAGACTGCCAATGGCTAGAACAATAGATTGCAGGTCTGTGTGTATATACATGTCCTCCTACCTATTTTAGCATCACCAGCAAATTTAGATGTATTACACTCTGCTCCCTCCTCCAAGTCACTAATATAGATAACAAGTAATTGAAACTCTTGTGAACTACTTCTTGTGTCACTTCCCTAGTTATGTATTTCCAACCTGAAAAAGATCCTTTAATTCCAGCTCGCTCTCTTCTGTCAGGTAACCGATCCTCAAGCAATATGTTAATATTGCCCCCAGGAGCTCCTATTTTCTGAAATAGCCTTTATTTGTCAACTTATCAAATGCCTTCTGGAAATCCAAATACTGCCTTCTGCCAGTTCACTTTTATCAATCTGTTTAAGATCAAAAAGCTTTAAGAAATTACTCAAATGTAATTTCCATATCACAAAACCATGTTGTATTGTGTTACAGTTTTCTAAATGTCCTGCTACTTCTTCCTTATTAATGAACTGTAGTATTTTTCCAAAAACAGATGTTAGGTTAAGTGGCTTGCCTGCTTTCTGTGTTCTTTGCTATTTGAACGGGGCTGTGACATTAGCATTTTTTCAATTCATTGAAGCTGTCCCAAAATCCAATCAGTTTCAGCAGCCATTTATGTTAATACTCTTTGATGCAGGCCATCAGTTCCTGGACAAGTTTCTGCCTTCAGCCCATTAGTTTGTCAAGTACTATGCCCCTCATGATAGAGACTGTTGCAAATCTTGTTGATATCTTTGAGGTATTTACATGTCCTTCACCATGAATACTGATGCACAATATAAGTTTAAATTATCTGTCATTTCCCTGCTCCCTCTTTTCATAATCAATTTTTGCCATCCATATTAGCTTTTTAGACAGACACTGCTGGTTTCTAAAAAAAAAACCTTTGGTCTACAACAAGTTTTTTGCTTCTTTATATGCTTTAGTTTTTGTTTGGATACTCTTCCTGACAACTATTGGTTCATCCTTCTCATAGTCTTTTTTTTGACTGGAATAAATTTTTGTGCAGTCAATATGCAGATTAAAATCACCAATGACAATTGAAGTGCCCTACTTACGCATGACCATTATTTCCTGTTTTATATTTTGTCCTATAGTGAAGCACTCTTCCGTGTTTCCACCCAAACTCATTGCACATCATTATTTATTGCATGCTATATCACTATACATCAACGTAATGACACTTTCCTTTATTACCATCGCTATTCCACCTTTTGCCAATTTTTCTGGAAGGTGAAATGTCCTTGAATATTGAATTTCCAGTCTTGGTCACCCTGTAGCCACATCCCTGTAATAGGTATCAAGTTGTGTTCATTTATTTATATTTGTGCCATTAACTTATCTATCATGTTGCAAATGCTGTATATATTACTACATATTTCTTTGTTCCCCTCACTTAAATACTGTGCTTTGTACCATGGTGCTTTGATCAGCTTACTGATTCTCCTTGCAATCTGTGTCCTTGCCCAGACTGGGAGCAAGAGCCTCAAATTTTGGCAATGACATTTACTGTCTGAGGCTCCTCCAAAGCTAAATTCTGGATCCCAAGAGATCCAGAAGAGATACGTACCAATCACATGTTTTCCTGTGGTGTCATACTTTGGTTCTGATAGGTTGAAACATGTTGAAGGGGTTTTGTAGTGAAACAAGAACTCAAACTTGGGAAAAGTTATGACCCACAGGTGTTGGGTGTATCTAGCTTTTTTGGTGAAACAAGGGTCCAGGTCTGGCATCCCTCTCTGTTATCAGATAAAAACCCAGAAGAGAATCAAAGAATCTCTATGATGTGAAAGCAGGCCATTTGGCCCATTGAGTCTACCTTGACCCTGCTGAAGAGCATCCCACCCAGACCCAATCCATCTCTGTAACCCTGCATTTCCGTGGCTAAGCCACTTAGCCTAGGCATCCCTAGCCATTTTTTGCATGGCCAATTCACTTAACCTGCACGTCTTTTTTATATCCAGAGGAAACAAACGCAGGCATGGAGAGAATGTGCAAACTCCACACAAACATTCACCCAAGGATCGAATTGAAACAAGGTCTCTGGTGCTTTGAGGCACTGGTGCCAACCATTGAGCCTCAATGCTACCCAAAGACTTCAAAACAATGGTCATATCCTAGGTTTACAAAGGAATCACAGGACAGTAAAATGATAACACTCCCACGTGAATGATGCTAAAACCAAGAGCAAATAACTCCTTTTCCATGACAAGAAGGCCAGATGTGCCATCCTAAGACATTAAGCCATTGTATTTATCAGAGAGGATGACAAGTCAGTGAAGATTAGACGTCACATTAAAACAAGATTAAAAGAAGTTGTCTGTTTATCTCCACCTCTCCCCCTCAGAGTTCCTGTGTTTGCACCCTGATGGTGATTTACTATTCAAGCATTATAGTTGGAATTTTACCATGATTGGATAAATGGAATCATACGTATTAGAGGTGATTGGTATATTGATGTAATGTATTGCCATGTAAAATAATTATAAAAAGTAAAGTTTTGTAAAAGCGCTTTTAGATCCAAATGTTTTACAATGGGAAGAGAATGCTTTCCTTGCATATGCACGAATAAACATCCAAGTGCATCTGTCCGGATTTGTTGGACAACGTGAACAAAATTAACTTGTCCTTTCAATGGGATATTTCCACCTTGTAACCCTTCTAATATCTGTTCAGTCTTATTCTGTTCGTTAATACCAAGTTAAAGTTGAAGACATTAAAACCATGCACTTCTCGTTTTTCATCCCATCAAAGCCCTCTTCCCTCACATTAATTATCAATTTTTGACTTTTTGCTTTAAGATATTTTTAAAAAATTGATTCATAGGATGTAGGATTTATTACCCTTGAGAAGATGGTGGTGGGTGGTCTTCTTAAACCGCTGCAGTCTGTATGTCATATGTAGACCCAAATGCCATTACAAAGTTAGTTCCAGAAATCTGACCCAGCAATATTGAAGAAGCCACAATATATTTCCAATTCTGGATGGTAAGTGCTGCCATTATTCTTCAAGATGGTAGTGGGCATGAGTTTTGAAGGTGCTATATAAAGAGATTTAGTGAATTTCTGCATTACATCACATAAATGATACTTTAAAAATCAATTTTCTACTCAACCTGCTCAGAGATGTTATTACCTTTGGAACAGGTTTACTGCTACTGAACGTTGGTGGCGGAGGGAGTGAATATTTGTGGATGTGGTGCCTGACAAGCAGGCTGCTTTGTCTTGGATCATGTCAAAGAATAGAATACCTACAGTGTGGAAACAGGCTATTCAGCCCAACAAGTCCACACCAACCTTCCCAGACACATTCTCCTTCCCCAACTGTCATAGTGGAAAGGTTTAGATGAAGAGGAATTTCTTAAGAGTGTAGAAGAAAATTTTCTGATTCAGTATGTGGATGTACCTACTAGAGAAGGTGCAAAACTTGACCTACTCTTGGGAAATAAGGCAGGGCAGATGACTGAGGTGTCAGTGGGGGAGCACTTTGGAGCCAGCGACCATAATTCTATTTGTTTTAAAATAGCGATGGCAACGGATAGACCAGACCTAAATATTGAAATTCTAAATTGGAGAAAGGCTAATTTTGACGGTGTTAGGCAAGAACTTTTGAAAGCTGATTGGAGGCAGATGTTTGCAGGTAAAGGAACGGCTGGAAAATGGGAAGCCTTCAGAAATGAGATAACAAGAATCCAGAGAAATCATATTCCTGTCAGGGTGAAAGGGAAGGCTGGTAGCTATAGGGAATGCTGGATGATTAAAGAAATTGAGGGTTTGGTTAAGAAAAAAAAGGAAGCATATGTCAGGTATAGACAGGATAGATCGAGTGAATCCTTAGAAGAGTATAAAGAGAGTAGGAGTATACTTAAGAGGGAAATCAGGATGGCAAAACCGGGACATGAGATAGCTTTGGCAAATAGAATTAAGGAGAATCCAAAGGGTTTTTATAAATATATTAAGGACAAAAGGGTAACTAGGGAGAGAATAGGGCCCCTCAACGATCAGCAAGACGGCCCTTGTGTGGATCCTCAGAAAATGGGGGCGATACTAAATGAATATTTTGTATCAGTATTTACTGTGGAAAAGGATATGGAAGATATAGACTGTAGGGAAATAGATGGTGACATCTTGCAAAATGTCCAGATTACAGAGGAGGAAGTGCTGGATGTCTTGAAACTGTTAAAGGTGGATAAATCCCCAGGACCTGATCAGGTGTACCAGAGAACTCACTGGGAAGGTAAAGAAGTGATTGCTGGGCCTCTTGCTGAGATATTTGTATCATCAATAGTCACAGGTGAGATGCCGGAAGACTGGAGGTTGACACATGTGGTTCCACTGTTTAAGAAGGGCGGTAAAGACAAGCCAGGGAACTATAGACCGGTGAGCCTGACCTCGGTGGTGGGCAAGTTGTTGGAAGGAATCCTGAGGGACAGGATGTACATGTATTTGGAAAGGCAAGGACTGATTCGAGATAGTCAACATGGCTTTGTGCGTGGGAAATCATGTCTCACAAACTTGATTGAGTTTTTTAAAGAAGTAACAAAGAAGATTGATGAGGGCAGAGCAGTAGATGGATTTCATAAGGCATTCGACAAGGTTCAGAAAGGCATTTGATAAGATTTCCCATAATAGACTAGTCAGCAAGTTTAGATCTCACGGAATACAAGGAGAATTAGCCATTTGGATACAGAACTGGCTCAAAGGTAGAAGACAGAGGGTGGTGGTGGAGGGTTGTCTTTCAGACTGGAGGCCTGTGACCAGTGGAGTGCCACAAGGGTCGGTGCTGGGCCCTCTACTTTTTATCATTTACATAAATGATTTGGATGCGATCAAAAGAGGTAAAGTTGGTAAGTTTGCAGATGACACCAAAATTGGTGGTGTAGTGGACAGTGAAGAGGGTTACCTCAGATTACAACAGGATCTGGATGGGCTGAGAAGTGGCAGACGGAGTTTAATTCAGATAAATGCGAGGTGCTGCATTTTGGGAAAGCAAATCTTAGCAGGACTTATACACTTAATGGTAAGGTCCTAGGAAGTGTTGCTGAACAAAGGGACCTTGGAGTGCAGGTTCATAGCTCCTTGAAAGTGGAGTCGCAGGTATATAGGATAGTGAAGAAGGCGTTTGGTATGCTTTCCTTTATTGGTCAGAGTATTGAGTACAGGAGTTGGGAGGTCATGTTGCGGCTGTACAGGACAATGGTTAGGCCACTGTTGGAATATTGCGTGCAATTCTGGTCTCCTTCCTATCGGAAAGATGTTGTGAAACTTGAAAGGGTTCAGAAAAGATTTACAAGGATGTTGCCAGGGTTGGCGGATTTGAGCTACAGGTAGAGGCTGAACAGTCTGGGGCTGTTTTCCCTGGAATGTCAGAGGCTGAGGGGTGACCTTATAGAGGTTTAGAAAATTATGAGGGGCATGGATAGGATAAATAGACAAAGTCTTTTTCACTGGGGTCGGGGAGTCCAGAACTAGAGGGTGTAGGTTTAGGGTGAGAGGGGAAAGATATAAAAGAGACCTAAGGGGCAACTTTTTCACGCAGAGGGTGGTACGTGTATGGAATGAGCTGCCAGAGGATGTGGTGGAGGCTGGTACAACTGCAATATTTAAGAGGCATTTGGATGGGTATATGAATAGGAAGGGTTTGGCGGGAAGCCAGGAATAGGAAGCCAGCTGGGTGCTGGCAGGTGGGACTAGATTGGATTGGGATATCTGGTCGGCATGGACGGGTTGGACCGAAGGGTCTGTTTCCATGCTATACGTCTCTATGACTCTATGACTCTATGTCCTCATGTCACAGGAGTCTGGCTCAGGGCATCATGCAGGATTTGAATCCTATTGGTTCTAGTGTGGAAATGGTGATTAACGTGAATCATGTGTAAAAATCTCAGGTCTCATAAAATCATGTAGCTCACTTATCAGTCCAGGGAACTGTTCTTTTGCAGATTACTAGGATGGCTGATGTGCTGTGGCAAGGTACGTGTTCTCCCCTTCCTGAGGTGGCCTCTGAACTTGGATGCAAGGCTGAAACCTTTTAATAGTGAGGTTGTGGGACCTGTAGCAAAACAGCAGTTACTTGGAGACAAGCTCTGGAAGGTGTTCCACACTGAATCTCTCTGCCACCTCTCTCTCTCCTGTAAGAACCTGTGTTTGATTTTACCTTTCTTGCCAAGGAGTGTTTATGGGGATTGTTGCAGGAATTTGAAACAGCATCATTAAGTTGGGATAATCTGTTGGGTTTTTGGGTAGGTTAAGTTTTCGATATTCAGTTCTCTTTTATTTGCATTTCATTTGGTAATCTTGCAAATAAATTGTTTTGTTTAAAACTGAGTGTTTCAGCCAACTGCATCACTCCTGGAATATTCACTCCAGACCCGCTGAAAACAATGAGTAAAGTTAGGGTCTGAGCTACTTTCTTGAAATGTTTTGAGGTGGTCTGGCCTGGCCTAGCAGACTGGAAGCTCTTTGCGTGATTTGTTCTACAGTTCCGATTTGGGATTGGGTTACTGGTCTCGAAGGCAGCGAGTGGTAGATGTTAGTGTCTTTTGCTCTGTGTGTTTATTACTGTTGGTTTAAACAGTAGCAATGGCTCTTTCAGTCACTGGGAGTTTTCTGGGGGTGGAAGGGCAGAGAGCTAAAACAGCTAAACTAGCAGCTGAAATGGCTGATGATTATGAGTTGGTCCACAAATCAAAGTTTGTTTTCCAAAATCAATTTCAATCCGTGAGAGGTCAAATTTGGGCAAATGAGAAATCCTCACAGGCAGAGAGTGGTTGTAGATGGAAAGTATTCTGCCTGGGGGACAGTGTTGAGTGGGGTCCCGCAGGGCTCTGTACTTGGGCCTCTGCTCTTTGTAGTTTTTATAAATGACTTGGATGAGGAGGTTGAGGGGTGGGTTAGTAAATTTGCAGATGACACAAAGGTTGGAGGTGTTGTCGATAGTATAGAGGGCTACTGCAGGCCGCAGCGCGACATAGACAAAATGCAAAGCTGGGCTGAGAAATGGCAGATAGAGTTCAACCTGGATAAATGCGAAATGATGCATTTTGGAAGGTCGAACTGAATATAGGATTAAGGACAGGATTCTTGGCAGTGTGGAGGAACAGAGGGATCTGGATGTGCAAGTACAAAGTTGCCACCCAAGTGGATAGGGTTGTTAAGAAAGCATATGGTGTTTTGGCTTTCATTAATGGAGGGGATAGAGTTTAAGAGCCGTGAGGTTTTGCTGTAGCTCTACAAGTCCCTGGTGAGGCCACACTTGGAATATTGTGTCCAGTTCTGGTCACCCTACTATAGGAAAGATACAGAGGCTTTGGAGAGGGTGCAAAGAAGGTTTACCAGGATGCTGCCTGGACTGGAGGGCTTGCCTTATGAAGAAAGGTTGAACAGGCTTGGACTTTTCTCTCTGGAGAGAAGGAGGAAGAGAGGAGACATGATAGAGGTGTACAGAATAATGAAAGGAATAGATAGAGTCAATAGCCAGAGACTTTTCCCCAGGGCAGGATTGACTGGTACGACAAGTCATAGTTTGAAGATATTAGGAGGAAGGTACAAAGGAGACGTCAGAGTTAGGTTTTGTACAGAGAATTGTGAATGCATGGAATACGTTACCAGTGGTGGTGGTGGAAGCAGAGTCATTGGGGACATTTAAGTGACTGCTGGACATGCACATGGATTGCAGTGAGTTGAGGGGTGCGTAGGCTTAATCAAATATTTTACATTTGATTAAATCTCGACACAACATCGTGGGCCAAAGGGCCTGTTCTGTGCTGTACTTTTCTATGTTCTATGTTCTACGGTAAGATCATAAGACATGAAAGTGGAAGTAAGGCTATTCAGCCCATCGAGTCCACTCTGTCATTCAATCATGGCTGATGGGCATATCAACTCCACTTATCCGCACTCTCCCCGTAGCTCTTAATTTCTTGCAAGATCAAGAATTTATCAATGCGTTCCATATCAATGAATTCCACAGGCCCACCAATCTCGGGCTGAAGAAATGTATCCTCATTTTCATTCTAAATTGACCTCCTCTCATTCTAAGGCTGTGCCCACTGGTCCTAGTCTCCCCACCTAACGGAAACAACTACCTAGCGTCCATCCTTTATAAGCCATGCATTATCTTGTAAGTTTCTATTAGATCTCCCCTCAACCTTCTAGACTCTAATGAATACAATCCCAGGATCCTCAGCCGATCATCATATGTTAGGCCTACTATTTCAGGGATCATCCATGTGAATCTCCACTGGACACGCTCCAGTGCCAGTATGTCCTTCCTGAGGTGTGGGACCCAAAATTGGACACTGTTTTCTAAATGGAGCCTAACCAGAGCTTTATAAAGTCTCAGAAGCACATCACTGCTTCTATATTCCAACCCTCTTGAGATAAATGACAACATTACATTTGCTTTCTTATACTCAGGGTCACAATGAAGAAACTGATTAAACTGGACCCTCCAACCACATGACATTAATGTGGATTACCAGTTTCCTCATTTCCCACCCCCCATCTTATCTCAATTCCAACCTTCTAAGTCGACACCCACCTCATGACCTCTCCTACCTATCAACCTTTTTTCTTATCTACTTGTTCCACCCTCCTCTCCGACCATCACTGTTACCTCCACCTCCATCTACCTATCGCACTCGCCTTCCCCCCAGCCCCACCCCACTCCCATTTATCTCACCACCCCCACTGCTCACAGCCTCATTCCTGATGAAGGGCGCTTGCCCAAAACTTTGGTTGTCCTACTCCTCAGATGCTCCCTGACCTGCTGTGCTTTTCCAGCACCCCACTCTCGAGAATTACAGCTTTGTTGATTGCACTAAGTTTGGTGCATAGCATAAGGTTTCCATCTTTTGGTTTTGTTCAATGATTAGGTCCAATATTTACAATAATGAGTTCCCTTACTAAATGACAATGTATTATTGCACTTGTTCCATCTCCTGTAAATTTCAGCACAGATTGCAAACAGCAATCATTTCAAGTTTTTAAAAACTGGTGGAATTGATATCTTATTGCACGGAGAATGAGAGTGTCTCTTGATCTCCCCAAGGAGGAGGGAGACAAACTTTTTTTTGTTGTGTCATCAATCACATACTTTGAAGAAGGCTTCAATTTTGAATCAATTTGTAAAATGTCTGCCTTTAGCTACATAGAAAATAAACATGATGATGTTTTTTCCAAACCCTGGAACTTATTGTTCAAACTCAAAATAATTAAGTTGTCTTAAACCTGAACAGTATCTGTTGCAGAAGGAAAGTAAGTTACAAAAAGTGCCTGTGCTAAAGTTACTTACTTGCCTGAATCGATGAGAAGCAACTTGAGAGGCCTGCAATGTTGAGTGAGCATTCCTTAAACTGACATGGTTTTTGTGAAGGTATGTACTTTACTCTCAGGAAGATGATACTATCTGGCATTAAAAGTCTAAGTGACCATGTAAACTTTGTTGATTGTCATAAAAAAAACCCACCTAGTTCACAACTGTCCTTTAGGGAATAAAACCCATTGTTCTTACCGGTCTTGACTTCTCTGGGTGGCATGGTGGCTCAGTGGTTAGCACTGCTGCCTCACGGTCCCAGGTTCGGTTCCAGCCTTGGGTAACTTTCTGTGTGGAGTCTGCACATTCTCCTTGTGTCTGCGTGGGTTTCCTCCGGGTGCTCCGGTTTCCTCCCACAGTCCAAAGATGTGCAGGTCAGGTGAATTGGCCATGCTAAATTGCCCGTAGTGTTAGAGGGATCATTCAGAGGGAGATGAGTTGCTCTTTGGAAGGTCGGTGTGGAGTGGTTGGGCCGAAGGGCCTATTTCCACACTGTAGGGAATCTAAGCTATTTGGTTCCAGAAGCACAGCAATGTGAATATGCTTAACTGTCCACTAAAATGGCTGTGCCAGTGGTATCAAATCACTGAAATGCCTCAAAGATTAAATGAAACCAGGTGGATCACCTAGTATTGACTGAATCACTGGAAATGACAATGGTAAACTTAGCCCTTTTGACCTTCCAAACTCTGCTTTACTGACATTTAGGCGCTTGTGCCAAAATTGGGAGAGCTGTCTCACAGATTAGTCAAAAAACAGCCTACCTTCATTGAGTTACAGAGGCATAGAAGCCTGCAGCACAGAAAAAGGCCCTTCAGCTCATCAAATCTGTGCCAGTCAAAAGCAAGTACTAAATCACTATAATCTCACTTTCAACAAGTGGCACACAGCGTTGTATACTTGGCATCACAAGACCATATCTAAATAAAAGTTATGAGGGTTTCTGCCTCTACCACCCTTTCAGGCAGTGAGTTCTAGATTTCCACTATGTTTTGGCTGAAAAATATTCCTCACATGCCTTTAAACTTCTTGCTCCTTTCCTTAAATCGATGCCTCTGGTCGTTGATCTCTCCAACAAGGGGAAAGATTTCTTCTTGTCAGCCATCTATGTCCCTCATAATTTTATCATTTTAATCATGTCCTCCCTCAGTATCCACTACTCCAAGGAAACCAAGCTCAATCTAGCCAATGTCTCATCATAACTTCCAGCCCAGGGTGCATCCTTGTAAACCTCCTCTGCATCCTCTCCAGTGCAATCACATCCCTCTTATAATGCAGCTTCCAGAATTGCACCTAATACTAGAACTGTGCCCTAAGCAGAATTTTATACAATTCCAGCATCATCTACCTGCTGTTAAATGCCCTGCGTCAGCTAATAAAGGCAATTATCTCATATGCTTTCTTAATCTCTTTATCTACCTGCCCCATTACCTTAAAGAACTGGTGTACAAACATACTAAGATCTCTCTGATCCTTAGTGCTTTCCAGGGTCACACCATTCATCATGTATTCTGCTGCTTTGTTTGTCAAGCCCAAGTGCATCACTGCACACTTATCTGGGTTGAATTTCAGTTGTCACTGATCAGCCCATCTGACCAGTGACATTCTATATCCTCTTGTATTTTAAGGCTATCCTTCTCACTTTTTAACCACTATTTTTCAAAAAGCTGAATAAATGTTTAGATTAAGGTGGTATAGTTAATGCAGTCTGCATGAATTTAAGTAAGAATTCTGACAAAGTCTCACATGGGAGCCAGGTCAAAGAAGTAGGATTCTATTAATCCAGGGGAATTTGGCAAATTGATTCCAAAGTTCCCTTGGTAGGAGTATGCAGAGATTGATGGTTGAAGATTATTCATGTGACTAGAATGTAATGTCTCATGACACTCATGACCATCGATTATCTGAAAATACCCAATGTGAACCCTGGTTCACTAATGTCTTTTAGAGAAGAAAACTTGCTTTCCTTATGTCATCTGGCCTAAATGTGACTCCAGACCCACAGCAATGTGGTGGATTCCTAATTCCACATAACTAATCTAACTTGATTACTGTCATTGAAACAGCACAACAAATATGCGTTTACCAAGAAGAAAGACACGAAGACTTGGTAACTTGGGGAAATTAGTTCTGTGGTACCAAACATCAGTGGTAGGTAAGTTATGTGAGAAGATTCTGAGAGATAAAATATAAATGCATTTGGAAAGAGAGGATTTGATTAGGAGTAGTCAGCATGACTTTGTGTGTGGGGGATCATGCCTTACAAATTCGATTGAGTTCTTTGATGAAGTGACCAGGAAGGTTGATGAGGGCAAAGCAGTGGATGTTGCCTGTATGGATTTCACTAAGCCTTTGATAAGGTTCCACATGGCAGGCTGCTCTGAAAAGGTTAGTTCACAGGGAATCCAGGGACACCTGGCTAATTGAATACACAATTGGCTTGACAGAGTCATAGAGACATAGAGATGCTGTTTCCACACTGTAAGTAATCTAAACTAATCTAATCTAAGATGTACAGCTCAGAAACAGACCCTTCGGTCCAACTCATCCATGCCAACCAGATATCCCAATCCAATCTAGTCCCACCTGCCAGCACCTCTCACCCTAAACCTATGCCCTCTCGTTCTGGACTTCCCAACCCCAGGGAAAAGACTTTGTCTATTTATCCTATCATGATTTTATAAACCTCTATAAGGTCACCCCTCAGCATTCGACGCTTCAGGGAAAACAGCTCTAATCTATTCAACTTCTCCCTATAGCTCAAACCCTCCAACCCTGGCAACATCCTTGAAAACCTTTTCTGAACCCTTTCAAGTTTCACAACATCTTTCCGATAGGAAGGAGACCAGAACTGCATGCAATATTCCAACAGTGGCCTAACCAATGTCCTATACATACGGAGCATGACCAGTGCTCAGTGCACTGACCAATAAAGGAATGCATACCTTCTTCACTATCCTATCTACCTGCGACTCGAAGCAGAGGGTAAGATAGGAAGGATGCTTGTAGGACTGGAGGTCTGTGACTATTGGTGTGCCTCAGGGGTCAGCACAGGCTCATTACTGTTTGTTATCTATATCAATGATTTGGATGAGAATATACAAGGCATGATTAGTAAGTTTTCAGATGACACTAAAATAGGCAGTATCTTGGACAGTGAGGAAAGATTTCAGAAATGACAGCAGGATCTTGATCAGCTGAGGAAGGGTCCAAGAAATGGCAAATTTAATATAGTTAAGTCTTGCATTTTGGACAGTCAAAGCAAGGTGGGAGGTTCATAGTGACTGGTAGGACC
Organism: Chiloscyllium punctatum; assembly: GCF_047496795.1. Taxonomy (NCBI): domain Eukaryota; kingdom Metazoa; phylum Chordata; class Chondrichthyes; order Orectolobiformes; family Hemiscylliidae; genus Chiloscyllium; species Chiloscyllium punctatum. Next base: position 74,478,280 of record NC_092743.1, read on the forward strand.
TTAAGGAGTGTAGTGGAACAGAGGGACCTTGGAATTCAGGTGCACAGGTCTCTGAAAGTGGAGTCACAGGTAGATAGGACAGGGAAGAAAGCTTTCGGCAAACTGTCCTTCATCAATCAGGGCAATGAGTATAGAAGTTGAGAAGTAATGTTGCAAGTGTACAGGACATTGGCGAGGCCGCACTTAGAGTGTTGTGTTCAGTTTTGGCCACCATGCTATAGGAAAGTTGTTATTAAACTGAAAAGAGAGCAGAAGAAATTTATAAGGAAGTTGTCAGGACTCAATGGATTTAGTTATAGGGAGAGGTTGGACAAGCAAAGACTTTTTTTTTAAGAGCATAGGAGACTGGGGGAGATCTTATGGAAATGTATAAGACCATGAGAGGCATGGATAGGGTGAATGCGCTCAGAGGGCATCAGTTGAAGGTAAGAAAAAAAGGGAACCTGAGGGGCAATCTTTTTACGCAGAGGGTGGTATGCATATGGAATGAGCTGCCAGCAGAAGTGGCTGAGGCGGGTACATTAACAACATTTAAAAGACATTTGGGCAAATACATAGATAGGAAAGATAGATAGAAGGATATGAGCCAAGTGCAGGGAAATGGGGTTCCCTGGTTGGCATAGATTAGTTTGGAGCAAAGTGCTTGGCAACGTCCAGTGAAGTACATGGAATTACTTTTGTTAGTCTTTGCATCTGCATGCCCATTGAACTAAAACAGTTTACCACAAATAATCTTCTTTTGGCAGACCCTTGTGCAATCATCTACATTTTTTAAGTTGCACATTTCTTATTTTGCACAGTGATGCCATTTTTATTTATGCAGTGACATCATTGATCATTTATATATTCTTAATTTAGCCTAAAATTTAAACTTTTCATGTTGCATGGCCTGCCAGCAAGGCTAAGAACAAAGAAAACATCATTAAATCTAAATTTGGTTGTAAATTATTTTCTGTGAATACTTGAGAATTTATAAATTATTTATTTATTGTGCTCAATTAGAAATCAGATTTTTAATGGTATTCCTATGATATTCCATAGCTGTTGTGATAATGTAAGCAAAAATTAATAATTAAAAATAGTGTGCTGCTGTTGAATAATATACTTCTTCTCCCCCACAAAAAATTGCTCAATGTCATGCCACTTGGTGGATTTTTTTTAATTTTTAAAGCTGACTTTAGGTATAATTACAGCAGCTTCACACAGCTTTGAAGGAAATTATGCTGGCTTTTTGGATTTTGTATCAAATCCTTTGAATAAAACAGCAATTAATTGTGATGTAGATACATGGAAGCTATTATTCAAAAGAATGAAAGGCATGGAAGGCCCAGAACTGATGTTCAACAAGCTGCAATTTTTCTAGCAAATTATTGCATCTAGTGCATGAACAGCCAACTATTCATGTCACATTCACAGTGAGTGGTGGGCAGCACAATTTTTTGCAGTTAATCATAGGTGAACTGGCAATATTATAATTTGGAATATTTTGATCTAGTATTTCCTAATACTGATTAGACCTATTTAGTTCAAACAGTTTTGATTAAGCGGTTTGGTGTGTCCAGGAAGGGTTTATGACACAGTATGTAGATAAGTCGACTAGAGGGGAGGCCATATTGGATATGATGCTTGGCAACAAAACAGGTCAGGTGTTAGATCTTTCAGTGGGAGAGCATTTTGGTGATAGTGATCACAACTCCCTGACCTTAGCTATACTCATGGAGAAGGATAGGAACAGTTGGTATGGGAAAGTATTTAATTGGGGGAGGGGAATTACAATGCTATTAGGCAGGAACTGGAGCGCCTAAAGAGATATTCTGCACAACAGAAATGTGGAGTTTGTTTAGGAAGAACCTGCTGATGGTGCTGGACAGGCTTGTCCCACTGAGGCAAGGAAGGGATGCTAGTTTTAAAGAAACTTGGGTGACAAGAGATGTGGAATATCTGGTCAAGAGGATGAAGGAAGCTTATGTAAAGTTGAGGAGGCAAGGATCAGACAGAACTTTAGGGTTTACAAGGTAACCAGGAAGGAATTGAAGAATGGACTGAGGAGAGCTAGAAGGGGGCATGAAAAGCTTGAGCGGGTAGGATTAAGGAAAAATCTAAGATATTCTACACTTGTGTGAGGGACAAAAGGATGGCCAGAATGAGGGTTGGGCTGATTAGAGATAGTGGAAGGAACTTGCACCTGGAATTGGAGGATTTAGGGGAGATCCTTTATGAATACTTTGCTTCAGTATTCACTACTGAGAGGGACCATGATGTTTCTGAGGGCAGCTTGAACAGCTTGATGTTAGGAAGGAGGATGTGCTGAAAAATTTTTTTAAAAAGGACAGATAAAGCCCCTGGAAAGATTGTCGTAGAACTCATCCTTTGTATCTGGCATGGAGGACAATGTCGGGGCATACACACTGACAAAGGTGACCAGGCCTGTGGTGGTGTTGAGGTGAAGAGACATGAGTTGTTCTGAGCCATAGTTCTATTGTGTTCATCAGGCTATTATTTATTGCAAAGCTGATTCCATGCTCTCTGGGCTCATTAGAGCCCTTCCCCAGCCAGTAAAACATCTAGAACTTCTATTTCAGTGAGCCCGCCTCTGCCAGCCTTGTTTTCAGGAGGGCAGCTATGCCCATATTGAATCTCTTGAGCTCGTTATTTATGACAGCAGATTTCCAAGAGTCGCTGATGTCCTGAAGGTTTTCTGAGAGGCTGCTCATTATTGTCTGGATGTTCCAACTTCCCAGTTTTAGAGGTGGTCTCTTTTGTTGTTTTCTTTTGTTGCTTGGTGCAGTGATTGCAATCTGTTGTTTGGATAATTCCTAATCCCCATGCACTCAGTGAGGATAGCAGATTATGGCAGGACTGCAATTTACTAGCTAGAGGCTGCCCAGCTTGAGGAGGGTGTTAGATGTCCAGTGGGATCTGAAAATTTGTCCCACCATCAGGGGTAACCCCTGGCATTGCGCTGTGTGGCAATTTAGTGATGACTTAAAAGCGGTATCTGATTCCTCCCCCATGTTGTGTTGACACTGCATGTGAAGCTGGAGTGTCCTCTCCATGTGCAGTGTTGGTAAGATGCAAGCCTAGGTGGTGTGGCATGGAGAACAAGCTGTTGCCCATGAAGCACGTTCGCCCCTCTCCACGATACAAATTAATCCAAAGGAACAGGAAAGATATTACAGTTGTTACCAGCATCATTGCAGGAGCTGCCAGAACAAGGTTATAGATGACAACAAACTACCTTCGGGGCCCTGGCACCAGATTTTTCCTCGAGGTTTACTCCTAACGCTTTTCCCATGTGTGGGTCTGACCGCAAGGCAGCAGAGATTTGACACGAGAGTTTTCCTTCTCCTTGCTAGGAAGCAGCCCGACCCGGGGGTTGGGAGTTGAGTGGAAGCGGTAGGACAAGGTACCTCCTAACTGTCCTTATCCACATCTCTCCTAATGTTCCTTACCACATCTCTCCCAACCCTCCTTATCCACATGTCTTCTAAATCACCTTATCCACATCACTCCTAATCCACTCTCTGTCCACCTCCTCTTCTCACCTGGTCATCTCTCTCTTGCCTAAGAGCCTAAGGTTATGCTGCAGCTTTATGGGGCCCTGGTTAGACCACAGTTGGTATATTGTGTTCAGTTCTGGTCGCCTGATTATAAGAAAGATGTGGAAGCTTTAGAGGGGGTGCAGAGGAGATTTACCAGGATGTGGCCTGGACTGAAGCTCATGACTTATGAAGAAAGGTTGAGGGAACTAGAGCTTTTCTCACTGGAGTGAAGAAAGATGAGAGAAAGGTGTACAAGATGATGAGGCATAGATGGATAGCCAGAGACTTCTTCCCATGGTGGCATTGTCTATCACGAGGGGGCATAATTTTAGGGTAATTGGAGGAAGGTTTAGGGGAGAGGTGGGTTCTTTACTCAGGGAGTGGTGGTGCGTAGAATGCGCTGCCAGCAGTGGTAGTAGAGTCAGATATATTAGGGGCATTTAAGCGACTCTTGGAAGTTAGTACAATGAAGGGTATGTTGGTTAGTCTGATCTTAGAGTAGGATAAAAAGCTGGCACAACATCGAAGGCTGAAGGGCTTATAATGCACTGTACTTTCTTTGTCCTAGTTATACATAATAGGGAATTCTATTGCCAAATTATTTTCATTTTGGACTAACCTTTGTTGACAATGTGCAAATGCAATTTATAGGCTGTTATGGACTAGGCCAAAACACATCAAAACATTTCAAGAAAGTAGCCCGGACCCTAACTTTGCTAGTTATTGTAAACAGGTGTATAGTGAACATTCAAGAAATGATGCAGCTGGCCCAATCACTTAGGTTTAACCAAAAGAGAATTTATTGCAATTGTGGCTATACAGGCCATTGATTAGGCCACTATTGGAACACTGTATTCAATTCTGGTCTCCCTGTTATAAGAAGGATGCTGTTAAACTGGGAAGGGTTCAGGAAAGATTTATAAGGCTGTTGCTCGGGTCGGAATGTTTGAGATATAGAGAGAGACTGAATAGGCCGGGGCTATTTTCCCTGGAGTTTGAAGGGTGAGGGGTGATCTTATAGAAGTTTATAAAATCATGAGGGGCATGGTAGAAATATGCAAGGTCTTTTCCCCAGGGTGGGAGTGCCCAAAACCACAGGGCATAGATTTAAGATGAGAAGAGAAAGATTTTAAAGAGACCCAAGGAGCAAGATTTCCACACACTCCTGCAGACACACACACTCCCACACTCACACATGCACTCCCTCATAGACTTAGACATTTTATACTCACATTCATGCACATATACACTCTCAAACTCACAACCCCCCACCCCAGACAGACATACACACACACACACACACAAAACAATCATGCACACGTCTACATATATGTTTGTGGGGTGAATTTGTACTTTGCTCACAGTGTACTTTGCTCAAAAACTGCATGAATTCATGTAAGACTCTATTAACTCACTTTTTGGATTAAAATCAGTCTAAACATTATGGCACAGACAGAGAACACAGGGGTCCAACACCTTCAACTTATTTTCTGGCTAACACCAATCATAGAGTCATAGAGTCATAGAGATGTACAGCACGGAAACAGACCTTTCGGTCCAACCTGTCCATGCCGACCAGATATCTAGTCGCACCAATAACCCAATCTAGTCCCACCTGCCAGCACCCGGCCCATATCAGTACAAACCCTTCCTATTTATATACCCATTCAAATGTCTACTAAATGTTGCAATTGTACCAGCCTCCACCACATCCTTTGGCAGCTCATTACATACATTTATCATCCTCTGCGTGAAAAAGGCCTCTTTTATATCTTTCCCCTCTCACCCTAAACCTATGCCCTCTACTTCTGGATTCCCTGACGCCAGAGAAAAGACTTTGTCTATTTATCCTATCGATGCCCCTCATAATTTTGTAAACCTCTATAAGGTCACCCCTCAGCCTCTGACGCTACAGGGAAAACAGTCCCAGCCTGTTCAGCCTTTCCCGATAGCTCAAATCCTCCAACCCTGGCAACATCCTTGTAAATCTTTTCTGAACCCTTTCAAGTTTCACAACATCTTTCCAATAGGAAGGAGACCAGAATTGCACGCATTATTCCAACAGTGGCATAACCAATGTCCTATACAACTGCAACATGACCTTCCAACTCCTGTACTCAATACTCTGACCAATAAATGAAAGCATACCAAATGCCTTCTTCACTACCCTATCTACCTGTGACTCCACTTTTAAGGAGCTATGAACCTGCACTCCAAGGTCTCTTTGTTCAGTAACACTCCCTAGGACCTTACCATTAAGTGTATAAGTCCTGCTAAGATTTGCTTTCCCAAAATTCAGCACCTCGCATTTATCTGAATTAAACTCTATCTGCCACTTCTCAGCCCATTGGCCCATCTGGTTCAGTTCTGTTGTAATCTGAAGTAACCCTCTTTGCTGTCAACTACACCTCCAATTTTGGTGTCCTCTGCAAACTTACTAACTGTACCTCTTATGCTCGCATCCAAATCATTTATGTAAATGACAAAAAGTAGTGGACCCAGGATTGATCCTTGTGGCACTCCACTGGTCACAGGCCTCCAGTCTGAAAGACAACCCTCTACCTTTGTCTTCTACCTTTGAGCCAGTTCTGTATCCAAATGGCAAGTTCTCCCTGTATTCCATGAGATCTAGCTTTGCTAACCAGTTTCCCATGGGGAACCTTGTCAAATGCCTTACTGAAGTCTATATAAATCACACCTACTACTCTGCCCTCATCAATATTCTTTGTTACTTCTTCAAAAAACTCAATCGAGTTTGTGAGACATGATTTCCAATGCACAAAGCCATGCTTACTATTCCTACTCAGTCTTTGCCTTTCCAAATACATGTACGTCCTGTCCCTCAGGATTCCCTCCAACAACTTGCCCACCGGTCAGGTTCACCAGTCTATAGTTCCCTGGCTTGTCTTTACCACCCTTCTTAAACAGTGGCTTTTAAAAAAAGGTTTTGTGATTTACATATGAAAGAAGTGAAACTATCATGGTATTCGAACAGATGAAAGACTCAACAAACAATCAAGGTATTTTTCAGTGTATAATTTCAGTTACACCACACTGTAAAGTTTTGATATAAATTCTGTGTCTTACAACTGTGTCCTCCACAACCACCTGATGAAGGAGCGGCACTCCGAAAGCTAGTGCTTCCAATTAAACCTGTTGGACTATAACCTTGTGTTGTGTGATTTTTAATTTTATGCAGAGGGTTGTGAATGTACGGAATGAGTTGCTAGAGGAAGTGGTGGAGGTTGGTATAATTGCTACATTTAAGAGGCATCTGGATGGGTATATGAATAGGAAGGGTTCAGAGAGGTATTGGCCAAATGCTGGCAAATGGGACTAGATTAATTTAGAATATCTGATCGGCATGGACAAGTTGGAATGCAGGGTTTGTTTCCGTGCTTTACAGCTCTATGACTCTATAAATACCAGTTTCTACATTTCCCTTCCAGATCTTTTCCTCGTTCAGAAGTCAACTGAGGAAGAACTCAGTTATCTTTTCTTTTTAACTACAACCACTGTGCTCAATCAAGTATTTAAGAACAAAGCCCATTATGGGCAATGCAAGCCATCAAAAGTGAAGGGGAGGTAGGAAGAGAGGGAAGATACTAAATCAAAATAATGTTGGAGGGGATGATATTTACATCCCCTCTCTCTAAAATGATCAAGATCATTGATGCACACTGCATGCTTCCTCTCCAAAGACACCCCGGCAAATGAAAGTAACCACAGAAGATGATCAGAAGGTTCAGGATGCTGGGGCCAATGTAAAATTTTGTCTGAGCAGGGGTTCACCCAGACTGGATTCCATCACACACCTGAGCATCCTCCAACTGGTGCATGACGTTAGATCTGAACACTGCCGTTTTCAGACGATGGATGGAATCAGCCATCAGCTAGACGTCCAACACTGCCTTGATTGCCAATTCCTGTGGCAACTTCCAGCCCAGGCCTCCACCACTGAACACCTCCCTTATTCTGGTGACCCTCACAACCATGGCCCTCCCCTCAACCAGTCACTCAAACCCGCAATGGTGGAGGTGCAGATTCTGGACTAGCGACTCTTTGATGATAGTCGCAGTCCCAATGGTTGAAAGGCCCAGCATGAGTTGTCAATGTTCTTGGTAAAGGTCATAGAGCATCCTGAAGGAGATTTGAACATACAGGGGCTACATGTTGTAATTGATGGAAAAAATACATCACCAGAGCGCACTGTCATAAGAGGCTCAATATAAAGATATCGCTACATGATCAGAAAGCAGAAAGCCACCATCTGGGTACAGAGGTATGCCAGTGACTGACTGCCCTCCTCAATAGGGAGACTCAGAATTTCTGCCTCAACCTGAAAAATCTCCTTGACCCAGAAGAGTTGAACCAGCACTCTGGATTTTTGTGACAATACCAGGAGGAGGGGTCAAAGAGATCAGCCACTTCCATAGCGTGGAGGTGTGCAGTTGGTTTCTGAGCAACACTTGGCCCCTGTAAGGTAGCACTCAATATATTTCTGTCCAGTGGCCCAGGCAAGCTAAGACTTTGGCCTCTAGTAACTGCCAAATCACCAGTTAGGATTTCTCAGCTGGACTGAGGTAGATCCATAGATTGAGGAGATGAGTGGTACTCCAACTGAGGCTCCCGTAACTCCTCCAGCAAGGAATCTACCCATCATAGACTGACCAGGAGATGGAACAGCTGGCCCAGTTGATCCTGAAGAAGAGCTGTTCTGGTTTACCCTTAAAGGGACCTGCATTTCTAACAGCGACACTGCAAAGCTTATGCACGCCATTAAAAATCTGTTAAACTGTGTTTTGAATCTCTACAACAGACACCGTTGCCAACAAGCAATGACAAGAAGTTCAATTTCATACTTTTGGAGAAATGCATGTAGTGCTTCAAAATCAACATTTGTACTTGTTGTTCACAGTCCGTTTTGAAGATTGCCAGAAATCACTGCAGCAAATCCCATAACTACCACTTTTGTCATTGACATTAAAGACATGTTGTTTACAAAATGGGGTTTGCCAGAAACAATCGCTACTGACAATGGATCAGAATTTTTTCCCCAATTAGTTTCCAGCAAACTAAAGAATTAATCAACACTGTTCAAAGGGTGGTTTTAAGTTATTCAACAGGGTGATAAAGTACAATCTGACAGCTGGTTTGATAGAATAAACATTTGAACAACACCTTCAAAACCAATTTCACACCAATCATTTCAACCCACACTCTGACTTGGAAATCTGCAGTAGAAAATACAAGGGATCAAAATTTTTGCATGTAGTGTACACCAAATGCAGAAGAAATTGCAAAGCAATAAGCTAAAGTGCAGATACACTTCAACAAACAAGCAAATGCAAGGGAACCATGATTTGAATTTGGAAATCAGGTTTCATTCAAATAGCCAAACCACAAGCACATTCTGACAACATCTCTATTTGGACTAAAGAAGATCAGACATTTATCTGGCATCAAACCTCACCCCCTAACTATTGCATAAATGCTGCCACTTCCAAATTTAGTGTCAGATCTGAGGAAGAATCATCTACATTCGAAATGTTGACTTGTTTTCTCTCCATGGTGCAGCCTGACCCATTATGATCTCTAGCATTTTTTGTTTTCAGTACAGAATCTGCAGTAATTTGCTTCTACCTGGTATCAATGTTTATCTGTTGATGACAACATTAAATGAAATGCAGCTTGCTTGCGAGCAAGACCACAATATTTTGAGGACAATGATTATGAGGGTAACTTTCCTTTTCTGATGACTGAGGGTGATATTTGTAATTCTCATCAAACTGACCATGCAAAAACACAACTTCAAAGGTATAGACCTCAATGAAGCTCTGTATCACAAAGACTATTCCGGTACTTAAAGAAAATGGATAAGTTGAACTTTACAGGATACCATAATGTACCTACATTTGTTGGTTAGGATGGTTTAAAATAATATTGTTCTAATTTTACTAATGGGGAAAGATACAGTGCTCAAATGTTTTGTATTTGAATATAACAAATCGCTAATGATACTCTCTGCACTTAAATGTTTAAATTTGCGAGTGGATTCAAAAAATAGTAAACAAACTTTGAAAGAGCTGGAGACCAGAGCCAAAATGTAAAGTAACTATTTTAAAACACTGCGAATGTTCTACACACATAAAAACTAATGACATCTCAGTGTAGGTCTGAGATATAAAACGTACACCATATAACAGGATGAGATGCAGATCCCAGCTCTGCCCTATTTGGATCACTGAGTGTCCGGGAAGAAGAAAAGGTAAATGGATTACAGGTCCAAAATAGGGTTTGATCCATGAGTGAGACAATTGGAAGATAACACATGTTTTTTCTCTCTTTATCTACTTACTAGAACCATTGTGCTGTGCCATGCTTAGGAAAGGTTTGCTTACGAGGCCAGGCCATCTTGTGTCACTGATATCAATACTTCTCCCTATCTAGAGCTTTATCAACTTAGTTCATCATTTTATGGTCACCCTGTCAAACAGCAATGCAGCTATATTTCCTTGAGACTTGTTGGCTGACTTTTACTGAAGATGATTTAGAATTGGTGAAGTTTGCTGGCTCTGTTGACATGTTGCTCACAAGATTGTTTCAGTCAGCCTTGTTATTGCATGCTGCAGGCAAGGCTTGCAAACTACTGAATAATTTACAGTGCTGAGTAAGCTGAAGATATTAGAGTTGCATATGTGAGAGAATTTCACCATCTGCAGTTGTCAGAAAAATGTGGTAAAATGGGCTAGTTTCTTCACAACAACTGTTAGGTTCCATGAGGAGATGATGTGGTTGCTAAATAAAGCATACTTAAATGTTTGATGCAGTGGTGGAACACTGATCAGTTGTTGAAAAAGCTGCTAATGCTGTCTGAAAATTGGAATTTGATTACCACAGTTTTATTGCCATTGCCAGTTTTTGGTCTCATGTAGAAATGAACACCATACCTGGGACAAGCAAGTGGCACAACACAAGTCAAAACCTCATGGAGAAAGACTTGATTGTTCAATTACTTGTCGGACTTGAACCTTGACAATAACTATGAGATAAAGAAAGAAGGAGCTGGGAGAAATTTTTATGAAAAGAAATTTGATGTCCTGCCTGAGGAACATGACTTTATTATGTCTTTTTGTTTCTCAGGCAATAAGAACTAAATTTGAGACCGAACAGCTGATAATATATGTGTTGGAGAAATCTGATGTTGGAATAAGATTGATCCTTTCGAGTTAGAGTTAGAGGGGGTAGGCAGGATTCAAGCCGACACTGAAGACATGTGCAGGAGAGTTGAATTTAGGGAAAGAACAGAAATGGAAGGACTTAATTGCAATTTTGATTGCAAGGTGGTTTCTAGTTAAGCTTGTGGATCCAGGGGATAAATACCAGTTCTCTTTTTTTTTGCCTTTATTCCTTCATGGAACATTGGCTTTGTTGGCAAGGTCAGCATTTGTTGCCCAATCCTGATTCCCTTTGAACTGAATAGCTTGCTCACAAAATTTCAGAACGTATTTAAGAGTCAACCACATTGTTGTGGGTCTAGAGTCAAATGTAGATCAGATAGGGATGGAAGATATCCTTTCCTTAAGTGCCAAAATGGTTTTTATAACTATTGATGATAGTCATCATTACTGATTCTGGCTTTCAATTTCAAATTTATCATTTGAATTCAAATTCCACCAACCGGACTTCAGGATTATTGGGATAGTTACATTCCCACCATGCTGTCACCTCAGCCATGAGTACTGCTGGAAGCACAATTAACTGTTCCATTCTAGATGGCCTTAACACCTCACAATTATCAGGTTAGCCAAGGTCCAAGAAACCAATCCACTATGAAATGGAAATAACTGGTGAGGTTTGCAGCCTCTTTACAATTTTGAAATTAGAAACTTACTTCCAAGGAGCAGATTGGTCTTGCACACCAAACTGCCTCAACTGAAATAAAAATAAGAAGTGCTGCAAAACCCCATATGGAATGATCGGTGGAGAAATAGAGTTTACATTGCGTGTCCAGAATTACTCTTCTTTAGAACTCTACTGAAATGGGATGTAGGCCAGTGGGAGGTATTTAGGGTTGGATTTCAGATTTTGTTTATTTTACATCCCCATCCAGTCTCTGCCTATTTATGCCAATGAGTTTAGCATCATTGGATCTATAGTAGGAACTACTGGTAACTAGTAACAGGAAATCTAAGAACATAGGTTTGTAATTGATCTAATGTAGTAAATAGAAATAATGCATTTATTAGTGAGAAATGGCAATAATATTCTTGAGGGATCAGGCCTGGAGTTTCACTGCATATGTTTGTAATGACTTTGTTGAAGAAACAGAGTTGTTTACAGGGGATACTAAGTTAAGACACAAAAAGTGGTAAAGATTATGGGTCGGAAATTATGAAAGGTTATGGACAGATTAAGTTAGTCATTGACCTTGAAACTAAGCATGGCAACCTAGCATGGTTGCCTGAGGAAGAGAGGCTTGCAGGAACAAAGCGATTTAAATGCCCATTGACAGAAATCGCTAAGAACTTGAAAAGTGAAAAAAAAAATCTGAAGTGGAATACTGGCTTCACCCTCATTACACTCATTAAAGGCCTTAAAATTCTCCATAAAGGTCCTACTTTGACTTGACTTTCCAAAATGCAAGACCTCACACTTATCTACATAAAACTCCATTTGCCATTTTTTGACCACTTCCCCAGCTGACCAAGGCTCTGCTGCAATTTCTGACAATCTTCTTCACTGTCCACAATACCATCTATTTGAGTGTCATGTACAAACTTACTAACCATTCTCATCCAAGTCATTGATGTAGATAACAAACAGCAATGGGCCTAGCACTGACCCCTGATGCACTCCACTCGTCACAGGCCTCTAGTCTGACAAGCATCCGTCCACTATTACCCTTTGTTTCCCGCCATCAAGCCAATTGTGTATTCAGTTTGCCAGAACCCTTTGGATTCCATGCGATCAAACCTTCCAGAGCAGTCCTTATGGATCCTTATCAAAGACCTTCCTGAAATCCATATAGACTACATCTATCACCATGCTCTCATCAACCTTCCTGGTAATTTTATCAAAGAACTCTAACAAATTTGTGAGGCATGGTCTCCCACACACAAAGCCATGCTGACTATTCCCAATCAAACCCTGTCTTTCCAAATGCATGTAAATTTTATCTCTCAGAATTTTCTCAAGTAACTTAACTACCACAGATATTAGACCTACTGGTCTGTAATTCCCATATTTTTCTTTGCAGCCTTTGTTGAATAAGGGCACAACATTCAGTCTTCCAGGAGCTCACCTGTGGGCATCAATGATGCAAAAATAACAGCCAGGGCCCCACAGTTTCTTCTCTTGCCTCTTGCTGTGTTCTTGGATACCTATGGTCAGGACAAAGAGATTTATCCAACTTCATGCATTCTAATATGTCCAATACCTCCTCTTTTTTGATATGGACTGTCTGTAAGATATCACTACTAACTTGACCAAGTTCCCAAGTCTTTCTCCACAGAGGAGAAATATTTATTGAGGACCACACCCATTTTCTGTGGTTCTACACAAACATGTCCATTTTGGTCCTTGAGGAGTCCCATTCTCTCTCCAGTTATTCTTTGTTCCTTTCATATACTTAAAGGACCTTTTTTGGATTCACCCTAATCTTCTCCCCATTTCACTGTCCTGATTTCCTTCCTCAGTAATCTCTTGTATCCCCTATATACCTCTAAGGGTTACCTTGATCCCAGCTGCCTGTACCTGAGCCATGCCTCCTTTTTTCTGGTCAAAGCCTCAATATCCCTAGCCATCCAGTTTCTCTATTCCTTGCTTTTCACCCCCACAGGAACATATAGACCTTGAACTCCAGTTATCTCACTTTTACAGGCCTCCCACTTGCCAGAGCCCCTTTGCTTGCAAACAAACAACCCCAATCACCCCCTGCAAGCCATTGTCTAATTCCATCAAAATTCGTCTTGCCACAATTAAGAACTTAAACCTGTGGACCGGTTTTGTCACTCTCCATACTATTTTAAATTAACAGAGCTATGGCCACTGGTCTCAAGTGCTCTCCCACTATCACCTCAGTCACCTGTCCTGCCCTATTTCGCAAGAATAGTTTGTATTTTACCCATTCCTGAGTAGGACCTTTTATGTACTACTTGAGAAAACTTTCCTGAATGCACTAATCTGCCAATCTGCCCCTCCCTTAGCCATGTGACTGTAATTGCTTTAATGTCCCAGATTCACATACCTATCTATGCCCTGAACTCATCGGCCTTACCTGTCAGCCCTCTTGCATTGAAATAGATGCAATTCAATACACAGTCATTCCTTGCTCTCTGTCATGTTTGAGCCTGACCTTTCTATTCAACTTACTAGTTCTGATTACTGTATTTCCTTTGAGCCTCGCACTTGTGTCTCTGCTGTTGAGGATCCCACAACCCCTGCCAATCCAGTTTAAACCTTCTCTTGCAGCACTAGCAAACCTGGCTGCCAAGGTATTGGTTCCCCTTTATTTCAGGTACAAACTGTCCCTCTTCAACAGGTATCTCTGCCCCAGAAAAGATCCCAATGATCTAAAAATCTGAACCCCTTGCCCTCTAGGGTTGTTTCTATTGTTATCTTTTCTGGTGCCTTGGTTTATGTCAGGCGGTCCATCTGGCTTCATTTCTTTGTTGAGACTTCATGGCAATTAATGCAACAGAATCTCTACAGTATGGAAACAGGCCCTTCAGTCCAACAAGTCCACGCTGACCCTCAAAAGAATAATCCCAGAATGATTCCCCTACACTATCTTTACCCCTGACTAATACACCTAACACTATGGGCAATTTAGCATAGCCAATTCGTCTGAAGTGGATTGTGGGAGGAAACCGGAGAAAACCCATGCAGACACGGGGAGAATGTGCAAACTCCATGCAGACAGTCACCTGATGCTGGAATTGAACCTGGGTCCCTGGCACTGTGAGGCAGCACTGCTCACCACTGAGCCACCGTGCCACCCCTTAACTTTTCCAACATAGTCTATGGTTTCATCGTCATCCTTGAATCTTAGAGTCAAAGAACCCCTATAGTTTGGAAGCAGGCCATTCAGCCCATTGAGTCCACACCAACCCTCTGATGAGCATCCCACATAGACCCAACACCTACCCTATCCCTGTAACCCTGTACCTCCCAAGGCTAATACACCTAACCACACATCCCTGAACAATGGGCAATTTAGCATGGCCAATCCACCTAACCAACAGATCTTCAAACTGTTGGAGGAAACCGGAGCACTGAGAGGAAACCCACACAGACACTGTGAAATGTGAAAACTGCACACAGCCAGTTGCTTAAGGGTGGAATTTATTCCAGGTCCCTGGTGCTGTGAGGCAGCAGTACCAGCCAGTGAGGCACCATGCCGCCATCATCAGAAGATTCTTAATTCCAGACCTTTCTTTATTTGAATTCAAGTTCCACCAAATTCTGCCAATGCAGGTTGTTGGCTGGGTACCCAGAACACTAGTTGACTTTCTAGATTAATGGCCCAGTGATAATGCAACTAGGCCAAATAAAAATATATATGTATATAAAGAGAGAGGGGAATGTTCCTGTCTCTCTCTTGGTCTCTCTATCTCTCTCTCTCTTTATCTCTACAGCACTGTTCTTTTAATCGTATTTGGAAAGAAAAAGCCGATTTTGAGAATGATAATAACCCATGTTGTTTTGTGGTCAGATTTCAAAGCCAAAGACAGATGTGGTTGGAATTTTATAGCATAATTAACTTGAGAATGAGTTTTACAACTTTAATGTCACAACACATTGTTCTTAGCCCTTTAGTTTTGAAGATCAGCAAGGAAGATAGCATAAAATCCTACCATTCGTAGTGAATTCATTTAACCATAATGTTTTAACAGAAACAGAAATTGCTGGAAAAACTCAGCAGGCTTGACATCATCTGTGGAGAGAAAACAGGGTTAATGTTTTGGATCTAGTGACCCTTTTTCAGAACTAAGAACATTAAAGCACAGGAATAAGTCATTCAGCCCGCAGTGGCTTGATTATGGTAGCAGTTCATGTGACAACAAGAGCTGATCTTTGGGGGTTAGAGTCAGGACATGGGAAAAAGTACTTATCCCTATAATTATTGAATTTGATTTGAGTCCTAAAGGATGCAGGATTCTTATATAGAAACTGAGATGCTGTGCTTCCAGCTTGCATTGAGCTTGGCTGGAGGACTGCAGCAATCCTGAGTCACAGATGTTGGCCGGGAAACACAATAATGTGTTGAAGCGACAAGCAACAAGAAGGTCAGTGTCAATTTTACAGGTAGAACATAGGTTTTATGCAAAGCAGTAACCCCGTTTGTTTCATTTCCCCAATGTTGAGCAGACCACATCAAGAAGTGCAATCAAGTGAAGTGCAGGTAAATCACTGCTTCACCTGGAAGGTATGTCTGGGACCTTGGAAGACAATTGATTGTCAGCAGCTATTGAGCCTCCCAGGCTGATATTTACCCATTTTTTGACTGCTCAACTGTTGTTCTCTCACTCTGTATCTCCATCTCCATCTATCATTTACTCCTCTGCCTTCTCCTTCACCTCATCTTCAGCAAATATACTAATTTTTTCCAAGCTATAGTCAGTTCTGAAGAAGTGTCACTGGATCCAAAATATTAACCCTGCTTTCTTATGTAATCAAAGAACCCCTACAGTGCAGAAGGAACCTATTCAGCCCATCGAGTTTGCACCAACCCGCTGAAAAGCATCCTACCTAGATCCACCAATCCCAGAAACCCTGCATTTTCCATGGCCCATTCATTTAGCCTGCAATCCCTGGACCTTATGGGCAGTTTAGCATGGCCAATCCACCTAACCTGAACATCTTTGGACTGTGGAAGGAAACCTGAACTTCCAGAGTGGATCCCATACAGACACAGGGAGAATATGCAAATTTATCCAAGGGTGGAATCGAATATGGGTCCTTGGTTCTGTGAGGCAGCAGTGCTAACCATTGAGCCACCATGTCATCTCATCGTCACAGATGCTAGCAGACCTGCTGAGTTTCTTGAGCAATTTGTTTGTATTTCAGATTTCCAGCATCCATAGTTCTTTGTTTTAATTTTATATGAAGTTTTAACAAATGCACTCGGGGGCTTTTAAAAAAGATTGGATATATCAGTTTCTGAATAAAAAGCTCACTAATCTGGCTTGAAATTAATATCTATTAATACCAGCAGATGAATGATTGGAAAATAAATTAAGTAGATCACAGCATTGATTTTTATGGGTGCTTTGCTTCAAACAACTGCCTTTAAGTTGCAGGGTGATTATGTCCCATTTGTTATGGACAGATGTTAAGTGTACTCCATCTTAATGATGCATGGCCAATGGCCGTACTAACACTCATTCTGAATACCAGAAAATAACTAATATTCTACCATTGACTAATTAGAAATGCAGTGTGGTTTGGAATTTATATTCCATTATCAAAACAAATATCTCCTGAGCCTTGAACTTGCTCAATAGTTTTTGACAATCATTATTATGGACAATAGATATATATCATAATTTTAAGCACTATTTATTCATTTTTCAATAGCTGTTTACAATATTCTTTATTTTCCCATTTATAACTTTAAAAAATTAGTCAACTTAAACTCACTAAATGTTGTCATTTAGAAATTTTCAGAAAACATGATTTTCACCACAGGAGAAGTTAATGAGGCACTTCATCTTTGCTGAAAGTAATTGCTTGATAGACTGCATACTCACACAACCTCATGAAAGAGCAAATGGTTGTCATGGATGTCCCTGACAGGTGCACAATCAACCTCAGATTACCCTGCAAGGGAGGGTGTCTCATAAATTTGAGCAGCAGGTGAAATTAGCTATCTTCCATTGCCAATTTATGTAAACACAGATGTAATATTTTCCATGAACAGAATGCTGCCATCAAACCACAATGACATTTTGTACAGAAAAGAATAATCTTGTGTGTTGCCAAATATGTCAGTTGTACATCACAAGGACTAATGAACCACCTCAAATACCAAGTTCCTTTGATTGGCTGCAGCAGACAATGAGCCAACCAGTTGTGCTTGCAAAACTCAATAAAAGATGGAATTTTGCTATTGGACAACAGTAACTAAATAATTCCATACTACACCAAGAATTTCAACAGAAACAAATTTAAGATTATCAGTTAGATTTGTAGTGAGGTTTATTTACATATTCTAAGAGATACATTTATTTAAGTATTGGATTCTGTCTGTGGAAGAAAAATGAATTGGTGTATTCATTGTACCCTTTTCATTGAGAAAGAAACTGCCAAACCCTGCTGCATTCCCAATGTCAACTCCTGACTAATCAGAGTTCACTTACCCGGTCTGCCACTCATCAGCTGGCTAAGATTGACAGTTGATCGTGTGGCATCTCCACGCCAACAATCATCCAACCAATCAGCACCTCACTGTATGCTACATGAATTGGTGTTTACTTTCAAAGCTTGGATTCTTGCATACCAGTCCTGATGAGTGCGTGACAAAAAAAAATTTCAATTGCTGAAAAAGTTGCTGATGACCGAGAAGTGCAGTAGACTTAGGGACACAGATGTATAGTTCCTTGAAAGTGGAGTTGCAGGTATTCGGGGTGGTGAAGAAGGTGTTTGGCATGCTTGCCTATATTGTGTATAGGAGTTGGGATGTCATGTTGCAGCTATACGGACATTGATGAGACCACCTTAAGAGTACTACATACAATTCTGGTTGCTCTCCTATAGGAAGGATATCGTTAAACTTGTGAGTTTGGTGCATCTGCAGGCTTAGGAAAGGAGCATAATGGTTCCTTATTAACTTTATTTCTCCATTTTTCTACTTTTATGCAAAGAAAATTGTGGTGCTGAACTTTTTAAATTATTTCCTTATTTTTCTACTTCTGTAATTAAGATTTTGCGCCTAGGTCCTTTGTACTTAAAATGGTGCTGTGTGTGGTGACATTGTAGACTTTTCACAGTACTCTTGTACCTCGTATTTGAGTACACTTGACAATAAAACCTAAATCTAAATTAACATGCAGATGGATCTTGGTGTGCAAGTCCACAGTTCCCTAACAGTGGCTTACAGGTGGATTCCTGATGAAGGGCTTTTGCCCGAAACGTCGATTTTCCGGCTCCTCGGATGCTGCCTGACCTGCTATGCTTTTCCAGCACCACTGTAAACTAGACTCGTATTTTCAGCATCTGCAGTACTCACTTTTGCCTAATGTGATTAGGTAGGCATATGGTATGCTTGCCTTCATCGGCTGGGGCATGAAGTACAAGAGTTGACAACCTATGTTGCAGCTGTATAAAATCCTTGTTTGGCCACAATTGGAGTATTGTGTGTAGTTTTAGTCGTTACATTACCAGAAAGACGTGGAATCTTTGGAGACAGTGTAAAGAAGATTCACTAGGATGTTGCTTGGTCTCAAGGGCATTGGTATTAAAAAGACTAGGATTGTTGTCACTGGAATGACGGTGGCTGAAAGGAGACCTAATAGAGGCCTATAAAATTATGAGAAGTATAGATGGGGTGGATTGTTAGAGGCTTTCCTGAGGATTGAGGTTTCAATTACAAAGGGGTGCAGATTCAAGATGAGAGAGCAAAACTTAAAGGGAGATATGATAGAAGCCTGGTACACACTGCCAGAAGAGGTGATTGCAGCAGGCATTTTGGTGACATTTAAGAGGCATCTGGATGGCTGCATAAATACAGAGTGAATAGAGAGATATGGATGAATAAGGGTAGAGGGTTTTTAGTTTAGATAGGGCATAATGATTGACACAGGCTTTGAAGGCCAAAGGGCCTGTTTCTGTGGTGTTCTTTTTATTTGTATGTTTTTCAGATTGGAGGCCAGTGATCAGTGTTGAGCCACAAGGATCGATGCTGGGTCTATTGTTTTGCATTGTTTACATAAATCATTTGGAAGTGAACATAGGAGGCATGGTTAGTAAGTTTGCACATGACACTAAATAGGGGAGGAAGACGGCTACCTCAGTGAGCAACGGGGTCTTGATCAGATGGACTAATGGGTTAAAGAGTGGCAGACAAAGTTTAATTTAGATAAATGTAAGGTGGTACATTTTGAAAAGACCAGTCAGAGCAGGACTATACACTAAATGGTAAAGATATGAAGGGTGTGGCTGAACAGAGACCTTGGAATGCAGCTTCATAATTCCTTAAAAGTGGATTCCCAGGTAGACAGTATAGTGGCATTTGGTATGCTTGCTTTATTGTTCAATGCATTGAGTATAGGAGTTGGGAGATCATGTTGTGGCTGTACAAGATATTGGTTGGGCCATATTTGGAACATTGCATGTAATTCTGGTCTCCCTGCAAAAGGAAAGATGTTGTGAAACTTGAAAGTGTTCAGAAAAGATTTTCAAGGATGCTGCCAGGTTTGGAGGGTTTGAACTACAGGCTGAATAGGCTGCGGCTATTTTCCCTGGTGTGTCAGAGACTGAGAGGTGACCTTTTCGATGTTTATAAAATCATGAGGGGCATGGATAGTGTTACGACACAGCAGTGAACCCCTCTGCTAATTAAACAAAACAGCCAGAAAAACTCACCTTGCCTCATAATCTGTGAAAGTATGAGTGACAGGGAACTCCCAAATTGCAATATTTAAAGAAAAATATCAGATTAGATTCCTTACAGTGTGGAAACAGGTAATTTGGCCCAACCAGTCCACACTTCCTCTGACTGATGCACATAACACTATGGGCAATTTAGCATGGCCAATTCACTTGACCTGCACATCTTTGGATTGTGGGAAGAAATTGGAGTGCTCGGAGGAAATCCACACAGACATGGGAAGGATATGCAAATTCCACACAAACAGTCGCCCAAGGTGGGAATCAAACCTAGGTCCCTGGTGCTGTGAGGCAGCAGTACTAACCAAGAGCCACCATGCCACCCATCAATTTATTCTTTAACTTCTTCAACTATTCACAAATTTAAGTCTCCTTTCTCTTTAAGGTCTATTGTCTACTTCCAACTCTATAATGATATACTGAACCAATAAAAACTCCTATTAAAATTACATCAACTTGATTTTCAAAACCAAACAGTGGCTGTCAGTGTTGCAGTCTGTCTTCTTTCAGCTGCATATCTCCCTGGGTCATCTTCAGTCTTTTGCTGCAAAGTTGTTTCATATGAAAAAGGTACCTTTCACTGAGAGTATTTTGGATGGCTAACTCTCAAAATGTCATCTTATTTATACCCCAAACATTGGATCATCTTATTGGTTCAATGTTGTCAAAACAGTAATATTCTAATTCAATTAGGTTTTAGTATCCTAGGGCATAATTTAAACTGATTGGTTAAATTCAAATGGTCGTCAAAACAACTGAGGTATCTACTTTACAGCAAAATGTTACATATTTACATATTTTCAATTTTCTAGTATGGTCTGAGACTGCTAGTCAGTCATATGACAGTTGCCTGCAAACTCTTACTGTCAAAACAACCTTCACTCACTTTAAAACTATAGTACACGTCTTTAATTTCATAACAATAAGGTAAATAGACAAGGTATTTTCCCCTGTGTGGGGGAGTCTAAAACTAGAGGACATTGGTTTAAGGGGAGAGAGATAAGATTTAAAAGGGACCTATTGGGCAACTTTTCATGCAGAAGATGGTGCATATTTTGAATGAGCTGTCATAGGAAGTAGTAAAGGCTGGGACAATTACAACATTTAAAAGGCATCTGGATGAATAGGAAGAGTCTAAAGGGATATGGGTCAAATGCTGGCAAATGACACTAGATTAATTTAGGATATCTGGTTAGCATGTATGAGTTGGTCTGAAGGGTCTGTTTCCATCCTCTACAGGTCTATGTCTCTATACCCAGAAGTTCCTTTGCACACAACTAAATGTTGTTTCTTCCATCACTAAATCACCTGGTGCATTTTTCACCCATTATCTGCCAGAACCCAATACATTTTTTGCTATTTCACACATAACTGAATGGTCACCTTGATCTGGTATCCACCATCTCTATATTACATTTGTTTTCCAATTAATCAAATTATGAGCAATGCTTAACAAGGTCTATGCACACCACCAAAGCTGAAGTAGTTTTGGGAGGTTGGGAGCTAAATCAAAGTGAAGTTGGAAGGGGAGATAATGCATTCCACCTCCTGGAGTTCTAACCTTTCTACAAAAACATTGATTGTTTTGATGCACCCTGCGTGCTCTCTCTCCGAGGACTTGGACACAAATGTAGGCACGGAAGAGGGGAAGAACTCAGTGCTTTTATTTTCTTACTTTTCCTCTTATCCTATGTCCAGAATTGTGTTTACACATAACTGGATGCTTTTTTTAAAATCACTAAATCATCTTTTAGCCACCACCCTTGTTGTCCAATTAATGAATTTGTGTGCAAATGCAGTTAAAGACTGATAAAAGCAATGCAACCCATTAAAGGTGAGCGAGAGATAGGGAGACAAGGAGGGGTGGGGGGAGGGCATTGGGAAGCAGTGGGAAGGAGGCTAAATCCAAAAAAGAAATCTGTTGATTTTTCTGAATCTCTACTATTCTAATGCCTCTGAAGAGAATGTTCAAATTTGGGTGACGAACCTTCTCAAACCTGATTGCTTGCACAGTCTCAAGTAGATACTCGTGATCCCCTCCAAAAAGTGCCTTCTCCTGATCAAGGGACATAAAGGCATTTGATAGATAGAATTAATGGATATTGTCGAGGGTCATCGGGCTGGAAAAATATAGGACCGGGTAGGTGGATCACATAATCTAGCATGTAGCCAAGATGAGTGGACCTGGAAAAAATCTTGTAATCCATGCTGAGGAAGGAGACTAGATGCTTATGAATCTTCTGCCTGAATTCCAGCTAATACAAGGGGTGTCACAGTCGAGGTCCTTGAGGAAACAGATCCACAATCCACAATCTCACAATTGTGCCTCCAGATCCAAAGCATTTTAAGACCCTCAGCATGCCCTTCATTTTTCCATACAGACCCTGCAGGACTGGATCTGCTTCAGACTGATTGAGATGTGCCTCCAGGTTGACCATCTCCTTCTCCATGAATTTGTTGACCCCCTCGCTTATTCCTGACAAAAGAGGTCAAATGCAAAAACAAAGTAAATGGCAGGATCCTGAGAAGCATTGATATATAGAGGGATCTTGGAATCCAAGTCCATCACTCCCTGAAAATGGCCACACAAGTGGATATGGTGATAAAGAAGGTGAATATCATCACGTCTTTATCAGTCAGGGCACGGAGTATAAAAGTTAAAAAAATCATGTTGTAACTGCCACATTTGGAGTACTGTGAGCAGTTCTGGTTGCTGCAGAATAGGAAGGATGTGAAGGCTTTGGACAGGGTGCAGAAGACATTTATTAGGGTGTTGCCTGAATTGGAGTATATTAGCGTTAAGGAGAGGTTAAACAAACTTGGATTGTTTTCACTACTGCATTGGGGGCTGAGTATCAAGCTGATAGCAGTCAATAAAGTTATGAGATGCATGGATAGGGTGGATTGTTGATGTCTTTTCCCAGGATGGAAATCTCAAACATTAGAGGGCATAGGTTTGAGGTGAGAGGGGAAAAGTTTAAAGGAGATGTGTGAGAAAAATCTTTTATGCAGACTAGATGCCTGGAACATGTGCCAAGTTAGGTGGTAGAAGCAGTTACAATAGCAGCATTTAAAAGGCATTTAGACAGGTACATGAGTGGGCAGAGAATAGAATGGTACAGTTCATTGCAGGCAGATGGAATTGGTTCAGAACCTCATCATAGTCAGCACAGATATCATGGGCCAAAATAATTCAATAGGGGGATGGGAACCTGAATTGTAGCTCCATTGTAAAGGAGATTGAGAGTTGTGAGGTTTCAATGTCACAAGAGTTTTCTGGCAAGCAGGAAATTGGTTTAAAGTGTGTTTACTTCAATGCCAGCAGGAATTAGGTGTGTGAACTTGCAGTACCTGGGATTGCAATGTTATGGCCATTTTGGAGACATGGATAGAGCAGGGACAGGAATGGTTGTTGCAGATTCTGGAGTTTAGATGTTTCAGTAAGAACAGGGAAAATGGTAAAAGAGGGAGAGGTGTGGCATTGTTAATCAAGGACAGCATTATGGTGGCAGAAAGAACATTTGATGAGGACTCGTCTATAAGGCTGAGATGAGAAACATGAAAGGAGAGGTCACCCTGTTGGGGGTTTTCTATAGGCCTCCAAACATTTTCAGAGATGTAGAGGAAAGGATTGCAAAGATAATTCTGGATAGCAGCTAGAGTAACAGAGTAGTTGTTTCGGGGGCTTCAACTTTCCAAATATTGACTGGAAGTGCTATAGTTTGAGTACATTAGATGGGTCAGTTTTTGTCCAATGTGTGTGAGGGTTTCCTGACACAAGCCAACAAAAGTGCGAGGCCACATTGGACTTGGTACTGGGTAATGTGCCCAGCCAGGTGTTAGATTTGGAGGTAGGTGAGCACTTTGGTGATAGTGATCACAATTCGGTTACATTTACATTAACAATGGAAAGGGAAAGGTATACACAGCAGGACAAGAGACATAGCCGGGGGAAAGGCAATTATGATGGAATTAGGCAAGATTTAGGTATAAGATGGGGAAGGAAACTGCAGGGGATGTGCACAATTGAAATGTGGAGCTTCTTCAAGGAACAGCTACTGCTTGTCCTTGATAAGATTAGATTAGATTACCTACAGTGTGGAAACAGGCCCTTCTGCCCAACTAGTCCACACCGACCCTCCAAACAGCAACCCACCCAGACCCATTCCCCTACATTTACCCATTCGCCTAATACTACGGGCAATTTAGCATGGCCAATTCACCTAACCTGCACATTTTTGACCTGTTGGAGGAAACCGGAGCACCCGGAGGAAACCCATGCAGACACGGGGAGAATGTGCAAACTCCACACAGACAGTTGCCTGAGGCGGGAATTGAACCTAGGTCTCTGGCGTCGTGAGGCAGCAGTGCTGAACACTGTGCCACCGTGCCATATTTACCTGTCAAGCAGGGGTGAAGTGGTCGAGCCAGGGACCCATTGTTTACTAAAGAAGTTGAATTTCTTGTCAAAAGGCAGTAGAAGTGAAGGCTCAGTTAAGGTTCTTGAGAGCTACAAGTTAGCCAGAAAGTGCCTAATGAGAGAGCAAAGAAGAGCCAGGAGGGGGCATGAGAAGTCATTGGCAGATAGAAAAACCTCAAAGCTTTTTATAGGTATGCCAGGAATAAAAGAATGACTAGAGAAAGATTACAGCCAGTCAAGGAAAGTAGTGGGAAGTTGTGTATAGAGTCTGGGAAATAGGAGGGGGCTAAATGAATATATTTTGTCAGTACTCACCCTGGAAAAAGACAATGTTATTGAGGACAATACTGAGATACCGGCTATTAGACTAGACAGGATTGAGGTTTGCAAGAAGAAGGTGTTACCAATTCTGGAAAGTGTGAAAATAAATAAGTCCTCTGGGCCAGTTGGGATTTAGGAGAAAGTGAGGACTGCAGATGCTGGAGATCAGAGCTGAAAATGTGTTGCTGGAAAAGTGCAGCAGGTCAGGCAACATCCAAGGAGCAGGAGAATCGATGTTTCGGGCATGAGCCCAAAGAAGGGAAGTAGAGACAACCCTGGAAATTATCGACCTCTGAGCCTTACTTCAGTTGTGCATAAAATGTTGGAAAGGATTATAAGAGATAGGATTTAATATCATCTGGAAAGGAATAAGTTGATTAGGGATAGTCAACACAGTTTTGTGAATGGCAGGTCATGCCTCACAAACCTTATTGAATTCTTTGAGATAGTGACCAAACAGGTGGATGAGGATAAAGCGGGTGATTTGGTGTATATGGATTTCAGTAAAGCATTTGAAAAGGTTCCCCACAGTAGGCCAGTGCAGAAAATACAGAGGCATAGGATTGAGGGTGATTTAACGGTTTGGATCAGAAATTGGCTAGCTGAAAGAAGATGGTGGTTGATGGGAAATATTCATCCCAAAGTCCGTTACTAGTGGGATACAGAAGGGATCTGTTTTGGGTCTACTGCTGTTTGTCATTTTTATAAATGACCTTGATGAGGGTGTAGCAGGATAGGTTAGTAAATTTGCAGATGGCACTAAGGTTGGTGGAGCTGTGGACAGTATGGAAGAATGTTTCAAAGTTACAGAGAGACCTAGATAAGTTGTGGAGCTGGGCTGAGAGATAGCAAATGGAGTTTAATGTAGAAACGTGTGAGTTGATTCACTTTGGAAGGAGTAACAGGAATGCAGAATACTGGGCTAATGGTAAGATTCTTGGTAGTGTGGATGAGCTGAGAGATCTCGGTACCCATGTGCATAGATCTCTGAAAGTTGCCACCCAGGGTTGCTAAGAAAGCGTACAGTGTGTTAGTTTTTATTGGTAGAGGGATTGAGTTTCGGAGTCATGAGGTCATGTTGCAGCTGTACAAAACTTTGGTGCAGTGCACTTGGAGTATTGCGTACAGTTCTGGTCAGCACATTATAGGAAGGATGTGGAAGCTTTGGAAAGGGTTCAGAGGGGATTTACTAGGATGTGCCTGGTGTGGAGGGAAGATCTTATGAGGAAAGGCTGAGGGATTTGGGACTCTTTTCATTAGAAAGAAGAAGGTTGAGAGGTGACTTAATAGAGACATACACGATGACCAAACAATTAGATAGGGTGAATAGTGAGAGTCTTTTTCCTCAGATGATGATGGCTAGCATGAGGGGGCATAGCTTTAAATTGAGGATGACAGATACAGGACAGATATCAGAGATAGGTTCTTTGCTCAGAGAGTAGTAAGGGCATGGAACACCCCACGTGCAACAGTAGTAGACTCATCCAC
The DNA here is from genome assembly GCF_047496795.1 of Chiloscyllium punctatum. NCBI lineage: Eukaryota > Metazoa > Chordata > Chondrichthyes > Orectolobiformes > Hemiscylliidae > Chiloscyllium > Chiloscyllium punctatum. The sequence continues at coordinate 74,504,662 of NC_092743.1, forward strand.
TTTAATGGTCATTGGATTAATATCTGGATGATAATGGAATAGTGTAGGTTAGATTAGCTTCAGATTGCTTTCACAGGTCAGCGCAACATTGACGGCTGAAGGGCCTGTACTGCACTGTAATGTTATATGTTCTAAAGGGCCCATTCCTGTGCTGTTCTGTTCTATGCTCTAAGGTGCTGAAGTAACTCTTGCCTGGATGCCATCATAGCCTTAAGAAGGGAAGGCCCCCTTACTTCTTTCTCCAGCCAGTTTAGCACTGACAGAACAAGTCTTGGAACTGCATGTCCTCCAGCAAAAGATTATTAAAGTGCTCGCATGCAGACCCCAGTTGGGCTCAGGTTACGGTGAGCCCCATCAAGTGGTGATCGATGCGTGGTGCATACCACATGGAGGATGCTGGAACACAGGAGATATACTTTCCCTGTATCATTCACAATGCTCTGACCATAAAAGTGAAGCCAGGATGGAAATTTACCTTTCGTTCACATTGTTGAATGAATGATCAAGTCCCTTAAATTCCTTCACTTCCATAGACCAGCCATGAGGTTCTCCTTGAGTAAAATTTCTGCTGGGGATAATACGCTTCATCAACAGAGGCAAGATGAGCGGACCCCTTTCATTTGCCTTGCTCTGACCAGAGGAGCATACATGTTCACAAAGTGAAGTATCACACAACCCCTAGTCATATGGTCAGGTGAAGCAAACACCATGGCACAGGGTCCTCGATCTCCAAAATCTCTGACTGAAAATGTGGAGCTAACAAATGGCCTCCTTGCCAGACTGGAGATAACCCCTTCCCTGCCATTCTAAGATCCAGATGGCTTCGCCCATCAGAGTGGTGTTTTTGGCTTCTGTCAGAAACACACCACATATTTCCTACCCTGGAGGATTGAGAAATTCTGAAACCTGTGTTGGTGCTCCCTGCTGCTGTTGATGCTGAGACCGGATATGATTGTCTATATGTCAGTAGTATTGCATAACTGTCACTGTCGCACTTAGTGTGTGGAATGAAGAAGGACACATAGGGCCTTTACTTCCTTAAGGAGACCAGCCTTAATGTCTTGAATCATTTCAAAGCCAGATGGACTTTTTTGTGGCAAGCAAGATTTTCTTAAAGAAACCCCTTCGGGGTTCCTCAGGGAGAGTTCAGTGGGGGGAGGTGTTGGATATATTGCCACTGGATATCCGAGTCCACTTCATTCCTGGTGTTGTCTCTGAGCCCTCGATAGGGCCACAGCCACCACTGAGGCGAAGGCAGTAATAGCTCCCCCATCATTGGTGCAACTAATCCCTGCTCGAGGCAGCATTGGTGATGGAGTCACCTTAATATTTCAAGACATATCAGCCTCTCAGTAATTGAGAAAAAGACAAACAAAATGAACCTCGCTGCCCCTAGGCAGCTGCACAAGCCCCAGGAAGTAATAGGCCACAGTTAGGAGCAACAGAGTCCACAGCAAAAGGCCAAAGGACCTTTAGACAGAAACTGTAACTGTTCAAGTAGCCTACACCAGCAATAGTCCAAGGAACCTCCAGGCAGCAACCAAAGCAACAGTATAAGGGCTGGAAAGTGCACAATTCCTACTTTGGTCCAAGAAATGACATCAACCTTCAGTCCAGATCCATGCCCTCAGAGAGCAGTACAGGTCTAAGTTTTCAAGTTTCAGCTCTCTGACATCAATCTCCAGGCTATCTCTTTCTGTCTACTCTGGGCTCCACCCCCAGACTTTACTGCAGTCAATAGGCTGCAATCCCATTTCTATGGTCCCAATCGCGAATATTTTCCTAATCAATCTGTTCAACAGTGTTATCATATGCATCTGGAGCATGTAGAGATAGTGCATCACAACAGCTCTCAAGGAAAATCCAGGATTCTTTGTCTTTTCTTTTGCACAATTGCAAATGTAAAGTGGTGATGATCATTACCTTGTTCTATTCTTTTTCTTTTGTGCGACAGATCCACCAACATTTTCTTGTTTTCCATGTGCTCCCTTTCGGTTTCACCCATCCTTCAGCATTAATCACTTTTCAATGTTGTTCTGCTATAAACGTGGTGAAGAAGCCCTCTGACACACAATCACAGATTATAGCATTCTGTTTTATCATATTTAGCATAAATAACACCAGCATGGTCCTCCTTCAGTCTCTGTGAGGATTTCACCAACACTGATTTGGTATACATTGGAGGTATTGTTTTACCATGTGGCAGCAGGAACTTTGACACTGAAACAGTTGATCATGTATCATTTACAATCACAATGTGCTTGCACCCACTGGTGCCGGCAAGAGTGGGGAAGACTTTGAGGGCAAATTTAGATTCTGGACTGTCAGGGCCAAATGACACCTCCTCTACAAAAAGCAGATTTCAACACAAATTGGTGATTGGTGGCTTCATCCATTCAGAAAGCATTTGGCCTGCCTCGCAAGATGCTCATCTTAGTCATCGGAACAACACTGCAGTGCAGGTTTTATGATCATTTATTCCAGCTATGCAAGGAGAAATCTGCCTTAGTTATAAAACTGAAACAAAGCTCTGGAATACACAGAGAAGTTGAAAGACATTGTACTGCATGCATTGCATTATCTAAATTACAAATTACAAACAAAGAACACAATGGCCATTCTGTGTCATAGGTTAATATTGTTAACATCTCCTTAAGCAAGACAGTGAGTAGTCAGTGAATCTTTCTCCTACTTTATCAAAGTTTGCTCCCCCCTTCCCTACTGTGCTTTGATTTCCCAAAACCTTCTCAGAATTAGTTTTTTTTAAAATTGCCTCCTGTTTGCACAGGAGCTTACAATGATATTGCTAACATTATCCTTTAGGATGCATAATAGGCAGTGAATGCACAATTGAAATCTGCTGTTTGTTTTCAGAGCGAAAGCACTGTTCAACTCCCACAGTCCAAATTCCCCTAACAAATATGTTACCTCACACTTCAATGACAGGTAGGATTTAAACCTAAACGTTCTGGCACAAAGGTAGGGATAATATCACTGCACACAAAGCCTTTGACCTTTTCTATGTGTTTAAGAGGAACATGTTAATCAATCTGTCACGCACGTCAGCACACACATCTGACACAGCTGGGACTTGAACTCAGATCTTCTGACTAAGAGACAGTGACATTATCACTGGCCACAAAACATTCCTCCAGAACCCATGCACAGTCATTTTCCAGTACATTGCTTTCCTATTATCCAGAAGTACCAATTCTTTTCTGCCAATTTGCCAGTAGTATTCTGTTGCCAGTGCTTTGGTCACTTTGACTAATTTATATATTAAAAATACTTTACCTAATTCATCATTCTTGTCGGTGAGGCGGACAAAAGGACAAAAATTTGAGTTGTGGTTTAACTCAGTTTTATTAACAAAATATTCCTTATAAAAATACCATGTGATCGTTTTCCAAATTTCACAATATTTTCTCTCTTACCTATCTGCCTGAGAAAGAATATTACCCACACTGATCTACAGGCTTGAACTGAGCTGTTAGAATCTCTTTCCTTTCCAATGTAGGACTAGTTTTCTTCCACCAAACTAAATCTCACAGGTTAGGGGGCAGATCTTCTCCTGGCTGTTCTTGGTTATTTTGCCATAAGTCGTGCTGCAAGCCCTTGCTGAGGGCATGGTTTCCAGGCATGTGTTTTTATCCCCCTCACACTGGACACAAAACAACGCTGATGCACACCTCTCCCAAAATGAAGGGATGCCATCAGGGACCCACTAACGTTAATCAGACACACTTGGTTGCATAGAAAAATCAGATACAGGAGACAACTGTGTCCCAAATGCGAATGTTTGCACAGCCATAGAGTCATAGAGATGTACAGCATGGAAACAGACCTTTCGGTCCAACCCATCCATGCCAACCAGTTATACCAACCCAATCTAATCCCACCTGTCAGCAGCCAGTCCATATCCCTCCAAACCCTTCCTATTCATATACCCATCCAAATGCCTCTTAAATGTTGCAATTGTACGAGCCTCCACCATGTCCTGTGGCAGCTCATTCCATACACATACCACCCTCTGCATGAAAGTGTTGCCTCTTAGGTCTCTTTTATATGTTTCCCCTCTCACCTTAAACCTATGCCCTCTAGTTCTGTACTCCCCGACCCCAGGGAAAAGACTTTGTCTATTTACCTATCCATGCCCTTCATAATTTTGTAAATCTCTATAAGGTCACCCCTCAGCCTCCGACTCTCCAGGGAAAACAGCCCAGCCTGTTCAGCCTCTCCCTGTAGCTCCAATCCTCCAACCCTGGCAACATCCTTGTAAATCTTCTCTGAACCCTTTCAAGTTTCACAACATCTTTCTGATAGGAAGGAGACCAGAAGTGCATGCAATATTCCAACAGTGGCCTAACCAATGTCCTGTGCAGTCGCAACATGACGTCTCAACTCCTGTACTCAATACTCTGACCAATAAATGAAAGCATACCAAACGGCTTCTTCACTATCCTATATACCTGCGACTCTACTTTCAAGGAGCTATGAACCTGCACACCAAGGTCTCTTTGTTCAGCAATGCTTCCTAGGACCTTACCATTAAGTGTATAAGTCCTGCTAAGATTTGCTTTCTCAAAATGCAGCATCTCGCATTTATCTGAATTAAACTCTATCTGCCACTTCTCAGCCCATTGGCCCATCTGGTCAAGATTCTGTTGTAATCTGAGGTAACCTTTTTCGCTGTCCACTACATCTCCAATTTTGAAGTCATTTGCAAACTTACTAACTGTACCTCTTATGTTTGCATCCAAATCATTTATGTAAATGACAAAAAGTAGGGGACCCAGCACTGATCCCTGTGGCACTCCACTGGTCACAGGCCTCCAGTCTGAAAAACAACCCTCTACCACCACCCTTTGTCTTTTACTTTTGAGCCAGTTCTGTATCCAAATGGCTAGTTCTCCTGGTATTCGGTGAGATCCAAACTTGCTGACTAGTCTATCATGGGGAATCTTGTCAAATGCCTTACTGAAGTCTGTATAGATCACGTCTACTGCTCAGCCTTCATCAATCCTTTTGTTACTTCTTCAAAAAACTCAATCAACTTTGTGAGACATGTTTTCCCACCCACAAAGCCATGTTGACTATCCCTAATCAGTCCTTGCCTTTCCAAATACATGTACATCCTGTCCCTCAGGATTCCCTCCAATATCTTGCCCACCACCGATGTCAGGCTCACTGGTCTATAGTTCCTTGGCTTGTCCTTACCACCCTTCTTAAACAGTGGCACCACATTAGCCAACGTCCAGTTTTCCGGCACCTCACCTGTGACTATCAATGATACAAGTATCTCAGCAAGAGGCCAAGCAATTACTTCCCGAGCTTCCCACAGAGTTCTAGGGTACACCTGATCAGGTCCTGGAGATTTATCCACCTTTACCCATTTCAAGACATCCAGCACTTCCTCCTCTGTAATATGGACATCTTTCAAGATGTCACCATCTATTTCCCTACATTCTGTATCTTCCATTTCCTTTTCCACAGTAAATACTGAATCAAAATACTCCCCCAGTCTCCCCCATTCTCTGCGGCTCCACACAAAGATAGATTCACATCATTGACCGCCTTCTCCTCATAAATTATAGAAATCTGCTCAATAGACCAATCCTCTGAGAAAAGTATCTGAGGTCCCAGCCCTGATGGGTATTGTCATAGATCCATGCTGAGGAGGGAGGATGGATGCCACAATTTTAGAACATTGAACATTGAACACAGAATGTTACAGCACAGTATGGGCCTTCATCCTCAATATTGTGCCGACCTGTGGAATTAATCTGAAGCCCATCTAACCTACACTATTCTATTCTCATCCAAAAACCTATCCAATTACCATTTAAGTGCCCTTAAAGTTGGCGGGTCTATCATTGTTGCAGGCAGTGAGTTCCACACCACTACTTCTCTCTGAGTAAAGAAACTACCTCTGACCCCTATCTATCAAACTTCACTTTAAAGCTATGTCTCCTCATGCTAGCTATCACCATCTGAGGAAAAAGGATCTCACTGTCTAACCTATGTAACCCTCTGATTATCTTACGTCTCAATTAAGTCACCTCTCAACCTTCTTCTCTCTAATGAAAACAGCCTCAAGTCCCTCAGCCTTTCCTCATGAGACCTTCCCTCCATTCCAGGTAAAATCTTAGTAAATGTCCTCTAAACCCTCTCCTTTCCAAAGCTTCCACATCTTTCCTACAATGCAATAACCAGAACTCTACGCAATACTCCAAATGCGGCCGCACCAGAGTTTTTTACAGCTGCAATATGACCTCATGGCTCCGAAACTTAATCCCTCTCCCAATAAAAGCTAACACACTGTATACCTTCTTAACAACCCTATCAACCTGGATGGCAAATTTCAGGGATCTATGTACCTGGACACTGAGCTCTCTCTGCTCATTTACACTACCAAGAATCTTATCGTTAGCCCAGTACTCTGCACTCCTGTTACTCCTTCCAAAGTGAATCACCTCACACTTTCCTGCATTAAATTTGCCACCTCTCAGCCCAGCTCTGTAGCTTATCTATGTCTCTCTGTAACCTACAACATTTTTCATCACTATCCATAACTCTACCGACTTTATTGTCATCCACAAATTTACTAACCCGTCCTTCTATGCCCTCATCCTGAACAAAGGTTCCCCTATTTGGGCAGCAGGACAGTGACTGACATGCACCAAGAAAGAGGCAGCTGTCCGGCTGCAAAACATTCCTCCAAACACATGCACAGTCATTCCCAGGACATCTCAGAATGCTGGGAAGAGCTCGACAATCAGCCCTTTTGGACTCAGGGATTTATCCATCAAGAGTCAGATGACAGCACCAGTCAGTTCCTCTAAAGTGACCAGGGCAACCGGTGACAGGAGCTCCCATAGAACACTGCAAGCATCCTCACTGGAAAAATCTGGAGAGAACAGAGCCATGCAATTGGCTGTGATCTGGTTTGAGGGACCCTTGTTGGCCAGGAGTGTGAGAAGCCAAAGAACCAGATCCACAAGCTCCCATATGCACCTCAGGACCCGATGTGTTGCACCCTTGCTATCTTCATACACCCTCTGCAGGGATGGGTCCTCATCAGGATGAGATGTGACTCAGGTTAAGCATCTCTTCCTCCAACTCCTCAATCCTAGATTTCCATCTCTTTATCAACCCCCTTGTGCAATTCTGACAGAAGACATGGGCATGAGTCTTGCCCATCATAGCCTCAAGGAAGGAAAGACACCTATTTCCTTCTCCAGTTGGCCCAGAGCCAGTGGAAAGAGCCCCGGAACTGCTCATCCTTCACTAGCAGTGTGAGTATGGGGACCACAGCAGAGTACAGAATGGGTTGAGCTCCGCCCTCACTGAGGGCTGATCCATGCATGGCACCTGTCACATGCAGATAGCCAAAACACAGGACGCAAATGCCGATGTAACATTCGGGCAGTTGATTCCTGATGCTCCGACACCAGACTTCATAAAAGTGAGGTCGATGGAGTCAGGGTGGAAATTTTGCTTGACATCCACTTTGTTGAATGACTTGACTGAGTTCCTCAACTTCTTCCTCGAAGCTAAACCAACCTGCGTACTGCCTTGGTCCTACTCCTCAAGGGTGCAGTTAATGTCTCTGTTATAGACCAGACCAAACCTCCTCAAAGGAGATAGCCTCCACCCTAACCTTTTCCCATGTAAGGCATGGAGTTCCAGTTGCAACTCAGTTGGTCAAACTACTCCGCTCTAAGCCAAACACACTTTAATTTTACACTATTGTTAAAATATAGACAAAATAAAAATAGAAGAAAAAAATGAGCTTAACTGTTTAACTATCAAAATGTTTAACAAAATAATGTGTATTTTAATGACTATTAATTAACTGTTCCAATAAAGTCCCATAAACAAACCCTTAGCAAAGGCAAATTCAGTAATCTGGATTGTCTCACATTTAATTCTAGCAGTAGGAAGAGAACCCCAGTTTTTAGTTACAAGAGAGAGAAGAATAAAAGTTTCCACATCCAATTTCAAAACCCAAGCAACTGCAGAATGCTAAAACTAAACGTCCTTGCTCTGTGGAAGCTTGATTCACCCATTCAGACTGTTTCTATTGCTTCAACTTACAAAAGAAACCCTAAGCTTCAAAAGCTTTTTACTTTATTGGCTTTAAAATAGATCAGTCAGCACCTATCTCAACTTTCTTCATAAAAGTAACAGGACAAGTAATACCGCTTAAAGCCATAGCATTGTCACACCTCCCTCTTTAAAAAAAACTATTAATATATAACAATGGCTTAATTTTAAAATATTTTTAGCCTCATGCTATTAGTACACTACAGTGCATATACATGACATTGACTGTAAGCATGCAAACATTCAACATGACAGTTCATTTAAGTCCATTTTATCCTGCCACCAAATGCCTACATTTTCCTTCATCAAAGTTGTGACAATGCATCAGCAATTTGTTCACTGATCCTGCCACATATATAATTTTAAAATTGAATGATTGCAATAATAAATCCAGAATTGGCAGAAGCATTAGAATGGTAGCATCAAACTTTAATGTTGAGGGTTTTTAGCCAAGACTACCCAGATTGAGGAATTGAGGATTGAGGAATTCAATTTGTACTTTTTGAAATCAGGAGTGAATTAACTAAATTCAGTCCATTTGAATTCGTTTTTGGGAATGATGCAAGAAGACCACCGAAATTAATTAAAGAGGAATTGTTAAGTCAGAATTCCAAGACTACATATTGAGACTATGTGTCAAATTTACGGAAAGATTGAATAGGCAGGTGAGTTGGCTAGACAACATTTGAAGGTAGCAAATCATGTGATGAAACAGGAAGCAGAGAGAAATCAAAAATTTGTAATTTTGCTAGTGGAGATGAAGTGTTATTATTACTCTCAGTGATAGCTGAACCATTAAAAGCATGGTTTAGTGAGCCTTATCAAGTCAAAAGAGATTTTAAATTAGATTAATTACAGTGTGGAAACAGGCCCTTCGGCCTAACAAGTCCACACTGACCCGTCGAAGAATAATCCACCCAGACCCATTCCCCTACATTTACCCCTTCACCTAACACTACAGGCAATTTAGCCAATTCACCTAACCTGCACATTTTTGGACTGTGGGAGGAAACCGGAGCACCTGGAGGAAACCCACGCAGACACGGGGAGAATGTGCAAACTCCACACAGTCAGTCGCCTGAGGCAGAAATTGAAGCTGGATCTCTGGCACTGTGAGGCAGCAGTGCTAACCATTGTGCCACCGTGCTGTGAGGTGAACTATTTGATAAGAATGCCAGATAGAAAGGAATCTCATGACACAGAACATAGAATGTAGAACATTACAGCGCAGGATAGGCCCTTCGGCCCTCGATGTTGCACCGACCTGTCACACCAATCTGAAGCCCATCTAACCTACACTATTCCATGTACATCCATATGCTTGTCCAATGACGACTTAAATGTACTTAAAGTTGCCGAATCTACTACCGTTGCAGGCAAAGCATTCTTTACCCTTACTACTCTCTGAGTAAAGAAACTACTTCTGACATCTGTCCTATATCTATCACCCCTCAATTTAAAGCTATGCCCCCTCGTGCTCACCGTCACCATTCTTGGAAAAAGGCTCTCCCTGTCCACCCTATCTAACCCTCTGATTATCTTATATGTCTCTATTAAATCACCTCTCAACCTTCTTCTCTCTAACGAAAACAGCCTCAAGTCCTTCAGCCTTTCCTCGTAAGACCTTCCCTCCATACTAGGCAATATCCTAGTAAATCTCCTCTGCACCCTTTCCAAAGCTTCCACATTCTTCTTATAGTGCGGTGACCAGAACTGTACACAATAACGTGTGTCAAGTAAGTATGCTCAAACCATATTTTGATAGGGAAGGAAAGCAAAAGGAGAATGTGTTACTGGTTACAACACAGACTGAAAAACCAGTGGACAGAGGAAGGGGCCTTGCCTTCCTCCAGGGTCCACCAAGAAACATGGTCATTCCAGATCAGCTCAGCAGTTCTCCAAACTACCTGGAAGGACCAGAAGACCAGTTTGAAATTATTTCAGTGGTTCAAATCTATCTGGGGTCTGCTGTGATGACACAGATTTCCTCAGAGGGAAATGGTTGGGGAGTTCAGGGAGGGGAAGGGGGTTGCTAGGGAATCCATAACCTTGCTGGAGCTGACTATACTTCACCCCTTTCACTGTGTTGGGGGCTTAGGGAGGAAGGTGTGGAGGTAGAACCTCAGTGCAACCAGCTGGATTGTCTCTCCAGGTGTCACCATATCCAGGATCATCAGCCTGGCATTCTTCTATGGACTTCATTGGGGCATGATCTAGGTCACTGGATGGCAGAAATTCAAGGACTCACACTTTTTCTGACATTGGTTCACTCAGCCCGTGGAGTAAAAAGACCTCTCCAGACTGAGGCACCCGGTGCAATGTTTGGAGAGAGTGAGGAAATCACCTTCCGCTTCACCACCAAATGATAACTTGGTCTTGATCACAATACCAGCATTGTGGCCCTGGCAGTGGTCCGGTTTGTTCCTGGGCATAGGCAGTAGTTGAGCAGCAGGACCCACTGAATCCCCTGAGGCAGCACCTGACTTGACAGGGCATGAGGAGAAAGTGAGGACTGCAGATGCTGGAGATCAGAGCTGAAAAATGTGTTGCTGGAAAAGCGCAGAGGGAGGAAGAGAGCTTTTCCAGCAACACGTTGACAGGGCATGACAACAGACCTGATCTTTCTGACCGTGTTGGACAGGGAAGAGATTTCAACAGCTGCCTCTCGAGTTAGGTGCAGTACCCAAACTGTTGGTGATGAAATCTCATCCTACAGGGAATGGCATTTATTCCTGATAGTAACAATATCTTTGTGTCTTTCCTCATTCCCAATTTTTCTTTGTTCCTTGCACCTCCCCCCAAGCCTCTCAAGAAACACAAAGGAGAAGGCAGGGGAAATGAAAATTTCAGGGAAGACTGCTACTGTTATCTCTGGCCCTAAATTGGGGCTCCACACTCTGATGATGAAAGGAGAGGTGGTGGGTGCAGTCACATGTTCCCCGCACTGAGATGTTGAAGGCCAGGGACTGGAATTGGGATCACAGGACAGAGGTGCTGAAAATGGGGACTAGGTTTGATCTCCACATTGAGCTTTTGAAGGCTAGGACTGGGCTTGACTATACAGGTATGGCCACGGGGATGTTTTCACACTAAAGGGACCTGATTGAGCCGTGGACTGTAGTCTTAAGGTTCCAGAGAACAAGGGTGTTGCATCTTTGTGCTTTGTCTTGTGCCATGTTTTCCTTACATCTGCAGGCTTAGTCCCCACCCCACCAGAGGACATTACCATGGCAAGCATTGGATTAAGCCCTGTTTGTGGGGCTCCAAATGTTGCCTTAGGGGACATAGGGGCAGGTGCAACTGCAGGTTGCACAACAACACAGGTGCAACCATTAGCAGCTGCCAGTGTGGCACTAGCAATCGTAGATATTAGGCAATTCTTTCTATCGAGTCCCACCTCCTTGCATAGATAATGACAAACAGTGATATCCATCCATAACACCAATTGACAGCCTCCTTATGGAACGAAGTCCCCACCTTAGTCACCACCTCATAGGCCAAACTGACAAAGACCTACACTTGAAGGAGTAAATATGTCAGATATTGCTGTCCTTTAGCTCAAGTGGGCTGGGCACTATCTTGAACCTCACTTCTCCCAATGGGGGAAAAGAAGCTCATTGGCAATAATGGCACACTTGACATCTGTGCTCAGATCTCCAAAGGACCCACCAGCAGTTAGGCCTTGCCTGCATTGAGCTCCTTTTCTAAGGCTAAGTTATCTACGCACTGATTCTGGATTAGTGGTGCTGGAAGAGCGCAGCAGTTCAGGCAGCATCCAAGGAGCTTCAAAATCGACATTTCGGGCAAAAGCCCTTCATCAGGAATAAAGGCAGTGAGCCTGAAGCGTGGAGAGATGGGTGGGGTGGGGAGAAAGTAGCATAGAGTACAATGGGTGAGTGGGGGAGGGGATGAAGGTGATAGGTCAGGGAGGAGAGGGTGGAGTGGATAGGTGGAAAAGGAGCTAGGCAGGTAGGACAAGTCCGGGCAAGTCATGGGGACAGGGCTGAGCTGAAAGTTTAGAACTAGGGTGAGGTGGGGGAAGGGGAAATGAGGAAACTGTTGAAGTCCACATTGATGCCCTGGGGTTGAAGTGTTCCGAGGCGGAAGATGAGGCGTTCTTCCTCCAGGCGTCTGGTGGTGAGGGAGCGGCGGCGAAGGAGGCCCAGGACCTCCATGTCCTCAGCAGAGTGGGAGGGGGAATTGAAATGTTGGGCCATGGGGCGGTGTGGTTGATTGGTGCAGGTGTCCCGGAGATGTGGACTTCAACAGTTTCCTCATTTCCCCTTCCCCCACCTCACCCTAGTTCTAAATTTCCAGCTCAGCACTGTCCCCATGACTTGTCCAGACTTGTCCTACCTGCCTATCTCCTTTTCCACCTATCCACTCCACCTTCTCCTCCCTGACCTATCACCTTCATCCCCTTCCCCACTCACCCATTGTACTCTATGCTACTTTCTCCCCACTCCTACCCTCCTCTAGCTTATCTCTCCACGCTTCAGGCTCACTGCCTTTATTCCTGATGAAAGGCTTTTGCCCGAAACGTCAATTTCGAAGCTCCTTGGATGCTGCCTGAACTGCTGTGCTCTTCCAGCACCACAATCCAGAATCTGGTTTCCAGCATCTGCAGTCATTGTTTTTACCTCGATATCTACCCACTGAGACCAAAGGGAAAAGACAGCATTACCATATACTTTAGACGCTGCGACAATGGATAATGGACCAATGGCACCAGCCACCACCTCACGCAGGGCTCACAGACATATCTGGGCAGGCAGTACTTCTATCATCAGGCTCTTTGATAAGAGCCTGATGATTGACAGGGCCACAGCTGCTGCTGGGACTGAAGCTGTATAGACTACCCGAGTATGGCTTTCACTGGTCCTGCCACAGGCGTATTGGTGTTGTAATCACCATTGTACTTTGGGTCACAACTTGCCTCTCAGTGATTGAGAAAAACAAACAAAACAAAACAAACCCTGACAGCCCTTAGACAGCTCTGCAGGCCTTAGGAAAGAATAGGCCACAGCAGCAAAGTTCACAGCAATTGTTCAAAAGGCTCTAGGCAGCAACAGTCCATGGGGCCTTCAAGCATCAACAGCACAAGGGCTCCAGGCAGTAACCAAAACAGCATCAGTCCAGGAGTCTGCAATGGACTATGGCAGACCCCCTCAAATATTTGAAGAAGGTAGCCTGGACCCTAACATTTTTTTTATTTTAAAGGCAGATGTGAAGTGAATATTCCAGGAGTGATGCAGCTGGTCAAACCACTTGACTTTAAGCAAAACAGAATTTATTTAAACACTACAGTTGAAACACGAACAAAAGAAAACAGAATTTAGAATAGTTTAACTAACCAACTCGACACAGCTATTTAACTAAGCAGCAGTTCCAATTCCTGCAATACCATATAAAACACCCCTTGACGGAAGGTAAATTCAAACACAGGTTCTTGCTGGCAGGAGGAAACAACGTCCAAAGAAAGTTCAGAAAGAAAGCCAGCCAGGAGCCATTTCCTGAAACTTCGAAACTTTCTCTACTGCAGCAGTTTCTCACTGTTACAACTAAAATAAACTAGAAAGGGCCTGAAAGGGGAGAGCTGGCCACTCCCCTGCCATTGTTAAACCAGGCTCTTGCCCAGACGTTTTGTCACCTCTGCCTTCACAACCTCTCTTAAAAAAACAGACAAAATAACCTTCTTAAAGTGGCAGCATTGTCTCAGAACCTCCAAGAAGCACACAGTAATTCCCACTCTGGCCAGTCCATAGCACCAACCTTAGCTTCAAGCTCTATTCTGAGCTTAAGGTTCCACTCTCCAAACTCCTCCGCTTCCTCCTCTCCAAGGCAGCAGCAACTAACTTCCTCATCCTAGCTAGCAGGACACAATCCAAACTCCCAATGCCTTCTGGGTCCAGAGATACTATTGCAACACAATATGTGCTTAAGATAGATACTTCTAATCAACCTGTTGTTACACACCTCTTGAGCAGGTAGGACTTGATCCTGAGTTTTCTGGCAAAGAGGCAGGGACAATAGGTGGGGGAATTAAGAGTTACAGAACCAAGATGTAGTTAGATCAACCATGATATATCAAGAAAGTACTGGGGACTATTAAACATTTTTTATATAAGATGTCAGTCCTTTTATTTTCTCACACCTAGAGTGCTCTTAGACACAACTAAAAGTGCTTTTTGTTCTATCACCAAATGACCTGTGGTGTTTTTATTTTAATCTATTAACCACCAGCAGTAAATTACTTGTGTTTCCAATTGTTTAATTTATGTGCAAAGCCCATTAAAGGCAATGCAATTTATTGAAGGTGAAGGAGAAGTAAGGAAAGGGAGAGAGGGCTAAACCAAAATGTAGTTGGAAAGAGAGATAAAGGATTTCATCAACTGCAGTGAAGAACCCAGTACTTTGGTTTTATGCCCATAAGTGTTCGCATATGAAACAAAATGGTTTTATTTTCCCATTACCAAATCACCATGATATTTTTCCCTTCATTTGTTTTGAAGTACTAACTGCTGTGAGTAAATCATGCATATTTTCCAACTGAATATTCACATGTAAAGCCCATTATGGGCAATACAAACTATCAAAAGATGAGGCAGAGGTAGTGAGAATAGGAAGATGCTAATTCAAAATGGAGGTGGAGGGGATAGTAAAATAGCCTCCCTCTGGGGTGCCCACCTCTCTCTGAAGCATTGAGAGTATTGGTTGACACCATGTGTTCCATCTCCAGGGACTCTCAAGCATGAACAAAGCCCCAGAAGGAGGTCAAACAGTCAGCAGAAATTAGTCCATCCCAGCCCGCTGCCTGGATCTGTTAATAGCCAATTTGGTCAGATCTAGGAGCAGACTCATAGGACTCAATGGGCCAAATAGTCTACTGTAGGGATTCCATGATTCTACGTACACAGCATGGAGGAAACTAACTCATTTATGACCAACGCTCGCATCCTATAAGGTAGCACTTGGAGCAGTAATAAAGTACTGTAGTTTTGAAGTACGGTACCTTTTAAATGTTAAGCAGACATAATAACCACTACACTGCAGAAACTCAGTGCACATTACAACTCACTTCAGTGACAGTTAGGACTTTAACCCAGACTTCTTGGTTCAAAGATGGGGCAATACCATGCACCACAAGATCCTTGGCCTCTTTTAATATGTGCTTAAGATGGAATATTTTTATCTGACCTATTCTGACATGTTATTACACAGCCCTTGAACCCAAATCTAATGGTTTAGAGGCAAGGACATTACCACTTTGCCAGAATAACTCTTTATGAGGTTAAGCCTTTGATTAGGCAAATGCATTAAGGGAACAGAACAAAGAAGAAGCTAGATCAATGGTAACTTTTGGCTCCAAGGTAGAAGACAGAGGGTGGTGGTGGTAGAGGGTTGTTTTTCAGACTGGAGGCCTGTGACCAGTGGAGTGCCATAAGAATCGGTGCTGGGACCTCTACTTTTTGTTATTTACATAAATGATTTGAATGCGAGCATAAGAGGTACAGTTAGTAAGTTTGCAGATGACACCAAAATTGGAGATGTAGTGGACAGCGAAGAGGGTTACCTCAAATTACAACAGGATCTTGATCAGATGGGTCAATAGGCTGAGAAGTGGCAGATAGAGTTTAATTCAGATAAATGCGAGGTGCTGCATTTTGGGAAAGCAAATCTTAGCAGGACTTATATGCTTAATGGTAAGGTCCTAGGGAGTGCTGCTGAACAAAGAGACCTGGAGTGCAGGTTCACAGCTCCTTGAAAGTGGAGTCACAGGTAGATAGGATAGTGAAGAAGGCTTTTGGTATGCTTTCCTTTATTGGTCAAAGTATTGAGTACAGGAGTTGAGAGGTCATGTTGCGGCTGTACAGGACATTGGTTCAGCCACTGTTGGAATATTGCGTGCAATTCTGATCTCCTTCCTATTGGAAAGATATTGTGAAACTTGAAAGGGTTCAGAAAAGATTTACAAGGATGTTGCCAGGGTTGGAGGATTGGAGCTTTAGGGAGAGGCTGAGCAGGCTGGGGCTGTTTTCCCTGGAGCATCGGAGGCTGAGGGGTGACCTTATAGAGGTTTACAAAATTATGAGGGGCATGGATAGGGTAAATAGGCAAAGTCTTTTCTCTGGGGTCAGGGAGTCCAGAACTCGAGGGCATAGGTTTAGGGTGAGAGGGGAAACATATAAAAGAGACCTAAGAGGCACCTTTACACACAGAAAGTGGTACGTGTCTGGAATGAGCTGCCAGAGGAAGTGATGGACGCTGGTACAATTGCAACATTTAAAAGGCTTTTGGATGGTATATGAATAGGAAGGGGTTGGAGGGATATGGGCCAGGTGGTACTAGATTTGGTTGGAATATCTGGTCAGCATGGACAGGTTGGACCGAACGGTCTGTTTCCATGCTGTACATCTCTGTGACTCTAACATTAACAACCATGTGACACATCTTTAGAGCAGGTGGGACTTGAACCCAGGCCTCCTAGCTCAGAGGTACTAACACTACCATTGCATCACAAGAGCCCTCAAGAAAAAACCCAGTACTTTGCTTATTTTTAATGAGGTCTTCATACTTCCTTCCTTTCATCCAGCATGCTCTTACACACAAATGGTCGGCTTCCTCCCATCACCTAATCACCCCTGGTATTTTATTAAATTCCATCATGGGACCCAGGCATCAGTAGCTGTGTTGCATCTATTGCCCATCTCTAATTACCCAGTTAGGAGTCCACCACATTATTGTGGTCTGGAGTCACACTCATGCGGCACCAGGTAAAGATGGCAGATTTCTTTCCCTAAAGGACATTAGTGAACTAAATGTGTTTCTCCTGGTAATCAACATTGGTTTCATGGTCATCATTAGACTGTTATTGCTAGACGATTATTGAACTCAAATTCTATCATCTGCCATAGTGGAAATCGAACCCAGCTCTCCGGAACATTATATGAATCTCTGGATTAATAGTTTAATGGTAATAGCATGAGAACATTGCCTATTCTTTTCATTTATTAACCACACCAGCAAATCTCCTGTATTTCCAATTTAATAATTTTTCTGTAATGCCCATTAAGGGCTATACAAATCATCATAAGTGAGGGAGAAGTGGGGAGAGGAAGGGGGCTGGCCGAACACTTTAACTCCCTCTCCCACTCCGTCGAGGACATGCAGGTACTGGGCCTCCTCTATCGCCACTCCCTTATCATCTGATGTCTGGAAGAAGAACACCTCATCTTCTGCCTTTGGAAACTCCAACCCCATGGCATCAATTTAGGTTTCATCAGTTTCCTCAGTTCCCCTTCCCGCATCTTATTCCAGTTCCAACCTTTCAGATCAGCACTGCCCTCATGACCTGTCCCACCAGTCCATCGTTCTTCTCACCTATCCACTCCACCCTCCCGTTCGACCTATCACCTTTACCCCCACCTTCATCCACCTATTGCACTCTCAGCTCCCTTCCCCCCTCATCCCACCCTCCTCCCATTTATCTCTCCAACCCCGAGGCTCCCAGCCTCATTCCTGATGAAGGGCTTTTGCTCGAAACGTTGATTTTCTGGCTCCTTGGCTACTGCCTGACCTGCTGTGCTTTTCCAGCACCACTGTCTTGACTACAATAATGTAATATCATTCCATGAATATATGCATGTGGGAAAATGTTAAACTTGCATATGTTGTCCTGCGTCAAGTGGAATAGCTGTATGTTTGTTGACTGTGCCCTCATACTATTTCCTTGCTTCTTTCAAAAAATGTGTCATGCAGCTTTGAACGAAGAACAAAGAACATTACAGCACAGGCACAGGTCCTTCTGCACTCCAAGCCTGCGCAGATCCATATCCTATATCTAAATGTGCCATCTAGATTCTAAGGATCTGTATTCCTTTCCTCCCTGCCCATTTACGTATCTATCCAGATACATCTTAAATTATGCTTTCGTTTCATCCCCTATCACCTCTGCTGGCAATGTGCTCCAGGCACCTACCATCCTCTGTGTGAAGTATTTTCCATGTATATCTTCCCCAAACTAATCCCCCCTCACTTTGAACTCGTGATCCCTAGTAATTGAGTCCTCCACTCTAGGAAAAATGTTCTTGCTATCCATCCTGTCTGCACCTTTCATGAATTTTGTAGGCCTCAATCAGGTCCCTCCCTCAACCTCTTTCTTTCCAATGAAAGTATCTTAATCTACTCAATCTCTCTTCATAGTTAGCACCCTCCATACCAGGCAACATCCTGGTGAACCAGAGTGGGTTAGGAATTGGGAGAGAAGAATAGTTTGGATCTGTCTCCCAAATATGAAAGCTGCTCATGAAGGTAAAATGTTGCCTTGCGTAGTAGCATGTAGATTTAAGGAGCTATTACCTAACTGACTTGCTCCATTTTTCCAATAGCAGCAGTAGTGGGAGGAGCAACAGCAAGAATCGGGGCATGCCAGGAAGGTAAATTTAAAATTATATAAATTTATCTCATGAATAGGCAGAGCACATGCTGAGCAGCAACGGACACTGGACTGCTGAGTAACTGAGTTTGGATGGTTACCCGAAACACGACCCACCATCCTCCATTTCTAACAAAATAAAAGTTCTGTGTGCCAGATTGGTAAGGCAACTATTTTTGTTTTATTCTTTATTTTTCTGCAGTCTTTTGGGGAATTTAGAACAGTGGCAATGGTGCTTAGGACAGTTGAATGTTCTTCCTTCAGAATGTAGGAGGTAAGTGTCACCACTAGTGTCCCTGCTGACTTCATCTGCAGGAACTGCACCCAATTCCAGCTCCTCAAAAACCATGTTAGGGAACTGGAGCTTGAGGTGGTTGAAGTTTGGATTATTTGGGAGGAGGAGGAGGTAATTGAAAGGAGTTACAGGGAGGTAGTCATACCTCAGGTGCAAGAGAAAGGCACATGGGTTACAGTCAGGGAACAGAAAGGTAAACGCCAGACAGTGCATGGATCCCTTGTGGATGCTCCCGTCAATAACAAGTATACACTTTTGGATAATGTTGGGGGGGGACAACTTACTAGGGGTAATCCATGGGGTACAGGTGTCTAGCACAGAGACTGAGAAGGGAAGGAGGCAGATGAGCAGAGCATTAGTTATTGGGAACTCCATAGATTAGATTAGATTCCCTTCAGTGTGGAAACAGGCCCTTCAGCCCAACAAGTCCACACCAACCCTGCAAAGAGTAACCCACCCAGTCCCATTTCCCTCTGACTAATGCACCTAACACTATGGGCAATTTAGCATAGCCAATTCACCTGGCCTGCACATCTTTGTGATTGTGGGAGGAAACCAGAGTACCCGTGCAGACACGGGGAGAATGTACAAACTCCACACAGTCACCTGAGGCCAGAATCGAACCTGGGACCCTGGTGCTTTAAGGCAGCAGTGCCAACCACTGAGCCACTGTGCCGCCCACAATTCAATTATGTTTACGTTAGCGATGGAAAGGGATAGCTATGTGCTGCAGGGCAAGAATTATTGCTGGGGGGAACATAATTGAGATGTGATTAGGAAAGATAAGGATGCATAGAATGGGAAAGGAAACTGCAGGGGATGTACACAATTGAAATGTGGAGCTTATTCAAAGAATAGCTACTGTGTGTCCTGGATAAGTATGTACCTGTCAGGCAAGGAGGAATTGGTTGAGCAAGGGAGCCGTGCTTTAGTAAAGAAGTTGAATCTCTTGTC
This sequence comes from Chiloscyllium punctatum, assembly GCF_047496795.1. Taxonomy (NCBI): domain Eukaryota; kingdom Metazoa; phylum Chordata; class Chondrichthyes; order Orectolobiformes; family Hemiscylliidae; genus Chiloscyllium; species Chiloscyllium punctatum. The sequence goes on from NC_092743.1 coordinate 74,524,452, forward strand.
AAAAGGACGAAGAAGGCTTATGTTAGGATGAGACATGAAGGATCAGTTAGGGCACTTGAGAGTTACAAGGGAAGACTTAAAGAGAGAGCAAGAAAAGTGAGGAGGGGATATGAGAAGTCATTGGCAAGTAGGATCAAGGAAAACCCTAAAAGTTTCTATTAAGTATATCAGGAATAAAAGCATAACTAGATAACGATTCCTGAAGAAGGGCCTTTGCCTGAAATGTTGATTTTCCTGCTCTTCGAATGCTGCCTGACCTGCTGTGCTTTTCCAGCACCACTCTAACCTTGACTCTCATTTCCAGCATCTGCAGTCCTCACTTTCACCTTGATAGAGATTAGGGCCAATCAAGGATAATAGTGGAAAGTTGTGCGTGGACTCCAAGGAGATGTGAAAGTATTAAATGAATAGTTTTTATCAGTATTCTCACTGGAAAAAGACAATGTTGTCAAGGAGAATACTGAGATACAGACTATTAGACTAGACATGATTGAGTTTCACAAGGAAGAGTTGTCAGCAATTCTGGAAAGTCTGAAAATAGATAAGTCCCAGGCCAAATGGGATTTATCCTAAGCTTCTCGGGGAAGCCAGTGAGGAGATTGCCGAGCCTTTGGCTTTGATCTTTATGTCATAATTGTCTACAGGAATAGTGCCAGAAGACTTGAAGATAGCAGATGTTGTTCCATTGTTCAAGAAGGGAAGCAGGTACATATAGACCAGTCAGCCTTACTTCGGTTGCGGGTAAAGTGTTGGAAAAGATCATAAGAGATTAGATTACTTACAGTGGGGAAACAGGCCCTTCAGCCCAACAAGTCCACACCGACCCGCCAAAGCACAACCCACCCAGAACCATTCCCCTACACCTAACACTATGGGCAATTTAGCATGGCCACTTCACCTAACCTGCACATTTCTGGACTGTGGGAGGAAACCAGAGCACCCAGAGGAAACCCACGCAGACATGGGGAGAACATGCAAACTCCACACAGTCAGTTACCTGAGGCAGGAATTGAGCCCAGGTCTCTGGCACTATGAGGCAGCAGAGCTAACCACTGTGCCATCGTGCCACCCACAGAATTTATAATCATCTAGAAAGGAATAAGATGATTAAGGATAATCAATATGGTTTTGTGAAGGGTAGATCTTGCATCACAAACAAAACATCTTTGTGATGGTGACCAAACAGGTGGATTAGCGTAAAGCGGTTGATGTAGTCTATATGGATTTCAAGATAAGGTTCACCACAATAGACTATTGCACAAAAAATGGAGGCATAGCATTGTGGGTCATTTATTATTTTAATCAGAAATTGGTAGCTGAAAGAAGACAAAGAGTGGTGGTTGATGGGAAATATTCATCTGGAGTTCCATTATTGGTAGTGTTCTGCAAGGATCCGTTTTGGGTCCACTGGTGTTTGTCATTTCTATTAATGACCTAGATGAGGGCATAAAAGGGTGGGTTAGTAAATTTGTGGATGACACTAAGGTTGGTTGAGTTGTGAACAGTGCTGAAGGATGTTGCAGGTCACAGAGGGACATAGATAAGCTGCAGAGCTAGGCTAAGAGGTGGTAAATGGAGTTTAATGCAGAAAAGTGTGAGGTTATTCGTCTTGGAAGGAGCAACAATAATAAAGAGTACTGGGTTAATGGTAAGATTCTTAGTAGTGTAGATGTGCAGAGAGACCTCAGTATTCGTGTACATAGATCCCTGAAAGTTGCCATCCAGGTTGATAGGGTTGTTAAGAAGGTATTCAGTGTGTTAGCTTTTATTGGGAGTGGGATTAAGTTTCAGAGCCATGAAGTCATGCTGCAGCTGTACAGAATTCTGGTGCAAAAGTATGTAGAAACTTTGGAAAGAGTTCAGAGGATGCTGCCTGGTATGGAGGAAAGGTCTTATGAAGAAAGGCTGAGGGACTTGAGGCTGTTTTCATTAGACAGAAGAAGGTTAAGAGGTGATTTAATTGAGATATATAAGATATTCAGAGGGTTAGATGGGAGGGACAGTGAGAGCCTTTTTCCTCAGATTAGTGATGGCTAGCACGAGGGGACCTAGCTTTAAACTGAGGGGCGATAGATACTGGACAGATGTCAGAGGTAGTTTCTGTATTCAGAGAGTAGTAGGGGAGTGGAATGCCCTGCCTGCAACAATAGTAGACCGCTAACTTTAAAGGCATTTAAATGGTCATGGATAAACATATGGATGAAAATGGAATAGTGTAGGATAGATGGGCTTCAGATTGGTTCCACATTTCAGCGCAACATCAAGGGCCAAAGGACCTGTATTGTGCTGTAATGTTCCATGTTCTGTGTTCTCAGAAATCTTAGCATGTTGCTTTTATATAACGATCATGCATGTAACCCTATGTATGTTGCATTCTGTGAGACTGACTGAGGGTTGTGAAGAGAAAAGGTAATATGTTGAACACCCCATTTCCTGCACATCTTGAAATGATGAATCATCTACTGCGTTGTCAGGCAACATTTGTTGTGCAATACAGAACATACTTGGTTTGGCAATTAATGTATCAGCAAGCACTAAACAGTGGTATCTTTGATTTATTGCATTAAAGAAAATTTATTGAAACAGTCATCAGAAAGTCATTGTGTCCTTTGACATGGAAAACATCTGTTGCAATCTCCCATCATGATACTGAAGGGGTCTCATGTGAAAAGTAAGTTTCTCATGATTATTGAGGTTGATGGATTTGAAAAATCTCACACTCTTGTTGATGTCTTATTAAAACTGAATCAATGTATGGATTCATGCATCAACCTCCTTTTTTTTGCTGCACCCATGTAATATCCATTTTATGATCTTGCAAGTCTTGCTACATAGCTGGCAAAATTACAACTTGTTATTTTGATGATTGCATAATCGGAGGGTTGAATTCATCTCTGAATAACCAGAAAGCTCATGGACATGGATGTGTTCAGTTTACTGTTGACAATGATCTTTTTCAGCTATTGCAGTGGTAGAATTTGCAGTGGGTGGAGAGGGTGAGGGTTGTGGGGAGTATTCTTGTGGGTAGTTATAGTTACAAACTGTATTATAGTATACCAATGACATAGATAGACCGAGGAAAGGAGTTCTGCAATGACAGTAGGTTTAATGAGCAAACATTGGTAAGATATTCGAGTTCATTATTAAAGATAAGAAATTGATTTGATTCATGTTAATCAGCGAAATGGTGAAAATTCTGAAGGAGACCATCTGTCTATGTTTGGACAGGGAAGGCTTGATCAGGAATGGTCAGCATGGCTTTGTCACTCTCACTCCTCCTCCTCCTCCTCCTCCTCCTCCTCCCTGCTCCCCGTTTTCAGCATATATGCCAATCTTTTCCGAGCTATAATCAGTTCTGAAGAAAGGTTACTGGATCCAAAATGTTCTGCCTTCCCTCCATAGATGCTGTCAGGCCTGCTGAATTTTTCTATCCATTAGCTTCATAATCAATAGTGCTGTTTATTCCAAATATACCACTTTAAACTCACAACGAGACTTAAAGTTAGTTGATAGTTCTCCTGAATGGTTACAATCAATATTTTCTTAATTGAGTAGGAGAAAGTGAGGATGGCAGATGCTGTAGCATCTCTGGAGTGAAATAAGAGTAAATGTTTCAAGTTTCCTCAGATATATTGAATCCAGCCAAGTTAGATATATTGTGACAGAACACGAGCAGGTTGGACTTGAATGCTGGCCTATTGGTGCCAAAGTAGGGACAGGACCACAGAGGCATGGAGCCCTATTCCTGCTATAACTTTGGTGAAAAGTGAAAGAAACCATACTGAAGCTAGTTTAATGAGATATCCAGCAACATTGGTGACTGCAAGTGATAAGATGTGCTTCACTCCAAGCATAGGATGGCATGGTGATTCCATGGTCAACATTGCTACTTCACAGGGCCAAGGAACGGGTGACATCAGCCTTGGGTGACTGTTTGCATGAAGTTTGCATGTTCTCCCTCTGTCTGTTTGGGTTTCCTCCAGATCCTCTGGTTCCCTCCCATAGTCTAAAGAGATGCAGGTTAGGTCATCATGCTAAATTGCCCTGTAGTGCCCAGGAATGTACAGGCTAGGTGGGTTAGCTGTGGCAAATGTGGGGTTATAGTGTTAGGTTTGGAGGGATGGGTCTGGGTGTGATTCTCTTCGTCTGGTTGGTGCCGACCTAATGGGCTAATGGCCTCTTCCCACATTGTCGGGATTCTATGATTTCACAGGAATACAGAAGATAAATGGTGACATATTCCTCCACAAGTCTGGCTCACAGCAGATGCCTTTTTGAGAATTTAAGAAAACTCTCAGATCTACCCCCTGAACAAAAAGATGCTAATGTGTATAATTTCTCAGCCATTATCTCCCAAAACATTTGAATTAAGTAGATGCTCATGAATTGAAAGTGATAACAAACTGGCTAAGTTTTTATTTTCTTAATCATCATGTTACAATCATTCATTAAAATCAAGCAATTTCCAATCTTAAAAGATGCCACAGTTCATCTCAAGTAAAGTTAGTATGTTTGTAATACAGTATTATTGAAAGATGAACTGAGGAATACGTTTTAAGTGATAAAAGTGGCCTTGAAAACAATTGAATTAAATAAAAGAAAAGCTTGCTTAAGATTTGATGAATGTTTAGCAGATGACCAGCAGGAATATAGAACGTATTTGACTATTTGATAGCTATTATTTGATGTGCATAGAAATTTGCAGGTATATCAACTTGAGCATTTGATAAAGTGTGCATTATTTATATTTTGGATAAGACATTGAAACAAACTCATGGAATTCTAGAGATCTACAGTACAGAAAAAGGCCCATATCACATCCATGCCAGTCAAAAACAGCACCTAACTTTTCTAATCATATTTTCCAGCAACTAGTCCATAGCCTTGGTAATGCAAGTACAGTTAAATATTTCTGAAATGTTGTGAAGATTTCTGCCTCTACCACCTTCACAGGTAGTGACTTCTGGATTCCTACTATCCTCTGAGTGAAAAGTTTTTCTTTACATCTCCTCTAAACTTTCTGCTCCATAATCTATGTCTCCTCATCATTGATCCATCCATCAAGTAGAAAATTTTCTTCCTGTCTTATCCTATGTCCCACGCAACTTTATACATCTCAATCATATTCCCACTCAATCTCCTCTGCTCAAAGGAAAACAACCTCAATCCATATAATTTCTTCATAACTGAAACTGTCCAGCCAAGACAACATCTTGATAAAACTCCTTTGCTCCAGTGCTTTCACATACCTTCTATAAATTTGATTCCAGAACTGCCAAAGTTCCATTTTCAGACAGGCACTGTGAGGGGGGATTATCCCAAGCAAGGAAGGTGGACTTTGGTGCATACATATAGGTAAATACCTGAAAAAATATTGGATCAGTGTTTTCAGCTTAAAATTTATGGGGAATTTTAACTTTTCTCCATGAATGTCCTAGTGGCTTAAAGTTCATTTGAGCTTTGTCTTAATTTCTTGTCTGTCACATGGGAGTTACCTATGCTGCAGTATCTTGGAGCTCTAAGGAAGCAAAGCAGTGAGGAAATAAAGATTGAGATTGGTGCCGGTAATGCAGCTCTAAGGAAATCTGAAGATGAGAATTGGAAGTGAAATTGGTGATCTTACCAGGAGAGGTGGAAATGAAGGTGAATACTAATCACTTTTCCATAGTTGTTGCCAAATGTTGTTTTTTGTGGAACAAGTTATAACTATCACTGTCACCATAAGCCAAGTTAGCAAGATCAAAAAGAAACTCACATTATGCAAAACAAAGGGAATGGTTTCATTGAGACTTTGCCAAAATAGCATTCAGTTCAACACATGTTGGAATTATCCAAGTGCCACTTTATTTTTAAAAAATCAACAAAATATTTAGCACAATAGCCACAAAGTCAAATTTCTATCCTACATTACTGAAAAATTATGCTTCATTCAAAACAGAAATTGATCCAAACAGATATAAAGATGTGGGTTCTGGATGCTTTTGACAGGTGAAGACTGGATGATAAACTGATGAAAACTAATTAACATTTATTAACTACAGAAATATGATCCAACAGAATCTTCAACTGAACCTTCTTCGCTCACGTCCCATCTGCTTTTGATCTGACATCACTGCTGATGTAGTCACACTATTAGCAGATAGCTATTAACCTCATGTACCACCACAGACAGCTTAAATGAATGAGGGACCATACCATAAAACTATTTACATTTGGAAGTATCCAGCAATAGAAGTTCACTTTTATTGGATTCATAATTAAAAAGCATTTTCAGCTTTACTGAAATTGGGGTGAATATTCATAGGTAAAGGGATGACTGGAAAGTGAGAAACCTTCAAAAATGTGATAACCAGGGTCCAGGGAAAGTATGCCCCTGTTAGGGTGAAGGGCAAGGCTGGATGACTAGAAAATTTAGGTTCTGGTCAAGAAAGAGAAGAAAGCATATGACAGCATAGACAGAGGAGATCAAGTGAATTCTGAGAGAAGCATAAGGGAAGTAGGAGTATACTCTAGAGGGAAATTAGGAGGGCTAAAAGGGGGACATGAGATGGCTTTGGCAAATAGGGTTAAGGAGAATCGAAAGGGGTTATATTAAGGACAAAAGAGTAACTAGATAGAGAGTAGGGCCTCTTAAAGATCAGGTTAAAGTGGTGCTGGAAAAGCACAGCAGGTCAGGCAGCGTCCGAGGAGCAGGAAAGTCGTTTCGGGCAAAAGCACTTCATCAGGATTGAAGGCAGGGAGCCTCCATTTATCTCCCCACCCCGAAGGCTTCCTGCCTTCATTCCTGATGAAGGGTTTTTTCCCTGCTCCTCGGATGCTGCCTGACTTGCTGTGCTTTTCCAGCACCACTCTAACCTAGACTCTGATTTCCAGCATCTGCAGTCCTCACTTTTAACTCTTAAATATCAGCAAGGCTGCATATATGTGGAACCGCAGGAAATGGGTGAGATATTAAATGAATATTTTACTTTACTATTTACTGTGGAGAAGGATATGGATGCTCGAGAACTTGGGGAAATAAACAGCGGTATCTTGGAAAGTGTCCATGTTACAGAAGAGGAGGTACAGTTTGTCTTAAAATACATAAAGGTGAATAAATCCCCAGGACCTGATCAGATGTACCCTAGAACTTTGTGAGAAGCTAAAGAAATGATTGCTGGGCCTCTTGCTGAGATATTGTATCATTGATAGACATAGGTGAGGTGTTGTGGTTCTGTTCGCCGAGCTGGAAATTTGTGTTGCAGATGTTTCGTCCCCTGTCTAGGTGACATCCTCAGTGCTTGGGAGTCTCCTGTGCAGCGCTTCTGTGATCTTTCCTCCGGCATTTGTAGTGGTTTGAATCTGCCGCTTCCGGTTGTCAGTGCCAGCTGTCCGTTGCAGTGGTTGGTATATTGGATCCAGATCGATGTGCTTATTCAATCAATAATGTCTCATTAAATTGAGTTTTTTGAAGAAGTGACGAAAAGGATTGGTGAAGGCAGGGCAGTGAACATTGTCTATATGGACTTCAGTAAGATATTTGACAAAGTTCCATGAGGTAAACTGGTTAACAAGGTTATGTTACATGGAATACAAGGAGAACTCGCCATTGGATACAGAATTAGCTAGAGGGTAGAAGACAAGGGGGTGGTTGTGGAGGGTTGCTTTTCACACTGGAGGCCTGTGACCAGCAGTCTGCTACAGGGAACGGTGCTGGGTCCCATGATTTTGTCATTTACATTAATGATTTAGATATGAATATAGGAGGAATAGTTTGTAAATTTGCAGATGACACCAAAATTGGTGGTGTGTTAGACAACGAAGAAGGTTACTGATGGGCCAAAGAGTGGCAGATGGAGTTTAATCTAGATAAACGTGAGGTGCTACATTTCGTTAGGGCAAACCAAGGCAGGACATGTGCACTCAATAGTAAGGGAGTGTTGCCGAACAAAGAGACCTTGGTATGCAGGTTCATAGTTCCTTGAAAATAGAGCCACAGGTAGACAGGGTGGTGAAGAAGCTGTTTGATCCATTTGCCTTTATTGGTCAATACAGTGAGTATGGGAGTTAGGAGGTCATGTTGTGGCTGTACAGGACATTGGTTAGGCAATTTTACGAATATTGAAATCAATTTGGTCTCCCTGCTTTATGAAAGATGTTGTTACACTTGAAAGGATTTAAAAGTGATCAAGGGGCAACTTTTTCACACAGAGGTTGGTGTATGTATGGAATGAGTTGCCAGAGAAAATGAAGGTTTGTACAATTACAAATCAAAAGGCATCTGGAAGGGTTTAGAGGAATATAGGCAAAACGTTGACAGACGGGACTAGATTAATTTAGGATTTCTTGTCAGCATGGACAAGTTGGACCAAAAAGTCTGTGCGGAGTCACATCTCAATATGACTCCATGTCTCTAGGGCTCCTTTAATATTAAACATGTTATATCAAAAATATTCAATTCAATGCTTGTGAGTTATGTTACTAAAAGTTAAGCATATGTCAGTGGTGCATCTTTAAAAGATGAAAGATCTTTATTTTCCTTCATCTCCAACAACTTTTGCCTCACTAACATGAGGTTGTGTTCCACAGAAATCAAATTACTGCCAATCTGTTAACATTCATAAATATATATGTAAAAGGTTCTATTTATAAAAGGTTACCTTGTGCTGAAATTTAAGTTTTCATTGTAAAAGTCAACCTTTAATTTTTCTTTTACAATAAGGATTCACATATTATTCAGAATGAACTAGTAAATTAAAGCTTATATGCTGACCATAATAATGCAATCCATAAAATTATAAAGTAATAGCATAGAGAAGGCCATTTAACTGATAGGAAAGTCCCATTTCCTGCTCTTTTCCCTATAGTCCTGCTGGTTTCTTTCCCTCAACTACCGATCCAATATCCTTTCAAAATCATCAAAATTGCCTGTTTCCACCATTATCACAGCGAGCAAATTCCAGATCATTACTATCTGCTCCGTGAAAAAGTGATATTCACTGTGTGAAAAAGTCACATCCACCTTCATATAGAATATGCAGTATAGAACAATACAGCATAGGAATAGGCCCTTTTGCCCACCATGTCTGGGCTGACCATCATGGTATTTGAAACTAATCTCATCTGCATGCACCTGATCCATATTCCTCTATTTTCTGCCTGTTCATATATCTGTCTTAATGTCTCTATCCGATCTGCTTCTACCACCTCACCCGGCAGTGCATTGCAATCAATCTTGCCGAAGGTCTTAAATATACATCCTCTTAGCTTTGAACAATTTATGCATCTTACATATCTCCCCTTTAGCCTCCTTTGCTCTACCGAGACCAAACCCAGCCTCTTCATCATAACACAGGAGTTAAAATCCCTCCTGGAACATTCCATTAAACCTAAACGAATTGGAACTCATTTGAATTAGAAGAATGAGGGGTGAGCTTAATAAACATATTAGATTCTTAAGGGGCTTGGCAGCATAAATGCTGAGAGGATGATTCCCCTCATACCAGAGGGTATCTTTTCAGAATCAAGGGGCACTAATTCAAGATTCTGTTGAGGAGGAATTTCTTCTCCCAGCAGGTTCTGAGTCTTTGGAACTCTTTGCCATAGAGAGCTGTGGGAGACAGTGTCCTTGTGCATATCTAAGACTGAGATAGATTCTTGATTTCACAGAGTCATAGAGTCAAAGAATTGTAGAGACAAAAAGCATGGAAACAGACCCTTCGGTCCAACTCGTTCATGCCGACCAGACATCCTAACCTAATTTAGTCCTATTTGCAAGCACTTGGTTCATTTCCCTCTAAACTCTTCCTATTCATATACCCATCCAGATGCCTTTTAAATGCTGTAATCGTTTATGCATCTTACAACTTCCTCCACCACTTCCTCTGGCAGCTCATTCCAAGCACGCACCACCCTCTATGTGGAAAAGTTGCTCTCAAGTCTCCTTTATATCTTTCTGCTCTCACCCTAAACCTCTTTAGTTCGACTCCCCCACCCCAGGGAACAGACTTTGTTAATTTACACTACCCATTCTCCTCATGATTTTATAAAACTCTATAAGGTGACCACTTAGCCTCTGATGCTCCAAGAAAAAACCCTCCCTAGCCTATTCTGCCTTTCCCTATAACTCAAATCCTCCAACCCTGGCAACATCCTTGTAAATCTTTTCTGAACCCTTTCACGTTTCACAACTTGATAGGAAGGAGGACAGAATTGCACACAATATTCCAAAAGTGGCTCAGCTAATGTCCTGCACAGCTGCAACATGACATTCCAACTCCTATACTCAATGCTCTGACCAATAAAGGAAAGCATACTAAACACCTTCTTCACTAACCTATCTACTTGCAACTCTACTTTCAAAAAACTATGAACCTGCACTTCAAGGTCTCTTTGTTTAGCAACATTCCCTAGAACCTTACCATTAAGTGTATAAATCCTGTTCTGATTTGCTTTTCCAAAATGCAGCACCTCACATTTATCTAAATTAAACTCCATCTGTCACTTCTCAGCCCATTGGCCGATCTGATCAAGATCCTATAGTACTCTGAGGTAACCTTCTTCGCTGTCTGCAACACCTCCAATTTTGCTGTAATCTGCAAACTCATGAACAACCCTGCTATGTTCACATCTGAATCATTTATGTAAATTATGAAAAACAGTGGAAGCAGCAATGATCTTTGTGACACACCACTGGTCACAGGCCTCCAATCTGAAAAGCAAACCTTCACCACCACCCTTTGTCTTCTACCTTCGAGCCAATTCTATATCCAATTGGCTAGTTCTCCTTTGTATTCCATGAGACCTAAGCTTGCTAGCCAGTTTCCTATGAGGAACATTGTCAAATGCCTTACTGAAGTCCGTTTATCATGTATACCCCTCTGCCATCATCAATCCTCTTTGTTACTTCTTCAAAAAACTCAATCAAGTTTGAGAGACATGGTTCCCCATGCACAAAGCCATGCTAACTATCCCTGATCAGTCTTTGTCTTTACAAATATATGTTAATCCTATCCCTCAGGATTCCCTCCAACAACTTGCCCACTATTGATGTCAGGCTCACAGGTCTATAATTCCCTGGCTTTTCTTTACCACCTTTCTTATTTAGTGGCATCACCTTAGCCAACCTCAAGTCTTCCGGCACCTCACCTGTGACTATCAATGATACAAATATCTCAGCAAGGGGCCCAACAAACACTTCCCTAGCTTCCCACAGAGTTCTGATCAGGTCCTCGGGATTTATCCACTTCTATGTGTTTCAAGACATCCAGCACTTGCTCCTCTGTAATATGGACATTTTTTAAGATGTCACCATATATTTACCCACAATTCAAGATCTTCCATGTCCTTTTCCACAATAAATACGTTGCAAAAGTTTAGTATCTCCCTCATTTCCTGCAGCTCCACACATAGAATACCTTGCTGATCTTTGAGGGGCCCTATTCTCTCCCTAGATACCCTTTTGTCCTTCATATATTTATAAAATCCCTTTCAATTCTCCTTAACCCTATTTTCCAAAGCTATCTCATGTTCCTTTTTGCCTTCCTAACTTCACTCTTGAGTATGTTCCTATTGCCTTTAAACCCTCCAAAAAGTAATTTGATCTCTCCTGTCAATATGTGACGTATGTTTCCTTCTTTTTCTCAAACAAAACCTCAATTTCTCTCACCTTCCAGATTTCCCTACACCTATAGCCTTTCATTTCACCTGAACAGAAATATACTGTCACTGGACTCCCATTATCTCATTTTTGAAGGCTTGCCTTTTCCCAGCTGCCCTTTTAGCTGCAAACATCTGCCCCAATCACCTTTTGAAAGTTTTTGCCTAACACTATCAAAATTATCCTTCCTCCAATTTACAACTTCACCTTTTAGATCCGGTCTATCCTTTTCCATCGCTATTGTAAAACTGATGGAATTATTATCACTGGCCCCAAAGTGCTTCCCCACTGACACCTCAATCATTTTTCCCTGTCTTATTTCCCAAGAATAGGTCAAGTTTTGCATCTTCACATAGTGAATCAGAAAATTTTCTTGCACACACTTAACAAATTTCTCTCTATCTAAACCCTTAACACTATGGCTGTCCCAGTCTATGTTTGGAATGTTAAAATCCACTACCATAACCACTCTATTGTGCTTACAGATAATTGACATCTCCTCACAAATTTGTTTCTCAGTTTCCTGCTGACTATTCAAGGGTCTATAATACAATCCCAATAAAGTGATCATTTCTTCTTTATAACGTAATTCCATCCAACGAATGTCCCTGGATGTATTCCCAGGAATATCCTCCCTCAGAACAGCAGTAATGCTATCCCTTATCAAAAACACCACACCCCCTCCTCTCTTGCCCCCTCCACATTCTATCCTTCCTATAACATTTGTATCCTGGAACATTAAGCTGCCAGTCCTGTCCATCCCTGGGCCATGTTTCCATATTACTATAACATTCCTAACCATGCCCTGAGTTCATTTACCTTCCCTGTTAGGCCTCTTGCATTGAAGTAAATGCAATTTAATTTATCAGTCCCACCCTGTCCTCTGCTTTGTTCCTTCCTGCCCTGACTGTTTGACTCACTCCTTTTCCCAACTGTACCCGTCTCAGATTGATCACTTTCCTCACTATTTCCCTGGGTCTTTCCAATCCCCCCACCCCCCACCATAGTAGTTTAAATCTTCCCAAGCAACTCTAGCAAATCTACTTGCCAGTATATTGGTCCCCTTCCAATTCAGGTTCGATCCATCCTTCTTCCACATGTCACTTCTACTCGAAAGGAGTTTGCAATGATCCAAAAATGTGAACCCTTCTCCACTGCACCAGCTACTCAGCCACTCATTCATCTGCTCTATCCCCCTATTTCTACCCTCACTAGCTTGTAGTGCCAGGTGTAATACAAATATTACTACCCTCGAGGACCTCCTTTTTAAATTCCTGCCTAACTTTCCATATTCTTCCTTCAGAATCTCATCCTTCCTATGTCATTAGTTCCAATGTGTACAATGACCTCCTGCTGGTCCCTCTCCCCTTTGAGAACATTCTGCACCCTCTCTAAGACATCCTCGGTCCTGGCACCAGGGAGGCAACACACCATTTTGATTTTTCACTTCTGGCTGCAGAAACATCTGTCGGTGCCTCTGATTAGAGAATCCCTTATCACAATTAATCACTTAGAACCCAACGTACCCCTCATTACATTAGAAACTTGACTGTTCATGCTACATTTTCTAAATCAGCATACATACTTGTTTGAAATAGGGATAGCCACAGAAGGCTCCTGCACTACCTGCCTACCCCTCCTACCTTTCCTGCATCTGTGTTTTTTCACCCTTCCTATTACTGCCATCCATCACACCCCCTAGCTCTTGTAAATTCCTTATTGCCTCTAACTGCTGCTCCAACTGATCCATGCCGATCTAATAGGGTTCACAACCAAACTCACTTCCTGCAGATATGATCATCAGTAACGTGGAAACTCTCCCTAAACTCTCACATCCTACAGGAAGAGCATATCACTCTACCGAAGGCCATCTTTGCTCCTTCACAATCTACAGACCCAGAAAATAACACCATCTTTTGCTCAAAAAGCAATGCTCCAAGCTAATTTATTTTATTGGTTAATATTTTTAAAATTTAATCAAGAAACAGATCTCAATAAAACATATAATCAAGGAAGAATCCACAGTACTCACTACTGTAGACTTACAGGAGAAAGTGAGGACTGCAGATGCCAGAGACTAGTGCTGAAAAGTGTGATGCCGGTAAAGTACAACCAACCAGCAGCACCTGAGGAGCGGGAGAGTCAACGCCCCAAGCACAAGCTCCCCATCAGGAGTGAGGGGCGGAGTTCAAGGGGGCCGTGAGACAAATGGGAGAGGGGGCAGGGCTGGGGCAGGATAGGCATCCAGGAATGCAACTAGGTAAAAACAATAACTGCAGATTCTGGAAACCAGATTCTGGATTAGTGGTACTGGAAGAGCACAGCAGTTCAGGTAGCATCCAAGGAGCTTCGAAATCGACGTTTCGGGCAAAAGCCCTTCATCAGGAATAAAGGCAGTGAGCCTGAAGTGTGGAGAGATAAGCGAGGGGAGGGTGGGGGTGGGGAGAAAGTAGCATAGAGTACAATGGGTGAATGGGGGAGGGGATGAAGATGATAGGTCAGGGAGGAGAGGGTGGAGTGGATAGGTGGAAAAGGAGATAGGCAGGTAGGACAAGTCTGGACAAGTCATGGGGACAGTTACTGAGCTGGGAATGCAACAGGCAGGTGAAGGTGGGGTGCGATGGTGACAGGCTGGAGAGGAGGGCAGAGTGGACAGGCGGGAAGGGACTTGGGTAGGGAGGGCAACCCAAGAGGGCAGCGCTGAGCCAGAGGGCTGGACCAAGGATAAATAGGTGGCGAGGAAATGAGGAAAGGTAGGAGGGGCAGGCGAAACCAAAACTGAACCCACGCAACTGGAGGGCCCCAAGGCACTCCCCCCACAACACGCCGGGTGGCCAAAGTCCGGCAGCTGAGGAGCCCAAGAACCCACACACTCCCAGTGGAGCGGGAGGGGGTGCTGAAGTGGCTGACCTAAAGACAGCCGGGCTCTCGAGATGCCAACTGAAATGCCCCACAACCCGGCACCCTGCCTCCCCAATGCAGAGGATACCACATCGAGAGCAATGGACACAGCAGATGATGTGAGTGGAAGCACAGGCAAGTTTCCACCAGTCTTGGGAGGATCCCCCCCCCTCCCCCCTCCAGGGCCTCAGAAGGAGGTGGGAGCAGAGGGCAGGCCAGCAGGGGGCCTGAATCCAACAAAGGATCCTTAGAGGGAACTGCCCCCCCACAGAATGCAGATAGGGGTGGGAGGGAAATATATCCCTAGTGGTGGGATCTGTTTTTAGGTGGCGGAAATGGCAGAGGATGATGCGTCGTATCTGGAGGTCGGTGGGTTGAAGGTGAGAACCGGACGTCGGGGGGGGGTTCTGTTCTTGTTGCGATTGGAAGGGTGGGGTTCAAGGGTGGAGGTGCAGGAAGCGGAGGAGATGCGCTGGAGTGCATCATTGACCACATGGGAGAGGAAATTGCGATCCTTGAAGAAGGAGAACATTTGGGATGGTCTATGGTTGAATTGGATCTCCCCGGAGTAGATGTGGCAAAGGGGGAGGATTTTGAAGTAAGGGATAGCACTTTTGCCGGAGACAGAGTGGGAGGAGGTACAGTCCAGGTAGCTGTGAGAGTCAGTGGGTTTGAAGTATTTGTCCATGTTGAGTTGGTTGCTGGAAATGGAGATGGAGTGGTCTAGGAAGGAGCGGGAGGTGTCCAATTTAGTCCAGGTGAACTCAAGATCAGGGTGGAAGGTGTTGGTGAAGTTGATGAATTATTCAACCTCCTTGTGGGAGCACGAGGTGACAATGATGCAGTCATCGATACAGCGGAGGAAAAGGTGGGGAATGGTGCCTGTACAACTGCAAAAGATAGACTGTTCCGCATACCCGATGCAGAGGTAGGCACATCTGGGGCCCATGCAGGTGCCCATGGCTGCCCTTTTGGCTTGGCAGAAGTGCGAGGATTTGAAGGAGAAATTGGCGAGGGTGAGGATTGGTTCAGCCAATCGAATGAGTGTGAAAAGCAAGGGTAGGGGTTGGGACAGCAGGAAAGGGAAAAAAATGGAGGGCTTGGAGGTCTTCATCATGGCGGATGGATGATACAGGGACGGGATGTCCATGGTGAAGATGAGGCATTGGGGGCCAGAGAAACCAAAGTCACAGAGGTGGTGGAGGGTGTCTGTGGCGTCTCAAATGTGTGTTCGGAGATCCTGGACCAAGGGGGACAGGACAGTGTCAAGGTATGCAAAAATAAGTTTGATGGGGCAGGAGCAAACTGAGAGGATGGGTTGACCGGGCAGTCAGGTTTATGAATTTTGGGTAGGAGTAGGATTGGGTAGTATGGGTTTCCCAGACTACGAGGTTGGAGGCTGTTGGTGGGAGAATACTTAAGGTGATGAAGTTGTGGAGGGTCTGGGAGATGATGGTTTGGTGATGGGAGGTGAGGTCATCATCGAGGGGGCAATAGGAGGAGGTGTACATGAGTTGGAGCCTGGCTTCAGTGGTGCAGAGGTTAGTGCGCCAAACTACCACTGTGCCAGCCTTGTCTGCTGGTTTAGTGGTGAGGTTGGGGTCAGAGCGGAGGGCTGCGCATTGTAAGGGTGAGAAGATGGAGTGGGTTAGAGGTGGATAGGTTGTGGCAGTCAATGTCGCAGTGGCAGTTGGAGATGAAGAGATCGAGGGTGAGTAACAGACCAGTGCGAGGTGTCCAGGTGGATGGGGTGTGCTAGAGGTGAGAAAAGGGGTCCTTGAAGGGTGGGCAGGAGTCCAAATGGAAAAATGTAAGCATGAAGAAGAAAAGTTCAATGTTGCAACACGCGTCGAATGCATTGGTCCGGCACCGTTTGGGGATGAAGGTGAGGCCTTCACTAAAGACTGATTGTTCATCCGCAGTAATGGAAACATCTGGGGAGATGGTTAAAAACACAGCAGGGCTGGGACCTAAGAGTGGGGCTGGAGGTGAGAGTGAAGACGGAGACTGTCGCTGCAGTGAGTGGGGTTATGGGATTGTGGGTGATGTCACCAACGGAAGTGACACTCACCATATCGGTCGGTGGGAGGTGCGGAAACAGTGCCCTTGGCAGCATCCTCGGGGGGGGGGAAGTGATGTAACATGTGACGTTCATGATGTCGTCGACAGTGTTCTGGTGAGAGGCATCATTGAGGGCGGATGGTCTTCAGTGGCAGTGAATCTTGTGGTGGGTGCAAAGGTGGTTGTCTTAGTCGTGATGACAGAGGCAATTGTCTAGGCGGCGATTGCGAAAGGCGGTATAGTTGGCAGTGACTGCGGTCTGTGGGGCAGTGAGGGTGGAAGTAGGTTATGGGAATAGGAATTTGCATGTAAGGTGTATTGGATTAGCCTGTTGAATGGCAGACCAGGCTTGAGGGGCTAAACAGCATGTTCCTGTTCCTGTTTCTCATGGTCTTATGGTTATGATCCTCAGCAAACTCTCAAAGACTCTCACATCTTCCTTAAGTACAGTAACATTAACTGGACACAAAACCCTCATTCAATATTACTTCATAAATCTCCAGCCTCAAAGATGGTCCTTTTGGAACATTGTCTGTTGATGCTTCATCCTGAGCCATTTCCTTCGCAGTTTAATTGTCTCATATAATCTCAGTATATCCTCCATGCTTTGGTACTCAATACCCCTATTTATGAAGCTCAAAATGACATTACTAATTACTCACTTAATATGTGCTGCCTAGTTCAACAATCAACCCCTCAGCTCTTCTGTGTCTGTGCATTCTTTCACCTATCACCTCACAATAAGCTGTAACTGCTGTTTGTTTGCCCATTCTGCTAAGTTCTCTACATCCCCTTGCAGTGATTTGATATCATCTTAACCATCTGTCACAACTCCAAGTTTGGTAAATTTTGGTTCTAGCATTGATCTTTTAGGAAATCCACTAACTTTTGTCCTCCAGTCTGAAGAAAAATGTAATTTAATTATCATGCTTATATGCAGATAGGGAAATTCCACTAAATATAAAAGAGATGATTACTTTTTACTGAGTCAGTTTTGAAATTGTATTTAAAACCACATAGACTGAAAAGTTTCAGGCAAAATCCCTTCATCAGGAACATTGATTCTCCTGTTCCTTGGATGCTGCCTGACCTGCTATGTTTTTCCAGCACCACACTCCTGACTCTTGTTTAATATAATTGGCAATGAAGAGAAAATAAACAAGTTGACTTGTCTGATAGCTTTCTGGGGAGCTTTGCTGTCAGTGGACACTGGATAAACCTGAGCAAACAGAGCTATCTTCACCTCCCACCAAACCACAGTCATATCAAATATTACAATTGTCATCATATTACCTCTTCGTGGATTTTCTATTTTAGAAAATTAAATTTAAATGAATGAACAGAAAATCTGAGATGTGGGTACATAATTTTAATACCATATGTGAGAGAGACTTAAATTGAAGTTTACCAGCCTTGTGACAGGACACATATGAAGCACATACTAAAGAATTGGCTTAGATCTTCAGCCATGGAATGTCATGGATTTAAAATGTACATTGGCACAATAGAAAAGCACTTAATCTTGCCATATATTTATTATGGTCTTCAGCTTTGTTTTTGATCTTTCAGTGTTATGTTGCACTGTAAGGAGTATCTGCAAAGTGCTCTCTAAATTTTGCTATTCTCCTTTCAAAATGTTAGTTATAAAATTGTCATCATACTCACAAGCAAAATTAGTTTAATTATCAACAATTGCATTCATACAGTACAATTCATGTAGGAAAATCATAGGGCTCGATTTTCCTGTTGGGGCAAAACAGAGGTATATGCAAGTTAAACTGTGGCCTTTTAGTGCTTCATCTTTAGCAACTTCCTGCTCCAGCTACTTAATGCAGCCACCCATAGAGAGAACCACAAGGGTATTGATGAGGTACAGAACTGAAGAGTCCATACCCTTTGATGTCAGCAGTGGAAGAATATCCCCTGACGTCCAGTTGCTTTGCAGTGCTGTGATGAGTGGTTTTTTCTAAGTTGTGCTTTTAACGATTTTTAAGCTTTCAAATATTTTTTTTGACTTTTATGAGTTTGCATAACCTTTGAGTAAACATGAAAACATCTTGAAATGAGTTTAAAAAGTATTTAAAATGAAATAACTTGCAAAGTATAATTTACAGCTTTGTAAGTGTAGCCCAGTAAATACAGAAACAATTTCTATACTTTAAAAAGCTTTTGATTTCTTTTATATTTTTGGAGTTTGAACAGCTGCTGGTTATAAAATTTATTAGTTCAAAATATTTTTGCAGTGATTAGTGGGTAGGGATGTTAGCTATTCTATAAGTTTGTTTTTAAATATATTCTGTGTAATAGAAAGGTCCTTCCAATATAGTGTTTTCTGTAAGTCATATCACACAACTGATAAAAAGTCTGTAATTTTTAGTGTTAAGTTCTAGGCAAGGTCAGGACATTTCTTGTCTCAATGTTCACCACTATTATGAATAGAAGAACATTGCTTAGAGTCAGAGACTTTTATGACAAAGGAAAAGAGATTGTACCCCACCAATTTTACATCAGCATTTCCCCAAGGAGTTTTCTAGCCTAATCCTATTTTTGTGCTCAACTTTGTGCTCTTAGAGTCATAAAGTCATAGAGTCATACAGCACAGAAGCTGATCCTTCAGTACAACCAATTCATGTTGAACGCAATGCTAAATTAGACAAGTACCCCCACCTGCTCCTGGTCTATATCCCTCCAAATCTTTCCTATTTATCGTCTTAAAGTTATTCAGTATTGTATGCAGTTTTGGTCTCCTTATGATAAAGGGCAATACTGGCATTGAGGCAGTGCAGAAAGGATGACTAGACTAATTTCTGGGATGACAGGCTTGTTGTGTGAGCAACAGCTCTGACAGGGCGAGACAGAATGGAAGGAGGGTTGATAATTCCCCTGACTGGGATGCCTAAAGCAAGTGACCACAGTATTAAGTACAGACAAGTCAATCTGCACTCAGAGACTGGTAAACCTGGGAAATTCTTTATCACATAAGGCTGTGGAAGCCAATGCACTGAATATAAATAAGGATTTCTAGATATGAATGGGATGGGAGAGAGCAGGAGTATGGCATGGAGATTGAGGATCAGCCATTATTATATGGATAGGGGGAGCAAGCTCAATGGACTATAGGGACTACTGCAGTTCTAATTTTATATTTTTCTGATGGTTACTCACATAAGGTGATATATAAATTGTATGGGAAAAATGTGTTGAAGAGATGTTTGGCCATAAACTAGAATGGGGGAGGCTCAATATGTGGAATGGCTACTTCTTTCCCTATGTTATGGTAGTCATTGGGAAAACTCTGCAAATGTCGTCACGACCTCTCTCAGTTGTTAGCAAGGAACCTCTGCAGAGTCAACAAAATGGGGTTTCCTGTTCCTTTTTCTGATAACTAGGTTGGTGCCGGCTGATGCTTTTATCCTTTAAGATGTCACAACAGCTTGGTGCAATTGAGTGTCTTGTTTGATAGTTTCAGAGGCCATTGATGTGTTCATCACATGTCTGTGTATCTGGAATCACTTTTTGGCCAGACCAGAAAAAGAGTGCACTTTTGCTTCCTGAAAGTACATTGGTGGAGCAAACTGGTATTTACAATCGAAACTGGCTTCTTGTGTTTGTCTTGTAATTCTTGACAAAGAAAACCGGAATCTTGAAAACTTCTATTCATTCAACCATGAAACACCTGAGCTGCAGATTTAAGAAGTCACTAAATTTTCAAGTTTCTTTTGAAAGATGTGATTTTTCATCCTTGACGTAACAACTTAGCAAATTGAGTTGAATATTTTTATTTCACTTACATCCATATTTTGGGATATCCAAAATTGTCATCAGATCAGTTTCACTGTGTTGAAAATCTGTCTCCAGCCTGCACTTACTTTCAGCATTGTTCTCATGAGAGGCACAGGATAGCTTAAATTTACCTTCATATATTAAGTGTAAACCATTATCACAACCTAATTTGTCTCCCAAATTATTATATATTTCATTTCGGGTTTTTTTTTCATTGCTCTTTTCTATTTGCAATATTGTCTGGCATAGAAAGGATTATGGTTATGAACCAGAGATTTAATGTACAATCTTTTCAAACCATTATTTTCGGAAATAGCATGTAATTCAGTGAGGTATGTTGTCAGCATGGGCCCCTTGCTCAGTTTTTTTTTAATTGCCTTTGAGGAGGTGGTGGTGTGCTGCCTTGTTGAATCGCTGCAGTCCGCCTGCTGTGGGTTGACCCACAATGCCATCAGGGAGGGAATTCCAAGATTGTGACTCAACAACAGCAAAGGAATGGCGATATATTTCCAAGTCACAATAGTCTGTGACTTGGAGGGGAACTTGAAGATGATATTGTTCCCATATTTCTGCTACCCTTGTCCTTCTAGATGGAAGTGATCATGGGTTTAGAAGGTGCCTTTAGTGAATTTCTGTAGTGCATCTTGTAGATAGTACACACTACTGCTACTCAGCATCGGTGGTGGAGGGAAGTACATCCATGTGGATGTAATGCCGACCAAGTGGCACTGTTGCCTCACAGCGTCAGAAACCCAGGCTCAATTCCCACCTCAGGACTGTGTGGAGTTTGCACATTCTCCCCGTGTCTGTGTGGGTTTCCTCTGAGTGCTCCGGTTTCCTCCCACAGTCCAAGAATGTGCAGGTTAGGTGAATTGCCTATGCTAAATTGCCCGTAGTGTTAGGTGAAGGGGTAAACGTAGGGGAATGGGTCTGGGTGGGTTGCTCATTGGTGTGGACTTGTTGGGCCGAAGGGCTTGTTTCTACACTGTAAGTAATCTAATCTAATCTTTAAAAACGTGGGCTGCTTTGTCCTTGATGATGTCAAACTTCTTGAGTGTTGTTGCAGCTGTACTCCTGACTTGTGCCTTGTAGATGGTGGACAGGCTTTGAGAAGTCAGGAGGTGAGTTACTTGCCACAGTATTCCTAGCTTCTGACCTGCTCTTGCAGCTACTGTGCTTATGTGGTGAGTCCATTTGAGTTTCTGTTCATTGATAACCCCCAGGGAGATTCAGTGATGGCAACACTGTTGCATGCCGGGGGCAGTGGTTAGAATGTTTCTTATTTATGATAGTCATAGCCTGGTATTTGTGTGGGGCAAATGTTACCTGCTGCTTGTCAGCCCAAGCTTGGGTATTGTTTCAGATTTTGTTGCAATTGAACATGGATGCTTCAGTATCTGAGGAGTTGTGAATGGTGCTGAACATTGTGCAATCATCGGCCAACATCCCCACTTCTGATCTTATGATGAAGTAGCAGAAGATGGTTGGGCTGAGGACACTACCCTGAGAAATTCCTACAGAGATGTCTTAGAATTGAGATGACTGACCTCCAACAACCTCAACCATCTTCCAATGTGTCAGGTATGACTCCAACCACCAGAGAGTTTGCTCCTCATAGCTACAACCAGTTCTGCTAGGGCTCCTTGATGCCACACATGGTCGAATCCATCCTTGATGTCAAGGGCTGTCATTCTCACCTCACCTGTGGAACTCAGCTCTTTTGTCTGTTTGGACCAAAACTGTAATGAGGCCAGGAACTGAGTGGCCCCGGCGGAACACAAACTGAGAATCACTGAGCAGGTTATTGAAGACAACATCTCTTCATCAACGAGAAAAGATGCATCCAAACAAGACCACAAAGTGTTAACACTTCTAACATTTTCCTAAGTCAGTTTAATACATTCCAGAGCAAAACAAACATGGAGTATAATTCCATAAATCTCAGCTATGATACATAGCTGCTAATCAAAGATTTTCTCTCTCAAAGTGCAAATCAAAATGTTCCCCCAGCCATTCCAATTGTTCACAAGTTTTCATTCCCCCCACCTTTTCTAGTTATTTTTTGCAAGGACAGGGTTTTGCGTTGCTTCATCTGTAAGGATGCTGAACAGTGCTCCTCATTGTCACTGAAGTCAGTAGAGGACTCTTTTGTCAGGTTATTTTGTCCCACTTTCCCTGGCTCTTTTTGGTGCATTTCAATTCAAACAGCATTTAATTGGCTTTTCAGGTTGTTTTTTTATGAATCGATTTCTGTGTTATCTCATTATTTTTCCTAGAACGGATCGATCCCATTAGGAGGAGGCACCATCTTACTCCTTCTTTCTTTTCTTTTATGGTCTTTCCCCAAACCCTTTTAACATCATCCAAGGAGCCTTGTACTTTTGTCTGATTTTTACAGAGGTCAAATTATTGCTCTATGTATTCTTTTAGCTTCAGTAGAATTTCATCTCTTGATATGACAGGTGGAGCCAGCCCATCCTTCGTAGTTTTTGGTAGTTCTGTATATTTATCATCTGCCATTGTGATCTTTATGGGTCTCAAGTCAAGTGCTTAATTAGCCTTGGAGACTATCATGTCAGCTCTGCTGTATACTGACGTCAAATTTGCATTCAGTTTGAGCCTTCCTACTCCACCAAATCTCAGAATCGTGTGAAGGGAAAGACCTTCAAGTCTAGACAACTGACTAAGAAATTGTTTGGGCAAGTTTCCTTACCTCTGAGGCGCCGATAATGGGTCTTTAGTCTATAGAGAGGTCTTGTGTTCTTCAGTGATCCTTGCTGACTACATCAAAATGCTAGATCTCATATTTTTCAATGAGAATCCAAGTTATGGGAGTAGGCTCAAAATATGTCTTTTATTTACAGCGCTACAAGAAGCACAAAGTCACAAAGTATCAAAGCAAAATAACAGAACAAAAAATAACAGAAAAATCAGATAATCATATACATAAAATTGATTAAGAAAATCATAAAAATCAGAACAACAATGAAAATAGAGCAATAAACCAATGGCTTCAAAATGCAATAAAAGTGAGATCTAGTATGTTTTATCTATGGCAGCAATATTTGCGAGCAGCCATGTATTGCTATTCAGTGATGGCCATCTTTTGCTGTTCACTGAAAGTTGGCCCTATCACTCACTGAATTGACTGTCATTTTCAAAACACCAATGTGGGTTTAGTTAACCCATTAGGGGGTTAAACTTTATAGAATCCCTTCAATGTGGAAAGAGGTCATTTGACCCATTGAGTCTGCACACACCCTCTGAAGAGCATCCCAGGCAGATCCCAGGCATTTTGAGTGCGAGCAGCAGCTAAGGTAAGACTGTTTGTTTTAAAAGTACTTACCGGTAGCGGGCAGCGGTGTTTTTTTTCACTCTCTCTTCACAGAAAGAGCGGGAGCAGCAGGGGGAAGTGACGATGACCAGAGAGGCAGCCGAGACCCGGAAGCAGGTAGAGCGTAAGCTTACCTGGGTAGGTTTGTTTCCCCTTTAAAAGCGCGCAGCTGAAGAACCCGAGGCACTACGGAGGTAGTGCCTCCCACCCGCCCTCCTCCTCTAACCTCATAATAAGATCCGTTGTGGTAAGTAGGTAAGCGCTGAATTTTGCTTGTTGTATTCTTTAGACCCAGTTTTGTTTTAAAATAAAGGTTAGCTTCAGAGGGATGGCAGTGAAGGCAGTGCAATGTTCCTCCTGCAACATGTATGAGGTGAGGGATGCCATGGACGTCCCTGCTGATTACACTTGCAGGAAGTGCACCCATCTCCAGCTCCTCCAAGACCGTGTTAGGGAACTGGAGCTGGAGTTGGATGAACTTCGGATCATTCGGGAGGCAGAGGGGGTCATAGATCGGAGCTATAGGGAAGTAGTAACTCCAAAGATGGCAGATAGATGGGTGACAGTGAGGGGGACTGGGAGGAAGCAGCCAGTGCAGGGACCCCCTGCGGCCGTTCCCCTCAAGAACAAGTATACCGTTTTGGATACTTGTGGGGGGGACGACTTACCAGGGGTAAGTGACGGAGCTCAGGCCTCTGGCACGGGGCCTGTCCCAGCTACTCAGAAGGGAGGGGTGGAGAAGAGCAGAGCAATAATAACTGGGGACTCGATAGTTCGGGGCACAGATAGGCGGTTTTGTGGGAACGAGAGAGACTCACGTTTGGTATGTTGCCTCCCAGGTGCAAGGGTACGTGATGTCTCTGATCGTGTTTTCCGGGTCCTTAAGGGGGAGGGGGAGCAGCCTGAAGTCGTGGTCCATATTGGCACCAATGACATAGGTAGGAGGAGTGCTGAGGATGTTAGACAGGCTTTTAGGGAGCTAGGTTGGAAGCTCAGAGTTAGAACGAACAGAGTTGTTGTCTCTGGTTTGTTACCCGTGCCACGTGATAGAGAGTCGAGGTATAGGGAGAGAGAGAACAGTTAAATGCGTGGCTACAGGGATGGTGCAGGAGGGAGGGATTTCGGTACTTGGATAACTGGGGTTCTTTCTGGGGAAGGTGGGACCTCTATAAACAGGATGGTCTGCACCTGAACCTGAGGGGCACCAGTATCCTTGGGGGGAGGTTTGCTAGTGCTCTTGGGGGGGGTTTAAACTAACTCTGCAGGGGCATGGGAACCCAGACTGTAGCTTTAGGGTGCAGGACCTGGAGTGTAGGGAGGTTAGGAATATGGCATCAATCTTAAAGGAGGGTGCCTGTAAACAGAAGAGTGGCTTGAAGTGTGTATACTTTAATGCCAGAAGTATACGAAATAAGGTAGGTGAACTTGCAGCGTGGGTTGGTACCTGGGACTTCGATGTTGTGGCTATTACGGAGACATGGCTAGATCAGGGACAGGATTGGCTGTTGCAGGTTCCAGGGTTTAAATGTTTTAGTAGGGTCAGAGGTGGGGGTAAAAGAGGGGGGGGGGTGTGGCTTTGCTTGTCAAAGATAGTATTACAGCGGTGGAAAGGAAGATGGACGAAGAATTGCCATCTGAGGTAGTTTGGGTTGAGGTTAGGGATAGGAGAGGTGAGGTCACCCTGTTAGGAGTCTTTTACAGGCCTCCTAATAGTCCTAGAATCGTTGAAGAAAGGATTGCGAAGATGATTCAGGAGAAGAGTGACAGTAATAGGGTGGTTGTTATGGGGGACTTTAACTTTCCTGATATTGATTGGGAAAGCTATAGCTCAAGTTCGTTAGATGGGTCAGTGTTTGTCCAATGTGTGCAGGAGAGTTTCCTGATACAATACGTAGATAAGCCAACAAGAGGTGAGGCCATACTGGCTTTGGTTCTGGGTAACAAACCAGGCCAGGTATTAGAACTAGAGGTAGGTGAGCACTTTGGGGACAGTGACCACAATTCGGTGATTTTTACTCTAGTGATGGAGAGGGATAAGTGTGTACTACATGGCAAGAGTTATATAGCTGGGGGCAGGGAAATTATGATGCGGTGAGGCATGACTTAGGATGTGTGGATTGGAAAAGTAGATTCCAAGGCAAGAGCGTGATTGATATTGTTCAAGGAGCAACTATTGAGTGTCCTTGATAAGTACGTACCTATCAGGCAGGGAGGAAAGGGTCATGTGAGGGAGCCGTGGTTTAATAAGGAATTGGAATCCCTTGATAAATGGAAGAGGGCGGCCTTTGTAAAGATGAGGCGTGAAGGTTCAATAGGGGCGATTGAGAGTTATAAGGTAGCCCGGAAGGACCTGAAGAGAGAGTAAAGAGCAGCAAGGAGGGGACATGAAAGGTCCTTAGTTGGTAGGATTAGGGAAAACCCTAAGGCTTTCTATAGGTATGTTAGGAATAAAAGAATGACTAGGGTAGGAATAGGTCCAATCGAGGATAGTAATGGAAAGTTGCATGTGGAGGCTGAAGAGATTGGGGAGGCACTGAATGAATACTTTTCGTCAGTATTCACTCAGGAACAGGACATTGTTGTCGATATGAATACTGAGGCACGAATAAGTAGAATGGATGGCTTTGAGATATGTAGAGAAGAGGTGTTGGAAATTCTGGCAAGGGTGAAAATAGATAAGTCCCCTGGGCCTGATGGCATTTATCCTAGGATTCTCTGGGAAGCAAGGGAGGAGATTGCAGAGCCATTGGCCTTGATTTTTGTGTCCTCTTTGTCTACAGGAGTAGTGCCGGAGGACTGGAGGCTAGCAAACGTGGTTCCCTTGTTCAAGAAGCGGAGTAGGGATAATCCTAGTAACTATAGGCCAGTGAGTCTCACTTCTGTTGTGGGCAAAGTCTTAGAGAGAATTGTAAGGGATAGGATTTATGCACATCTGGATAAGAATAATGTGATCAAGGATAGTCAGCATGGTTTTGTGAAGGGCAGGTCGTGCCTCACAAACCTTATTGAATTCTTTGAGAAGGTGACTAAGGAGGTAGATGAGGGGAAAGCGGTAGATGTGGTATATATGGATTTTAGTAAGGCGTTTGATAAGGTCCCCCATGGTAGGCTACTGCAGAAAATACAGAGATATGGCATTGAGGGTGAGTTGGAGGTTTGGATTAGGAATTGGCTGGCTGGAAGAAGACAAAGGGTAGTAGTTGATGGCAAAGGTTCATCCTGGAGTGTCGTCACTAGCGGTGTTCCGCAAGGGTCTGTTTTGGGACCATTGCTGTTTGTAATTTTTATAAATGACCTGGACGAAGGGTTAGAAGGTTGGGTGAGCAAGTTTGCGGATGATACGAAAGTCGGAGGAGTTGTAGACAGTGAGGAAGGATGTGGCAGGTTACAGCGGGATATAGAGAAGCTGCAGAGCTGGGCAGAAAGGTGGCAAATGGAGTTCAATGTAGCTAAGTGTGAGGTGATTCACTTTGGTAAGAGTAACAAAAAGATGGGGTACTGGGCTAATGGTCGGATACTTGGTAGTGTGGAAGAGCAGAGGGATCTTGGTGTCCATGTACACAGATCTCTGAAAGTTGCCACCCAGGTAAATAGTGCAGTGAAGAAGGCATATGGCGTACTGGCTTTTATTGGTAGAGGAATTGAGTTCCGGAGTCCTGAGGTCATGCTGCAGTTGTATAAGACTCTGGTGCGGCCGCATCTGAAATATTGTGTGCAGTTTTGGTCGCCATACTATAGGAAGGATGTGGAGGCACTGGAGCGGGTGCAGAGGAAGTTTACGAGGATGTTGCCTGGTATGGTAGGAAGATCCTATGAGGAAAGGCTGAGGCACTTGGGGCTGTTTTCATTGGAGAAAAGAAGGTTTAGGGGTGACTTGATAGAGGTGTACAAGATGATTAGGGGGTTAGATAGGGTTGACAGTGAGAACCTTTTTCCACGTATGGAGTCAGCTATTACAAGGGGGCATAGCTTTAAATTAAGGGGGGGTAGATATAGGACTGATGTTAGGGGCAGGTTCTTCACTCAGCGAGTCGTAAGTTCATGGAATGCCCTGCCAGTAGCAGTGGTGGACTCTCCCTCTTTATGGGTATTTAAGCGGGCATTGGATAGGTATATGGAGGATAGTGGGTTAGTGTAGGTTAGGTGGGCTTTGATCGGCGCAACATCGAGGGCCGAAGGGCCTGTACTGCGCTGCATTCTTAAAAAAAAAATCTATCCCCTAACCCTATCCCCACAATTGCATATGTACCATGGATAATCCACCTAGTATGCACATCTTTAACATTACAGGACAATGTAGTTAGGCCAGTCACCGTAATCTGCACATCTTTGGAATGTGAGAGGAAACTGGAAAAGCCAGAATAAACCCACACAGACACTGGGAATGCTTGCATGATCTACACATACAGTTGCCCTACGCTGGAATCAAACCTGGGTCCCTGGCACTAAGAACAACATTAATAATCACTGAGCCACTGTGCCACCCATGGAAAGAATTGGAATTCCACCACCTGGTAAGAAGGAATTCAAACCTGGGTTTGCAGGACATTAGCTGAGTTTCTGGATTAGTAGTTTAGCAATAATACCACTAGGTCATCACCGCTCCTTAGTTATACACAATAAGGATAGGAAGTGTTGTCAAGTGTGAACATAGATAACATATGTTCCAACATTTTAACACAAATTAATATGACGGTTGAAAAATTATTATACAATCATATCTCTTTCAGTTACTTTTGGAAGAAGCCTCTACTTTGTCACTTTATTGTCAATAATACTTTTTTATTGAAAAAATTATGACAATGCAGCAGATGACACCCCAATGACGCCTCTCAATCCCTACAAAAAACAAACCAGTAGCATGAGGGAATACTCTCCAACAGCTTGAATGAGTGTAATTGAAATAACGCGCAAGAAATATGACCCCATCCACATCGAAGCAGCCTGCTTTATTGTGACTTCATTCACACTTTAAGTATCCACTTTGTCCACTACTACTGCATTGTAATTTGACTGGAAGTCTCCTACCAAAGCACCTTGCAAATCTATTGCCTCAACCATTCAGAGGAACAAAGACAAAGGATGCATGGTACACTATCATTTCAAAATTGACCTCCACATCAAGCACTATTCTGACTTTGAAGCAAATTGGTGTTCTTTCATTATTGTTGAGTCAAGATTCCAGAACTATCTAAGTTACGGCCCAGTGAGAGTGTCTTCACTACATATTCAAGAAACAATATGGTCACCAACATCTTCTCAAGGCAACGTGCAATGGACAATAAAGGCTGGACTTTGTAAAATGATGCTCAAGACCTGAGAATGAATTAAAATGAAATACATATTATCTTCAAACCACAAATGTATCTCAATTTCTTTGCACAGTGGTTGTCTGTACAGGAGGTGTCTTTGTACTTCATTTAAAAGAAGTTTCTTTCCTATCATTCTATGAACAATTTGCAATACAATTAGGCTGTAAAGTCTGTCAAAAAAGTTCAGCTTACATAAATCAGAAACGTTTAATGACAGACATTGGAAAATTAGTAATGAAATATCTCTGTTCAGTGTGCCATAAGGAATTAAGATGAGGTTGTTTGTTTTGTCTCAGGAATTTTAGTATTATCTCATTGACAATTGAGATTCATGAGAGTTTTGCATTAAATCAATTTGGATTTAGAGACATCAGACATAGCTGAAGTTATGAATTGCAGGAGAGAGTGACATTTTGAATACATCTTAACCTCAATACAATTTATAGGTAAGGATTAACATAAACTTCCAACAGGTACAAATTGTCAAGATATTTGCACTATTCTGGTTTGTTTTCTAAGAATTATGTCATGAGTCAGTTCCTGGCATTATCACTACTGATTTTGCTTCATTTTGCTTAACAGAATTCCACTTTTTGGTCGCTACCAGCAACTATTATTGCAAGAACATGTGGATTTAAATCAGTTACATCATACCGGGCTGTGGAGAAGAAGCTGAAACAGAAAGCCTGGAATACTTCCTGATTAAACTACATAGAAAGAATGAGCTTATAAATTTATCTTCTTTTTTTCAAAATAGATTGCATGGACAATTAAATAATTACAGGCAAAATTGAGGACTGCTGATATTGGAGATTAGAGGTGAGAATGTGGTGCTGGAAAAGCACAGCAGGTCAGGCAGCATTCAAGGAGCAGGAGAATCAACATTTCAGGCAAAACATTGATTTTCCTGCTCCTCGGATGCTGCCTGACCTGCTATGCTTTTCCAGCACCACACTCTGGACCAGATTTAAATAATTACAAACAATTCCTTCCCAAATACAATACTTCCCTTTTTCTTTTATCCTTCAGCTATCTGAATATCAATTCACCACCGGTGGCTTATTCTTGGCATTTCTTCAATGACATATGGCTCTTCAAATTATACAGTCAATTATGAGGCTCTGCAGAAAATTGTTAGAAAACTCTCTACCATGTGAAATATTCAAAATCAAAACCACTGGAAATAGCATTATAAAATATTTCACTTAGAGAACTATTAAACCTTGTGCTTCACATTATCTATAATGACTGATGATGAGGCAAAATCAAACACAATACTATCCTACATCTATGAATCCAAAATGCCACACTGTGCAGTGATACAACTTGAGTTTAATGTCATGCTATTGCTCTGAGAGTTAAATCTTACATTTCTTTGGTTAAGTGCAAGTTGCATCAAGTTTTTTGAAGGGCATTTGGCCATGAGGTCAATACGATTTCTCACTATATCTTACCAAACTTGCCTTATTAACTAACTAAATTGATTTGATTGATTTATTGATGTCACATGTATCTAGGTATAGTGAAAAGGTTTGTTTTGTATGCAATACAGGCAGATCATACAATATAAAGTGCATTAGGGTAATAGAACAGAGTGAAGAATACAATATAATGGCTGCAGAGAAGGTGCACAAAAAGTAAGATCAACATTAAATCTAAAATTTGAGAGGTCCATTCAGAAGTCGAATATCAGCAGGAAAAGAAAACTGCTCTTGAATCTGTTGGTACATACGTTTAAGATTTTGCATTTTCTGCCCAATGGAAGAGGTTGGAAGCGATTAAATTTGGAATGGGGGTGGTCTCTGATGATGTTGGCTGCCTTCCCAAGGCAGGGAGAAGTATAATTAGAGACAATGAGGGGAAGATTGGCTTGATTGATGGACTGGGCTGTGTTCACAGTTCTCTGTAGTTTCTTACAGTCTTGAGTAAAGCATTTACTATATCAAGCCATGATGCATCCAGACAGAATGCTTTCTATATTGCATCTATAAAAACTCTTAACTGTTATTTCAACATGCTGAATTTCCTTAGCCTCCAGAGGAAGTATAGGCTTTTTTGACCATCGCATCAATATGAGTGGATCAGGACAGATTGTTGGAGATCATCAGTATTTGGAACTTGACGGTCTCAACCATCTCCACCTCAGCACCATTCATGTAGATATGGGTGGGTTCTCTGTTTGCTAACAATTGCTTCCTGAAGTCAACGACCAGCTCTTAGTTTTGCTGACATTGAGGGAAAGATTGTTACTTTTACACCATGGTACCAAGTACTCTATCTCTTTCTTGTACTCTGTCTTGTCATTGTTTGTGATCTGGCCTACAATGGTCATAACAGCGGCAAACATATAAATGAAGTTAGGACAAAGTTTGGCCACACAATCATGAGTACATAGGGAGCAAAGAACTGAGTATGTAACCTTGTAGGCACCGGTGTTACAAATTATTGTGGAGTAGCTGTTGTTGCCTATTTTAACTGATTCCAGTCTGTGGGTCAAGAAGTCGAAGATCCAATTCCAGAGGGTAAAACAGAAACCTAGGTCTCAGAGTTTAGAGATTAGTTTAGTTGGAATTATGACGTGGAAGGCGGAGAGTTAGTCAATAAGTAGGAGACTGGCATAGATAGCCTTGTTATCCAGATATTTCAGAATAAATGTAGGGTCAGGGGGATGGTGGCTGCCATGGACCTGCTGTGATGGTAGGCGAATTGCAAGAGTTCAAGGCAGGCCAGGAGGCTAGAGCTAATGTGAACCATGACTAACCTCTCAAAGCACTTCATATTTATAGAGGTCAGAGCCACTGGTGGTAGTCATTGAGACATGCTACATGAGTTTTCTTTGGCACTGGGATGATGGTGGTCTTTTGAAGCAGGTGCAGACTTCAGATCATAGTAAGGAGAGTTTAAAGGTGTCAGCAAATACTCCTGCAGGCTGTGGTATGCACAGGACCTCAGTGCAGAAGTTATCTTGGTAACTATGGTATCTCATATGCCCAATTCTAGCCCTTTCATAACATGATCTCCTTCTTGAACAACTCG
The DNA here is from genome assembly GCF_047496795.1 of Chiloscyllium punctatum. NCBI lineage: Eukaryota > Metazoa > Chordata > Chondrichthyes > Orectolobiformes > Hemiscylliidae > Chiloscyllium > Chiloscyllium punctatum. The sequence continues at coordinate 74,556,517 of NC_092743.1, forward strand.
CCACTCACCAGATATCCTGGGATTCACCAATATTCCTTACGTCTATACAATATTTAAAAGCTTAATGTGCAGCCAAGCACTGTCAATTGTTGATGATCATCACTACCAGGAATTTGACACTCCCAACCATCTCCACTTTAGCACCATTGATGTAGACATGGGTGGGTTCTCTGCTTGCTGGCATTTATCCTGGAAGTGGCAGATGGGGGATCTTTGTGCCCTGTTTTGCTTTCCCTGAACTGGAAGTGCTGCTGGATAAAGATGGTGCAGATTTGCAAAGTCCCCTTTTGCTGAGGAATAACTGGAGGCGATAACACCAGGTCATGCCAGCCTGAGTCCAAGATTGTCACCTGGGTGCAGTCTCAGCCATTGGTAGGAATGCCCAGTACCATATTAAGAAGATCAATATCCTTCTTCATTCCACCAGAATTAGTTACAATATCTTCTCTCTGACACCTCTCTCTCACAATTACTTTGTCTCTGCTACTGTATCTATCGCCCACTAAAGTTCACACTCCACCTCTGTCACTGTTGCCTGCAACATCTTCACTGCCACTTACCTAATCCCAATACACTAACACTGTACGTCATCTACTCTGCCATGGGTCAGCACGGTGGCTCAGTGGTTAGCACTGCAGCTTCACAGCACCAGGGACCCGGGTTCGATTCCAGCCTCGGGCGACAGCTGTTTGGAGTTTGCACATTCTCCCCATGTCTGTGAGTTTCCTCTGGGTGCTCCAGTTTCCTCCCACAGTGTGTAGGTTAGGTGAATTGGCCATGCTAAATTGCTCATATTGTTGGGTGCATTGGTCAGAGGGGGGTGGGTTGCTCTTTGGAGGGTCAGTGTGGACTTGTTGGGCTGGGGGAACTGTTTCCACACTGTGGGGAATCTAATCCAATATGCATTGTGAGTTGCCTGATATTTGATTCCTCCCACTTTATGTTGACAGTATCCTGACCTGGACCATGCCTAGCAGCTGATTAACCAGTTTGAAGGCTGAGACCTGCTGACAAAATGACAAGTTTCCTAGCTGTGTATCTAAATGGCAAAGCATGACAGATGAAAAATAAGCCTTGTAGGAATGCTGGGAGGATTCAGGTAGACTAAGAGTGAGTGAGTACTATGACAGTGCGTGAAGAGTGCAGAATTTCAACCTGGTCCAGTCGATAAGCTAAGTGTATATTACTGAGCATGTGTTCTTACTGCAAGATTACAATAAGAGTTGGTGTTGCTGCCCACGAAGTATGATTGAAGTACAAAAGCATCCTTGAGGTGGACAGAAAATGTGCTATGAGGATTCTTAGAGACTGGCACATGTTAGATGTCAATAACCTTGGATGTGGGTGTATGTGGCCAGTGCCCATGAAGTCCAGTGACGAACATGGAGGTCGTAGAGTCATAAGAGTCTTAGAGATGTACAACTCGGAAACAGATCCTTCGGTCCAACTCGTCCATGTTGACCAGATATCCTATATTAATTTCATCCCATTTGCCAGCACTTGGCACATATGCATCTAAACCCTTCCTATTCATGTATCTGCCCATATGCCTTTTAAATGTTGCAATTGTACCAGCTTGCACTACTTCCTCTGGCAGCTCATTCCAGACATGCTCACCCTCTGTGTGAAAAGGTTGCTCCTCAGGTCCCTTTTAAATCTTTCTCCCCTCACCTTTAACCTATGACCTCTAGTTCTGGACTCCCAACCCAGGGAAAAGACAATGTCTATTTACCCTATCCATGACCCTCATGATTTTATATACCTCTATGAGGTCACCCCTCCTCAGCCCAATAATGAAGAAGCCATCACAACAATATAAAAAGGTTTTTCTGATTAATACACAAATTAAGTAGACCATACCTTATCCTCAGTTGCTGACAAAGCTGTAGTGTGATAGTAAAGAAAACAAGTGTATCATTTAGCCAAGGAACTACAGACTCCACTTTGTGCACATGGCTAACTTCACATTTCTGGTTGTTAAACTCACTGTGACACAATGAAAAATACACAGTGAAATTAGCTTTGCTAATATTCCATGTCTTTTTTAGCACATTTACTATGTGTTTCACTGTTAGTGTAAAGGAGCTAGTGATGTGGTGACATTAGAGTAGTAGCCTACCCTGGAATTTCAACTCCAAAAACTTAGAGCTGAGTTTATAGCTGCAAATGAACTACTGAAACCAAGAGTGGAACTGTAGGGAAATGCAAGATTTCTGTCCCCTTTTGATGGCATTTTCTCATTTGTCCTTGATAACTGAATGAGTGCATGCCATTCATAGGCAATAAACCTTGTGCATCTTGCCCCTGAAAACCAACTTTGGCAGCACATATATGGTATGAACCTGAGGAGGTAAACCAGGCAGGCTGCAAACCCCATGCCTCATATTCAAATAGAGGAATTTTAATCATGATGATGTTCCGAGAAAAGAGACTGCTGTAAAAGCAGGGACATGTCTGCAAATTTGTTTCAAAAGTGCAATTGCCAAAATGCAACATCACCTGTTGCACCAAGTCATCTCAACAATGTAATTTAATAGGTAAAAACAATGACTGCAGATGCTGGAAACTAGATTCTGGATTAGTGGTGCTGGAAGAGCACAGCAGTTCAGGCAGCATCCAAGGAACAGTAAAATCGATGTTTCGGGCAAAAGCCCTTCATCAGGAATAAAGGAAGAGAGCCTGAAGCATGGAGAGATAAGCCAGAGGAAGGTGGGGGTGGGGAGAGAGTAGCATAGAGTACAATGGGTGAGTGGGGGAGGGAAGAGGGTGGAGTGAATAGGTGGAAAAGAAGATAGGCAGATAGGACAAGTCATGGGGACAGTGCTGGGCTGGAAGTTTGGAACTAGGGTCAGGTGGGGGAAGGGGAAATGAGGAAACTGTTGAAGTCCACATTGATGCCCTGGGGTTGAAGTGTTCCGAGGCGGAAGATGAGGCATTCTTCCTCCAGGCGTCTGGTGGTGAGGGAGCAGCGGTGAAGGAGGCCCAGGACCTCCATGTCCTTGGCAGAGTGGGAGGGGGAGTTGAAGTGTTGGGCCACAGGGTGGTGTGGTTGATTGGTGCGAGTGTCCCCGACCTATTACCTTCATCCCCTCCCCCACTCACCTACTGTACTCTATGCTACTTTCTCCCTAGCCCCACTCTCCTCTAGCTTATCTCTCCAAGCTTCAGGGCTCTCTGCCTTTATTCTTGATGAAGGGCTTTTGCCCGAAACATCAATTTTACTCCTCCTCAGATGCTGCCTGAACTGCTGTGCTCTTCCAGCACCACTAATCCAGAATGTAATTTAATAACACAGTGCTGAGAAAAATGGGTCAGGCAGCATTCATGAAGAGACAATATGCCAATGCCTCGAGTTGCAGCTCTGATGAAGAGTCATCGAGACTGGAAACACCAGCTTGCCTTCTCTCCATGGATGCTGACCAATCAGCTGTGATTTCCAACAATTTTTGTTTTCAGTATAGATTCCAGCATCTGCAATAATTTGCTCCTACTGAGAAAAATGGACTGTATTGTGGAACTTGATCCCAGGGAAAATCTGGGAAGATGATGCAATAATGCAGTGGTTTGCTCAAGTCATCAAAATAAAATATACAGTTCTATCAGTGCCTCTGTACAGCGATTTAGTATGCACATCCCCACAAGCCTAGGAGTTCTCATTCTTTCTGGAGACCACATGCTACATCCCATGAATTGTCTAATTTGAAAATGCCAATCAAATGGCTGTTTCATTAAAACCTATTTTCCCAGGCCCCTTCAGTTCCAAAGAAGTCAAATTGGACTTGAACTCTTAACTCGGTTTCTTGCTCCACAGATCATGCCAGACCTGCTGAGTTTCTCTAGCACCATTTTTTTTAAAATTTCAGTATTGCTTTAATTATTGCCAATTTTAGCCTTGTCTATTACTTATATATTTTTAAAAACAATTAACTTATAAGCATCTATAGAGATTGGAGAGATCAATCGGAAATATCAAGTCACAAATCAGCTAACAGCAAGAGTGTTTAGATCTTGTATTGCACTGAAGCTGCTTTGAAGATATATGGGAATACAGAAAAGCATTCAGTATTTTAGCAAAACATCAAGGATTTGTAATTTGATGAGTTGTTTGAATCCTGTCCGATTTCAAATTTTTTTTGCCCTTCACTGCAATTTCACAGGAAATATATTCTGTGATATCAACAGTGTAATTGAAGTGGAAAACAGAAAACACCTATTCTTCATCTCAAAATATATACAATCAACAAATACTACTGATGCCATTCACAAAGAACTAAAATGTCTTTATGAGAGTGCACCAAATGCTAATGCAACACATGCAAAGAGAAAGAGACAAATATTCTGGCTCCTGCTTCTCCTTTCATTCATATTCAAATGCTCCACATTCAAAGATGTAAATTGTTACTTCTTCAAATGTGAATGGTGTCAAACCTCAATGTGAAGCATACAGCCCATTGGAAAGGATTGTTAGGTTTGAGAAACTCATTACCTTCCAACCTTTACCTTGGAAATTTCATACCAAACCACGCTTTAGTCATAATGGAATCAATGTATCTATTTCCTACATACAAAACTTAGAGGAGCACTTACAACATAGATCTTGGGTTGTGCAGCACAGAGTTCCCAGCAGGTTTGAAGTTCTTATTCAAACTGGGCCCTTTGGAGTAAGCAATGAACTGAAACTGCCAAGTATTCAATCTGATTTCAAAACTTCTTAATGTCGAGCTTGTATGGCATTGCTGAATATTAATTTCTGCTTTTAATATTTTCTGCTTTTAATAAGGCATTTAACAAGCTATCATCCCCATAAATTGGCAACTACCTGCTGCCTAATGAGGAATTTGCCATATTGTTTTTGATAAACATAAAAATGGAGCAAGATGCTGCCAATTTGAGATTGGATTTATTGGACTGCTTAACTGACTCTGCCACAAATCTTGCCATCGCCCATGGCGCTCAGATCTTGATAATATTCTGCCCACAGTCTACTTTCTCATTCTGAAATAAGAAGGGCACAGGTTAGAGATTGCTAAATTGACACAAATTGTGAAATGACACAGGGAAGGAAGAAAAGTGGAGCATCATTTAGTTGCTCAATTTTATGTCTCTGCAAATAGATATAACAATTAAAGTTTTTGGCAAAGGTCTGCAACATTTTTGGCCATCATGAAAAGGATGTGTGAACAAATTTAAAAACATGACAAAATAGAATAATAAACAGAAAACAGAACGCACTTAAATAAGTTGCATTATTACTAGAATCTAGACACTGCAGGATGTTGAAACCTTTGGAGAATTAAAAAAAAGAGTTTTTTGTGGCTTCAAAATGAGCTAAAATTCTGTACATGAAAAATGTTGATGATAAAATAGAAAAGGGCCACATGCCTGGTCATGGCTATAGCATGTAGAGAAAATGGATTGCACAAATCCATCACTCAACTTTTCTGCTGCAGTGATCAAAAGAGTGATCTTTCGAAGGGACCAGTGGAGGTCACCAACAAAAAACAACAATAAAAATTGCTCTAGTTTTCATTTCACAACACCAGATTATAGTCCAACAGGTTTAATTGGAAGCACTAGCTTTCAGAGTGCCGCTCCTTCATCAGGTGGAAGGAGCGGTGCTCCGAAAGTTAGTGTGCTTCCTATTAAACCTATTGGACTATAACCTGGTGTTGTGTGATTTTTAACTTTGTACACCCAGTCCAACACCAGCATCTCAAAATAATAGTTTTCATTTGGCATTGTTATGATAATTATCAATAGATCCACAGTTTTCCTGAAATTACAATTTCCAGATTTTTCAAATGCTTACTTTCCAGTTTTATCTTTAATACTGGCATCATAGAGGACACAGGCTGAGTGCAAGTGTAGTTGGTGCTCAGTACACCTTAAGGCAATTATAAAGGAGCCACAGACATATCAGACCAAAGGGTTGCTGTACCATTCACGAGAGGCACTGATGGTGGTAACCTCAGAGTCACCATGTCTCATGGAGGTGAGAGGTTGAGAAGGCGAGTCTTTCCCAGTAACCTCAGCTGATGTGGAAACTGCATCAATGCTTTGGCATTACATTGCATCAAATATCAGCTGTCGAGACAACTGAACTAACCAACAACTGAACTAACTAACGAAACAAACATGAGGCTTGTTTTAAAAAAAAAGCTAAAATTGTTATAATCAACCAGGAGCAGCTCTAAAGATATTTGGCTCAGCTTTAACAGGGATCAGTGTAAGCCAGTAAGAGAACTGAAGTTTGATGACATCATGACTACTAAAACATGCTTTCTATTCACATGGTTACAACTATTCCTGGGACATTAAACAGCATCTGGGGAACTGACTGATCAAAATGATGCAGATCTAAAAAACAGCAAATCAAGAAAAAGGGCAAGAGGAAATCTGTAGAGTTCGGGAAATAGGTGTTCATCCTAAGAGAATTGAAGCAGAGTCTGGTGGATTGTAGCTGGTAAAGGTTACAGACTAGAACATCACATGAATTGGGGGGCTGGGGAGGGTTTGCGGGGGTGGAGTTGTGAGAGCAAAGTTATGTGTTTGATAAGGTTGGGAAGTTGACACTGGATGATGAAGACAAGAGGGAAATGGTGGAGTGAATGGGCCAGAAACAGTCAGGAGCTGCAAGCAGAGAACCATGGAAGCAGTTACTGGTATGCTGATAAAAAGGGCCAATGACAGTATTGGTGTAAACTAGTTTTAGCAGTGATAAATAGTATGATTGGTGCACACCAATAGTATACTTGATGGGCAAAACTGTATAGCTGCTGGCAGAGGCCAAGCTAAGCATGCAAGTACATATGCAGCAAACATTCATGGCAATCAGGTTCAGGAAGCACTTACCTTGCTGTGGTACCAGGTGATGCAGGAATCAGCCACAATGCTACTTTTGTCCTCATTTGCCCTTCTCCCATCCATTTGGCTAGTGTGCGTTTCAGACATTTAACTGAAGATTTGACTTTGATAGTAGCCATTTTTAAAGATACAGCCAACTCCACAGAGAATCCAGCCTCTGGAATCACAATAAAAGGTCATTTAGTCTATTTAGAGCATCCCTCTTCTCCATAATCAGTCCAATTCCAGTGCCCTTATTTAGAAATATTTTTCCTGTGCTTTATGCTTCACTGGCAAGATCAGCATTTGATGCCCATCCTAAGCACCTTTAGGAAAGTAGCCTTCTTAAACAACTGCCAACCATCTGATGTCAGTATACCCAGAGTGCTCTTCAGAAGATATTTACAGAATTTTGATCCCATGACAGTTAAGTAACAGTGATCTGACTACAAGTCAAGATGGTGTTTCTTTTGAAGAGGAATTGCAGATGATTATGTTCCCACCTGTTTGTCACCTTTCTCCTTCTAGGTGGTAGAGGTCACATGTTTGGAAGGTGTCAGGAACTTGACTTGCTGCAGTGTATCTTCTGTACAGTACACAGTACCATACTGTACACCTGTGGTGGATAAGATTTCAATCCGTACTTCAATGCTGTCAGAGCTTCACACATCTATGTTCAGAACAACAGACAACAGCTTTAAACTTCCAAATATTTATCAGAGGAGGTTAAAATTTATCCAAGTCATTGAGCCAAACAGAGGCAGTGGAGAGGTACAGTAAGGAATCAACTGAATATATATTAAAGCTGACCTGGTGTTTGCTGAAAAATCACAGTGTAGATTAGAGTGGTGCTGGAAAGGCACAGCAGGTCAGGCAGCATCCGAGGAACAGAAAAATCAACGTTTCGGGCAAAAGCCCTTCATCAGGAATGGAGGCAGGGAGCCTCCAGGGGAGAGATAAATGGTCGGGGAGGGTGGGGTGGGGTGGGGGAGGTGGGCTGGGGAGAAGGTAGTAAAGAGTACAATAGGTAAATGGGAGGGGGGATGGAGATGATAGGTCAGAGAGGAGGGTGGGGGAAGGTAGCAAAGAGTACAATGGGTGGATGGAGGTGGGGATAAAGGTGATAGGTCAGAGGGGAGGGTGGAGTGGATAGTTGGAAAGGGAGATTGGCAGGTAGGGCAGGTTATGAAGATGGTGCTGAACTGGAAGTTTGGAACTGGGGTAAGGTGGGGGCAGGGGAAATGAGGAAACTGGTGAAGTCCACATTGATGTCCTGAGGTTGAAGTGTTCTGAGGCGGAAGATGAGGCGTTCTTCCTCCAAGCGTCAGATGGTGAGGGAGTGGCAGTGGAGGAGGCCCGGGACCTGCATGTCTTCGGCAGAGCGGGAGGGGGAGTTGAAATGTTGGGCCACGGGGCAGTGGGGTTGATTGGTGTGGGTGTCCTGGTGATGTTCCCTAAAGTGTTCTGCTAGGAGGCATCCAGTCTCCCCAATGTCGAGGAGACTGCATCAGGAGCAATGGATACAATAAATGACATTGGAGGATGTGCAGGTGAACCTTTGATGGATGTGGAAGGCTCCTTTGAGGCCTTGGATGGAGGTGATGGAGGAGGTGTGGGCGCAGGTTTTGCAATTCTGCCGGTGGCAGGGGAAGGTGCCAGGACAGCAGGGTGGATTGTTGGGGTGTGTGGACCTGACCAGGTAGTCATGGAGGGAACAGTCTTTGCAGAAAGTGGAAAGGGGTGGGGAGGGAAATATATCTCTGGTGGTGGGGTCCGTTTGGAGGTGATGGAAATGTCGGCGGATGATGCAGTTCATGTGAAGGTTGATAGGTTGGAAGGTGAAGACCAGGGGCGTCTGTCCTTGTTACGGTTGGAGGGGTGGGGTTTGAGGGCGGAGGTGCGGGATGTGAAAGAGATACATTGGAGGGTATCTTCAAACACGTGGGAAGGAAACTTGCGGTCTCTAAAGAAGGAGGCTATCTGGTGTGTTCTGTGGTGGAAATGGTTCTCCTGGGAGCTGAAAACTCACAGCCAATATGCATTGGTCTTTGAGAACAGTGTCAAACACGTAACAGTAAATTGGCAGTACAGTTTAAAACCTGTCCGATTTTCTATCCTACAACATCAAAATTTCTTTTAATCAATCTGTTTGGACATGTTACCTCCAGGTAGGAAGGACTTAAACCAAACCTTTTAGCCCAGAAGTATTATGCAAACAGAGGGAATTCATTCCTCTTGAAATACATTTTCATTGCAGATGAAGCAGATTTCCCTATGCTTATGCTAGCAATAGCAAGTTAAATGAACTTAATGCCACTCTGAAATAAATGGTTAAGAAATGTGGACTACTATATACTTCCAATAATGCTAGCCAGCAAATGTTAAATGGCTTGTTAGTTACAGTTCATGTTCAGCGATTATTTGTGTCTTTTTTTGTTGATGAAAGTATCCAACTCTTTAGTAACTAATCCTATCTCATTTATTCAAATTCTAGCCAATTTCCTGTATGAAGTCTTTTCACACTTTTGTTCCTTTTGTATAATGTTGACAGTGATTGATGGTTATTGATATAACTCCACGAAGACCAGTATCCATCACCAAGTCACCTTTTATTTCCATGTGCATAAGACAAGACTCTAACCCAGCTAACACAAAGCCGCCACCTAGAGTGAACAGAACCCCAACACTCTCATTTTTTTATATACCCCACACTACCGCCTAACTGCAGTAGTGCTTACTTTTTCCCCAGCACCCATGTTGTGTGTGTGCAGCTGTGAGACACAAGGTGTACCCAACACTCGTTTATTTATTTATTTTTTTATTCATCACTAGTCTCACAATGCTCATCAGCCTCCCTGCATTCACATTCTAGCAAGCTCTATCAACCAGGACTCATACTTCATTTATTGGTTTAATCTCATCCTCCCACGCTGAAATAACACCACAAAAGCAGGTATCCTGTCACCAAATTACCCTTTACTTAAATATATAAAGTCCTTGACACTGATCCAGCTCCCTCAGAGCCAGCTCTCAGAGTGTTAGCACTCCTGTCTTTTTTTTTCTGTCTTTTTTTTTAAACCCCACACTACCGCCTAACTGTGGTAGTGCTTATTTTTTCCCCAGTACCAATGTTGCATTTGTGCAGGTGTGAGACATAGTGAAAGACAAAAGGTGCACCCGTCACTCTCTTTTTTTTCTTTTAACAGAAGCCCTGACACTCCTGTTTAATTTTTTTTTCCCACTTCTCAGTGAACAGAACCTCTGGCACTCCTTTTTAAAAAGTTTTTATTACCCCCACACTACCGTGTAACTGCAGTAGTCCTTATATTTTCCCTAGCACCCATGTTGTGTATGTGTGCAGGTATGAGACACAGTGAAAGACACAAAGTGCATCTGATACTCTCATTTTTTTTTAAGTACAAGGTTTTATTCATTTCCATTTAGGTGGTACAGCCACTACATTTTTGCCAAAACGCTCCTTCTGGCTGGGTGGGGGAAGCCAGATTGTCCAAGTGAAGTCAGTAATACATTCAGACAAAAGCAGACAGTACTCCATGCCCCACTAACTGCTGTCCTCCAGTGAGAGCCTGTCAAACAGGTACTCTCCCAGGAGCTTCCAGACACTTCAGGGTGGTGATGTAGTCTCCAAGTCGCTTGATGATCTCAACATCCTCATCCAAATAGTGGACACTCTCGTTTATTTTTTTTTGGAAGGGAAGGGTACACACTCATACTTATAATTTTTTGTTGTTTATTTTTTTTTCCCAGCACCCATTGTGTGTGTGTGTGTGTGTGTGCGCGCGCGCGCAGGTGTGAGACACAGTGAAAAACACAAAGTGTACGAATCTTTATTCAATTTCCACCACCAGGAAGATAGGAAAACACGGGAGTGGCCAGTGACAAGCACTGCCCTTGACATCAAAGGGCAATGCTGTGTGATCAAACAGTGAAGGGGAGGGTAGGGACTAAATCAAAATAGAGGTGGAGGGGGAAATAATGCACTCCACTCCCTGCGGCGCCCACCTCTCCCTGAACAACTCCAGGGTGTTGGTGGACACCGCGTACTCCATCTCCAAGGACACCCGGGCTCTAACGTAACCCCGGAAGAGGGGCAGACAGTCGGCCCTAACGACCCCCTCCACGGCCCGCTGCCTGGACCTGTTGATGGCCAGTTTGGCCAAGCCCAGGAACAGACCCACGAGGAGGTCTTCGGACCTGCCCTCCCTCCTCCGTACCGGGTGCCCGAAGATCAGGAGCGTGGGACTGAAGTGCAACCAAAAGCAGAGGAGGAGGTTTTTGAGAAAACACCCACACCCAATATACAGGTGGTCCACGGACTCCACAGCGCCACAGAACAAGCAGTTGGGCTGGGAGTCCGTGAACCACCACAATCTGCGGTTGCAGGGGACTGCTGCGTGCAGCACCCTCCATCCCAGATCCCCGAGAGAAAGGGGGAGGACTCCCGCGTAGAGAGCCCTCCACTGGGGATCCCCACTGCCCGGTGGCAAATGGGCACGCCAAGGCGTGTCCGGACGGTGGATGAGGGAGAAGAGGTGGACGGTGTGCAGCAGCAGTCGATACAGGGCCTTCCTTTTAATATCCTTAGAAGAAACAAAATTAAAATTCCAGCGGCGGCTCAGGTTGTGGGGCACAGGCTCCCGCGGGAAGTACGGGACCTTGGGGCCAATGTGAAATTCCATCCGGGCTGAGGTGAGCGCGGACAAGATCCCACCGCACACCTGAGCGTCCTCCAACCGGTGCACTACGTCGGGTCCGAGCACCGCCGTTTTAAGGCGTCGGATGGCGGTGGCCACGTACCGGACGTCTACCGCTGCCCTGCTCGCTATGTCTTGCTGCAGCGTCCAGCCCAGGCCCCCGGCACCCAGCACGTCCCCGACCCTGGTCGCCCTCGCCGACACGGCCCTCCCCTCTGACAGCCACTCGAACCCGCGAGTACGGAGGTGCGGATTCCTGAGCAACGGCTCCCTGACGACAGCCGCTACTCCAGCCGGAGGGTAGGTGCGACGCGATTCGACCATGTTCCAGACAGTGATCAGGTCCTGGTAAAAGACAGGCAGCACCTTGAGGGTGACCTCCAAACCGTCATGGTCGATGAACAGGAGCTGCGTGTCGTAGTTGAGGTTACGCACCTGGCGGAAAAAATATGTCGCCAGGGCGCACCACCTAGGAGGAGGCTCGACGTAAAAGGTATCGCCGCAAGGTCTGAAGGTGGAAAGTCACGACCTGGGTGCGGACTGGCCGCCCTCCTCAATAGGGAGACTCAGAACCTGCACGGCGACCCAGTGCATCTTTTTGTCCCAGAAGAAGTCGCCCAATGTTCTCTGGATGTCAGCGACAAAGCCAGGAGAAGGGACCAAAGTGACCAGCCGGTACCACAGCATGGCGGCCACCAGCTGGTTTATGACCAGCACTCGACTCCTGTAAGATAGCACTCGGAGCAGTCCTGTCCAGCGGCCTAGGCGAGCCGAGACTTTGGCCTCCAGCTCCTGCCAGTTGGCCGGCCAGGATTCCTCAGCCGGGCTGAGGTAGACCCCCAGGTAGAGGAGATGGGTGGTACTCCAGCTGAACCCCCGTAACTCCTCCGGCAGAGAGTCCACCCGCCACGGGCCGACCAGTAGTCCGGAACACTTGACCCAGTTGATCCTGGCGGAAGACGCCGCAGAGTACACGGCCTGGCACTCGCGCATCCTCCCCAGGTCAGCCGGGTCGGTGAAAGTGAGGAGCACGTCGTCGGCGTAGGCCGAGAGGACCACCCCCGTGCCCGCGCCGCGCAGAACCAGCCCCGACAACCTCCTCCGCAAGAGGCGCAGGAAAGGCTCCACGCACAGGGAATACAGCTGGCCGGACAGGGGGCAGCCTTGACGCACTCCTCTCCCGAAGCGAAGGGGCGCCGTCAGGGACCCGTTGACTTTAACCAGACACTCTGCGGCGGCGTACAAAAGTCGGATCCGGGCGACGAAACGCGTCCCGAACCCGAACGCCCGCAGAGTCCAGAGTAGGTACTCGTGATCGACCCTGTCGAACACATTCTCCTGGTCGAGAGACAGGAAGGCGCTTGGCAGACCAGCCCGTCGACAGAAATGGATCAGGTCCCGGACCAGGTGGACGTTGTTGTGTATCCTCCGGCTCGGGACCGTGTAGGACTGGTCTGGGTGAATTATGTGGGCCAGCATGGAAGCCAGGCGAGAAGACAACACCCTGGCGAAGATTTTGTAGTCCATGCTGAGGAGGGAGACCGGACGCCAGTTCTTTAAGGAATGAAGGTCCCCCTTCTTCGGCAGCAGGATGATGACCGCCCTGCGCCAAGAAAGGGGCAGCTGTCCGGCAGTTAGACACTCCCCCAGGACCTGTGCGTAGTCGTTCCCCAGGACGTCCCAGAACGCCCTGAAGAACTCCACAGTCAGCCCGTCCAGCCCCGGGGTTTTGCCCCTCGAGAGCGCCGGTCAGCTCCTCTAAAGTGACGGGAGCGTCGAGCCTTCCGGCGTCCTCCGGGCTGAGCTGCGGCAGGTCCTCCCACAGAACTCTGCGAGCATCCGCGCTGGACGGATCCGGAGAGAACAGAGCCGTGTAATAGTTTCGGATGTGGGCCCTGATGCCCTCCAGATTCAAGACGAGGGACCTGTCGTCGGCCAGCAGCACAAGGAGCTGCTGACGGGTGCCACGCCTTTTTTCCAGCGAGTAGAAGAAAGGGGAGCCGCGGTCCAGGTCCTGGAGGACCTGGATCCGCAACCTCACGTACGCGCCCCGAGCCCCGACGAGCTTCAGGTCCCGGAGCGCGGCCTTCTTCTCTTCATACACCCCGCGCAGGGCCGGGTCCACGTCGGGCTGACCGAGGCGTGACTCCAGGTCGAGCATCTGCCTCTCCACCTCCACGATCCTGGATTTCCGCCTCTTGGTCGACCCCCTCACGTACTCCTGACAGAAGACGCGGACATGAGCCTTGCCCACGTCCCACCATAGCCTCAGGGAGGGGAAGCTTCCCCGCTTCCTTCTCCAGCCGGCCCAGAAACGACAAAACGAGTCCCGGAACCGCTCGTCCTCCAGCAGCAAGTTGTTAAAGTGCCAGTACGCGGAGCCGAGCCTGGCGCCGAACGGAAGGAGTTCCGCCCACACCAGGTGATGGTCCGTGCACGACACCTGCCGCGTGGAGGCCTTCGGAAAACAGGAGGCGTACGCCCGCGAAACGTACAGGCGGTCGATTCTGGACACTCCGACCCCAGGCCTCACGAAGGTGAAGGCGATGGAGTCGGGATGGAGATTCCGCCAGACGTCCACCAGGTTGAAGGACTTGGCCAAGTCTCCCAACCTCTTCCCCGACGCCCAGCCAGTGCGGGCACCGCCGTGGTCCCTGCCCTCGAGGATGCAGTTAAAATCTCCCCCGAGGACGATGCACTGGTTCTCGATGGAGGGGAGATGAGCGGACACTTCTCCGAAGAAGCTCGCTTGCCTCGGCCCAGCCAGGGGAGCGTAGACATTCACCAAGTGAAGCACCACGCCCCCGAGCCGGCCCGTCAGGTGAAGCAAACGGTCTGGCACGGGCTTCTTGACCCCCAAGATCTCCGGCTAAAAATGCGGGGCCAACAGGATAGCCACCCCGCCAGATCTGCAGGTGAGGTGACTCATGTAGACCCCCCCCTCGCCACTCCAGGAGCCAGGTGGATTTGTCTCCCGCAGTAGTGTGGGTTTCTGCAGGAAGCACACCGCATACCTCCCGTCCCGAAGAACCGAGAGGGTCTGGAATCTGTGCTGTGACTCCCTGCTGCTGTTGATGTTGAGGCTGGCTATAGTTGTCTCCATGTCAGAAGCGTTGTGCAACCACCAGTACAGTTAAAAACCGATATATACATTTACTGGGAGGATGGGGGAGGGGCACAGAAGTCCCTCGCCCTCACCAGGAGTGCCCCCAGGAAGTTCCTGACTTGCTTTCATTCATTCGCGTCGAGCCCAGGCGCCTGGCGAGCAGCGTGGGCCGACCAGTAAACTCTTTCAAAGGAGCTCCAGCGGTCGAGCGCCAGTTGGGCTCTATCCCAGCGACTCAGTTTCCTCGACAAATTCGAGGGGGAGATCGGCGGGGAGCACCTGGGACTCGAAAATGTCACTGCAGACAAAGTCCACATCGTCCCCGGTGTCCGCCACCGATCCCGAACCCTCCTCTGGGACGTCGCCCTCTGTCACCGACCCCTCCCCCATTGAGGGGATGGAGGCTGGTCCGGCACCGCCAACTGGCCTCAAACCCCCGGCGACCCCACCCCCAGGGTCACTGGTGCATCCCTTCCCAGAGCACCCCGGGTTCGGGTCATCAGGCGGCAGAGGTTTGGGGCCCTGCTCCCCTCCCGACACCGGGACGCCTGGCTCCTCGAGGAAAAGGTCCTTCCCCAGGGCCAAGGCCCCCAGAAAAAATAGTCTGGGAAGGAGGAACGAGGATAACACCTTCCTCCCCTCCACCGCTCGACAACCCAACAGAGGGTCCACCGTCGTCGCCTGCACCACAGCCCATGCGGTTATTAAAGTCCTCCCCAGGGGCCGGAGGAGTTGAGGCAGCAGGAGGCCCTGCTGTAGCCCCCTGGAGGTTTGGGTAGGTCAGGCCGCAGTGTAGGACAGTTGAGAGGCACCGTTGGCTTGTCCCCTGGAGAGGGCAGCACTGCTGGAGTGTCTCTCACCTCCAAGGGCCGGCACATCTTCCCCAGAGCGACAGGGGAGAATTTATGGGCTTTCCCCTCCCCGCCCGTCTTGGTGGTCATGGGGCCTGAGGTCCCGCCTCCCCCCCAACCCCCTCCACCACCCCCCCCAACCCCCTCCAAACTCTCCCCCTCCCCACCCCCCCCCCCCCAGCCTTTCCCAGAATACGATTGGCTGGGGGAAGACAGGGGGCGTGGCCAGGGTCAGCCATGTCACTTCCTGCCCCGCCCCTGGTTTATCAGGTGATGGCAGGCAGGGCAGGGGCCCAGTTTCCTCTCCGGGGCCCGGAGACACGGTCGCTGCAGGAGGTTGGGCAGCAGTGGTTCCCCCCAGGTTAGTGCCATGGTGTGGCGGGGCTCGGGGGCCCCTGGGCCAGGTGTTGCAGCACCAGGAGCAGGCGTTGAAGCCCCAGGGGTTTCTCTATGGGGGTCGGGGGTGGATGTGGGGTCAGTGGGGCAAGGATCAGGTACGTGTTTGGGGGCCAGGGTTCACGCGCGGGGGTGATGCTGGCACGGCCGCAGGGGCATTGTCATGCCGCGGTGGGGCAGATCGTGGGCTGGGCGTCGGGGAAGGGGATAGGGTGGTCTCCCCATGGGCAGGCCAGACGCGTCACGTCTTCTTGAGTGCCTTCTGGCCGACCGGACGCTCACCCCCCTCCCTGCCGGAGGCTGGAGCATTGGAAGCCTCCGGCTTAGCCTCCAGTGCCAGGGCTTGCGGTCCTGACTTTGGGGGAAGGGGAGTGGGTGCGGCGGCACCACCATCAGCTGTTGGCGTGGGCTGGGCAGCCTTCTGGGTGGGGCAGTTTTTTCTTATGTGCCCCATCTCGTGGCACAGGTGGCACCGCATGCCGTCTGTCGTCCAGAAGGCGTGGTAGGCTGCGCCCTCGTGGAGGAGGGTGAAAGAGCCCTCGGTGACCACCTCCCAGGCCAGGCAAATGAACACCTGACGTCGGAGGGCTGGGTCCTTAAGACCGAGCAGGAGCGGTTGGATCCCTGACCGGATCTCCCCCAAGGTGGTGAGGTGGGAGAGAAGGAGCTCGCTGGCGATGAAGGGCGGGACGTTGGAGATCACGACCCTCTGGGCCGTAACCTCCAGAGGGTCGACGGGCAAATGTGTCCCACACACAGTGAGCCCCCTCTCCACGGCCAGGTAGACCGCCTGCTCGGCCTTTAGGAAAAAGACTGCCTTCCTGTACACGCGGGCCGCAGCGATGATGGCCAGTGGGCTGACCACACTAGCCATGGCCTTGCTGCAGCTTCGATGGTCATATTGGGGTGGGGATAGGCCTTTACCCCCAGGCGTTTAGTTAAGTGCCTGAAGGGGCTTGCGGTTGCGGCCGGGGTTGAGACAGCCGAGCCTAAGGCAGTGGCTACCCCGGCCTAGCTGCGGCTGGGCCCCGCGACCTTCAGTGACGGTGGAGACCGGCCTCAGGCAACAGCAGCGGTGGAAGCAGGCCTTAGACGAGTCCCAGGTAGGCCCTCGGTCGCAGCGGTGGGGACAGACCTGTTGGGGGAGGGTCCCCAAGGCAAGTCCCAGGCAGCAGCAGGTGGCCCTCCAGCAGTGGCAGTGGTGGAGGTTGTGGGGAGGGGCCCAAGGCGAGTCCCAGGCAGCAGCGGTGGTGGAGGCAGGCCTCTGGCAAGTCCTAGGCAGTTCCTTGGCTGCAGCGGTGGGGGCAGTCCTGTTGGGGATGGTAACCAAGGCGAGTCCCAGGCAGCAGCAGTGGAGGTGGGCCTCTAATAACAGCAGCAGTGGTGGAGGTCCTGGGAAGGGTCCCAAGGCAAGTCCCAAGCAGCAACAGCTGAGGCAGGTCCAGGCGGGGTCTCAGAGACCAGCATGTGCCCCAGGTCAGCAGCAACACTGCCTTGATCTGGGTGAGGCCCAGGCTGCAGCTCCAAAAGTAGGCCCCAGACTCAAAAGCTCTCACCTCCTTCTGCTTCTGCCTCCTCTCCTTCTTCCTCTCTCTCTCTCAATGTGGGGCATCTAGTCCAGGAACAGTCCCCTTCAAAGAGGAGAGTCCTTGCACGTGCACACCAACAGTCACACTGATCCAATTCTCAAAAGGGAAAACACCTGAGTGGCTAGTGACAAGCAGTGCCCTTCACATCAAAGGGTGAAACCCTCCTGCTTATTTTTTTTTCTTTTTTAGTGCTTATTTTTTTTCCCCAGCACCCATGTTGTGTGTGTGCAGGTGTGAGAGACAGTGAGAGACACAAGGTGTATGAATCTTTATTCAATTTCCACCACCAGGAAGATAGGAAAACACGGGAGTGGCCAGTGACAAGCACTGCCCTTCACATCAAAGGGCAATGCTGTGTGATCAAACAGTGAAGGGGGAGGGTAGGGACTCAATCAAAAGACACTGATTTTATGCTTTTTTTCCCCCAGCACCCATGTTGTGTGTGTGTGTGTGTCGGTGTGAGATACCGTGAAAGACACAAAATGCACGAATCTTTATTCAATTTCAACCACCAGGAAGATAGGAAAACACCCGAGAGGCCAGTGACAAGCAATACCCTTAATCACCCGTTTTTTTCCTTGTTTTTCCTTTTTTTTAAACACCCACACTACCGCCTAACTGCAGTAGTGCTTATTTTTTTCCCAGCACCCATTGTGTGTGTGCAGGTGTGAGACACAAGGTACACGAATCTTTATTCGATTTCCACCACCAGGAAGATAGGAAAAACACCCGAGTGTCCAGTGACAAGCACTGCCCTTCACATCAAAGGGCAATGCTGTGTGATCAAAACAGTGAAGGGGAGGGTAGGGACTAAATCAAAATAGAGTTGGAAATAATACACTCCACTCCCTGCGGCGCCCACCTCTCCCTGAACGACTCCAGGGTGTTGGTGGACACCGCGTGCTCCTTCTCCAAGGACACCCAGGCTCCAACGTAACCCCGGAAGAGGGGCAGGCAGTCGGCCCTAACGACCCCCTCCACGGCCCGCTGCCTGGACCTGTTGATGGCCAGTTTGGCCAGGCCCAGGAGCAGACCCACGAGGAGGTCCTCGGACCTGCCCTCCCTCCTCCGTACCGGGTGCCCGAAGATCAGGAGCGTGGGACTGAAGTGCAACCAAAAGCAGAGGAGAAGGTTTCTGAGAAAATCAAAAAGGGAGTGCAAACGCCCACACCCAATATATACATGGTCCACGGACTCCACAGCGCCACAGAACAAACAGTTGGGCTGGGAGTCCGTGAACCACCGCAATCTGCGGTTGCAGGGGACTGCTGCGTGCAGCACCCTCCAACCCAGATCCCCGAGAGAAAGGGGGAGGACTCCCGCGTAGAGAGCCCTCCACTGGGGATCCCCACCGCCCGGTGGCAAATGGGCACGCCAAGGCGTGTCCGGACGGTGGATGAGGGAGAAGAGGTGGACGGTGTGCAGCAGCAGTCGATACAGGGCCTTCCTTTTTATGTCCCTGAAAGCAACAAAATTAAAATTCCGGAGGCGGTTCAGGTTGTGGGTCACAGGCTCCCGCGGGAAGTACGGGACCTTGGGGCCAATGTGAAATTCCGTCCGGGCCGGGGTGAGCGCGGACGGGATCCCGCCGCACACCTGAGCGTCCTCCAACCGGTGCACTACGTTGGGTCCGAGCACCGCCGTTTTAAGGCGTTGGATGGCGGTGGCCACATACCGGACGTCTACTCTGCCCACTCTCGTTTGTCTCTGTCAGCTAAGACTCCCAGAATGGTTCAGGTTAACGACCCCAATCATGGATATCATATTCAATGAGATCCACTTGACTGACCTCATTCCAACTTCTACATTCATCCCACACCCCAAGTCCTGGGACGTAGGCTCATTCCTTTTTCTGTACTTTCTCCTGGAGCGTTCCTTGCACCAGGTCCCATTTCTCCGATTCTGCCTTGACTCTCCCCCAACTCTGGTTCAGCATGTATCGGACCGTAGAAGCCTTTTACACCGAGTGTATCAGCTAAAACTCAATTTCTTCTTCAGGCAGTAATACTGTCGATGATGTGTCTATGAAAGTTGTAGGTATGTTTGCTGAGCTGGGAAGTTGATTGATTTGCAGACGTTTCATCCCCCATGACATCTTCAGTGCTTTGGAGCCTCCTGTGCAGAAGTTGTATTAGGTTCATTTAACTTGCTATTGCCAGCATTACCATAGGGAAATCTGCTTCACCTGCAATGCAAATGTACTGTGACTTCTAGAATTTATTTGGTTCCATTCCTGCTGCTTCCGGTTGCTGGTTCCAGTTGTTCATTGTAGTGGCTGGTATATTGGGTCTAGGTCTGTGTGCTTGTTAATGGAGTCGGTAGATGAGTGTTATGCTTCTAGAAACTCTCTGGCTATCTTCTGTTTAGCTTGTCCTATGATCATTGCATTGTCCCAGTCAAATTTGTGGTCCTTGTCATCTGTATGTGTGTAGCTACCAGGGATAGCTGGTCATGGCATTTAGTGACTAGTTGGTGTTCATGGATGAGGATTGCTAGTTGCCTGCCTGTTTGTCCTATATAGTGGTGCATGCAGACTTTACATGGAATCTTGCAAATTATGTTTATCTTGCACATGATGGGTATAGGGTCTTTTGTACTGGTGAGTTGTTGTCTGAGTGTGGCTTTCGGCTTACAGGCTGTGATGAATCCCAGTGATCGAAGAAGTCTGGCTGTCAGTTACGAGATTTTTTTAATGAAAGTAGCGTGGCTAGTGAGTTAGGTCAGGGCATGTCCCCATCACGTTGTTAGGCATCTGCAGATGAAATTGCGGGGATATCCATCCTTGGTGAATATTCTGCAGAGGAGTTCTTCCCTTCGTAATGCTGCAGTATGTAGTAGTCCTTTTGAACAGCTTGTCTTGTGTGTGTTCGGTGGTTGCTGTTGCAGTTCAGGATCTGGCTGGTGTGTGTGTGGCTTTCCTGTACACTTTTGTGATGCACTCACCATTCTGTGTTCTTTCTGCCATCACGTCCAGGAATGGGAATTGATTGTTGGTTTCACCCTTTCTTGTAAATCTGATCCCTGTGAGCATGATGTTGATAATTGGGTGTGTGTTCTCGATTTCTGTTCTCTTAATGATAACAAATGTGTCCTCCACGTATCTGATCCAGTGTTTGGGTTAGATTTGTGGGAGGACTGTGTTCCACTCATTATATCACTGCTTCTGCGATGAGCCCAGAGATGGATGAGCCCCGTTGAACTGACCACCCTGGCCGACCCATTGTCTCAGCATGCTCCTGCCCCACTGAACTCATCTCTACCTACCTCGACACTGTCCTATCCCCCCTAGTCCAGGAACTCCCCACATACGTTCGAGACACCACCCACGCCCTCCACCTCCTCCAAGACTTCCGTTTCCCTGGCCCCCAACGCCTTATCTTCACCATGGATATCCAATCCCTCTACACCTCCATTCGCCATGACCAGGGCCTCCAAGCCCTCCGTTTTTTCCTCTCCAGACGTCCCCAACAGTACCCTTCCACTGACACTCTCATTCGTTTGGCCGAACTGGTCCTCACCCTTAACAATTTCTCCTTCGAATCCTCCCACTTCCTCCAGACCAAAGGTGTAGCCATGGGCACACGTATGGGCCCCAGCTATGCCTGTCTCTTTGTTGGCTATGTAGAACAGTTGATCTTCCGTAATTACACCGGCACCACTCCCCACCTCTTCCTCCGCTACATTGATGACTGCATTGGCGCCACCTCGTGCTCCCGTGAGGAGGTTGAGCAATTCATCAACTTCACCAACACATTCCACCCTGACCTTAAATTTACCTGGACTATCTCTGACACCTCGCTCCCCTTCCTGGACCTCTCCATCTCCATTAGTGACGACCGACTTGACACTGACATTTTTTACAAACCCACTGACTCCCATAGCTACCTGGATTACACCTCTTCCCACCCTATCTCTTGCAAAAATGCCATCCCGTATTCCCAATTTCTCCGCCTCCGCTGTATCTGTTCCCAGGAGGACCAGTTCCACCATAGGACACACCAGATGGCCTCCTTCTTTAGAGACCGCAATTTCCCTTCCCACGTGGTTAAAGATGCCCTCCAACGCATCTCGTCCACATCCCGCACCTCCGCCCTCAGACCCCACCCCTCTAACCATAACAAGGACAGAACGCCCCTGGTGCTCACCTTCCACCCTACCAACCTTCGCATCAACCAAATCATCCGTCGGCATTTCCGGCACCTCCAAAAAGACCCCACCACCAGGGATATATTTCCCTCCCCACCCCTTTCCGCCTTCCGCAAAGACCGTTCCCTCCGTGACTACCTGGTCAGGTCCACACCCCCCTACGACTCACCCTCCCATTCTGGCACTTTCCCCTGCCACCGCAGGAACTGTAAAACCTGTGCCCACACCTCCTCCCTCACCTCTATCCAAGGCCCTAAAGGAGCCTTCCACATCCATCAAAGTTTCACCTGCACATCCACCAATATCATTTATTGTATCCGTTGCTCCCGATGTGGTCTCCTCTACATTGGGGAGACTGGGCGCCTCCTAGCAGAGCGCTTTAGGGAACATCTCCGAGACACCCGCACCAATCAACCAAACCGCCCCGTGGCCCAACATTTCAACTCCCCCTCCCACTCTGCCGAGGACATGGAGGTCCTGGGCCTCCTTCACCGCCGCTCCCTCACCACCAGACGACTGGAGGAAGAACGCCTCATCTTCCGCCTCGGAACACTTCAACCCCAGGGCATCAATGTGGACTTCAACAGCTTCCTCATTTCCCCTTCCCCCACCTCATCCTAGTTTCAAACTTGCAGCTCAGTTACTAACTCCTTGACTTGTCCGACCTGCCTATCTTCTTTTCCACCTATTCACTCCACCCTCTCCTCCTTGACCTATCACCTTCATCTCCTCCCCCACTCACCCATTGTACTCTGTGCTACTCTCTCCCCACCCCCACCCTCCTCTAGCTTATCTCTCCATGCTTCAGGCTCACTGCCTTTATTCCTGATGAAGGGCTTTTGCCCGAAACGTTGATTTCGCTGCTCGTTGGATGCTGCCTGAACTGCTGTGCTCTTCCAGCACCACTAATCCAGTGTTTGATTTTCAGCATCTGCAGTCATTGTTTTTGCCTTAGTGAAGAAGGTGTTTGGTATGCGTTCCTTTATTAGTCAGAGTATTGAGTACAGGAGTTGGGAGGTCACGTTGTATGTGTTAGGCCACTGTTGGAATATTGCATGCAATTCTGGTCTCCTTCCTATCGGAAAGATGTTGTAAAACTTGAAAGGGTTCAGAAAAGATTTACAAGGATTTTGCCAGGATTGGAGCTATAGGGAGAGGCTTAACAGGCTAAGGGGTGACCTTTATAGAGGTTTACAAAATTATGAGGGATGTGGATAGGGTAAATAGGCAAAGTCTTTTCCTTGGGGTCGGGGAGTCCAGAACTAGAGGGCATAGGTTTAGGGTGAGAGGGGAAAGATATAAAAGATATATAAGGGGTAACTTTTTCACACAGAGGGTTGTATGTGTGTGGAATGAGCTGCCAGAGGATGTGGTGGAGACTGGTACAATTGCAACATTTAAGAGGCATTTGGATGGGTATATGAATAGGAAGGGTTTGGACGGATATGGGCAGGGTGCTGGCAGGGGGGACTAGATTGGGTTGGGATATCTGGTCGGCATGGACGGGTTGGACCGAAGGGTCTGTTTCCATGCTGTATATGTCTCTATGACTGTATTTGGTTGTTGAATGTGAAGTGTGTTGCCAAGCACAGGTTTGAGGATGTAGTCCTTGTTGATAGGTTCCCCATCATGTTGTCTATTCTGCTTGTCCAAGAGGTTGGCCAATGTATCTCTGGACAGAGTTTTGTCAATTGAAGTGAAAAGTGCCGTTATATCAAAATGGACCATTGCTTCGTCCTTGCATATGTTTATTTCTTGATGTTGTCTAGGAATTCCTTTGATTGTATGGAGCATTTGTATCTGCTGATAAGATGTTTTAGTTTTTGTTGGAGATCTTTTGCCAGCTTATATGATGGAGTTCCAGGGAGTGCCACAATGGGTCAAAGTGGTGCATTTGGTTTGTGTACTTACATAGAACATAGAATGTTACTGCGCAGTACGGGCCCTTCGGCCCTCAATGTTGCGCCAACCAGTGGAACCAATCTGAAGCCCATCTATCCTACACTATTTCACACTATCTTACACTATTTGGGGTATTCCGTAAAATCTTGGGGTGTTGTTGCTTTCTGGTTTCATCTTTTGAAGGCCAATCCTGGTTAATAGCCCACTTGTTTGTAAGTTCTGTCGTGTTGTTTATTCTATTGGTTAGCTGTGGCGTGGGATCACACTCCTTCTGTAGGTAGGTGTCAGTATCTGCAAGTAGTTTCTCTGCTTTGAGTATACTGTATTTGGACTTATCCATGATAACTGTCATACTGCCTTTTTCCGCTAGTACTATGATTATGTTCTTGTCATTTTTGAGTGTCCTTCTCAGTCTCCGAGTTTTCTTTGACACTGGGTGGACACTAGTTCTGACAGCCTTGTCGGGTGTTTTAAGGGGTAAAGCATCTTTTGTTCGGCCCGGTTTGTGAGGTTGTAGCTTTCATGTGATTCACGTGCTTGTTCAGAACTGCTTCTCCTACCCGACCTTTGTAAGTCAAAGGAACTGACGTCACATCGACTGTGCTGCTTATCCATGCAGGGCCATTCCCATGGTTTCTGCACAAAAGTTCATCCCCTGATGTAAACTGCCTCTCTTGCTTGAGGAATCTTGTGTCCAACATTGGCATCCCAAATGTTGTTTCCCCTCCCCCAAGTTCTGGTACAATTTCTTCTCCTCTGATGGAGCTGTCCCTGTAGTTGCATGCAATCAAATAGAAACTGTCAGTTTGGTATTGAATGAAACTGTAGGCTGTTTCTTTCAGTCTGCCTTCAAAGTTTGGACTGGTCTTTATGCTAGGTGATGGATGGTATAGAGCTGTCCTTACATGCTGAATGCGATTCGACTTTAGGAAATACTCAAATTCCCTGATGGTAAATGTTGGTCTGTTATCTGTGACCAACATGTCTGGGAGTCTGTGTCTTGCAAAATGATGCTTGCAACTTTTCAACTGGCGTTGCTGTGTTTGACAAATGAACTCTATGCATGTCCAACCACTTTAAATGGGTATTCACAATTACTAAAAACTGAGCCCACGAAAGGGCTGTATAGTCGACGTGGAGTTGAGTGAAGGATTTACCCAGCCTTTCCGATGCTAACATCTCTGCAGTTTGCAACAGTTTATGTCTTTGCTCACTCTTTGAGCACTGCCCTATCAATGCAGATATGTCGGCATCCAATCCTGGCCATGAAACACAACGTCACACCAACATCTTCATTTTGGAAAGCCCGGATGATCTTACTCAAATCTGGTGGCAACATTTGCTCCAGATAATAATATGCTGTTCTCGATGATCTGGTCTTGCCAGGTCCAGAAAGGTTTCAATTCTAGTTGTGATGGCCTTTTTGTTTCCCCCATCACCAGCAGCTGTTTTAGATTTGCCAGGATTGCATCTTTTTGTGTTCACAGTCTGATACTGTCAACAGTGACCAGAAGAGCATCCAGTAAGTTTAAAGCTAAAATGGACTTTTCCAGTGGTGGCACCACAGATGGTGTATTGTCAATGAGAGGTGGCTCAAGGTATCTGCTTTGGCATTTGGCCTCCCAGCCCGTGTTACAACTTGTAATTGTATACAGTTAGAATAAGAGCCCACTGCTGAATTTGACCTGAAGCCATGGGTGGCTTGGCCCTGTTCTCTTTAAGTACATCTAACGGGTTTGTGGTCCATCACTATTACAAAGTCGGTTAAGATATTGGTAGAACTATCTCACATGAAAGCTGAAACAAAACCTTCCTTCTCTAACTGGGCATATCTTTGTTCAGCATTAGTCAAAGTCTGTGATGCTATTGGACGTTTCGCTCCATTGGGCCATCTGTGAGCCAATACTATCCGATACGAAGAGTCATCACATTTCGCTTAGGACAATATCCTCGACAATGATAGCTGCTGCTTCACTTTCCTAAAGACTCTGAGATTACTTCTAAGAATGACTCTTTTTCAATAACAAATGTAAAGGTGCCAGGATGGAGGCCTAGTTACGTATGAATTTTCGGTAATAATTCACCAACCCAAGGAAAGACTTAAGCTCCAGTACAGAGGTAGGGCAGGGCAACTTTGATTGTCCTCTCTTTCTCCTCCAACCCGGTCATGTCGACTCTATAGCCCAAGTGGCTCACTTGGGATGCCTGGAACACACATTTTCCCTTCCAAAGGTTTACTGGCGACTTGGAGAAATGTTTAAGCACGATTTCCAAGTTCTCTAAATGCTCTTCATTGGTCTTCCTGGTTATTCACATATCATCCAGATAAATGGTGATCTGGGGTAAACCTTGTAAAATGTTCTCCATCATCGGCTGGAAAAAAAGCACAGGCTGATGATACCCCAAATGGCAGCCTCATATGTGAAAGTGAGGATGGCAGATGCTGGAAAATCACAGGTCAGGCAGCATCAGAGGAGCAGGAGAATCGACTTTTCGGGCAAAAACCCTTTGATTCTTTCCTCTCATATAGTACAAACCCTTATGGGTATTAATTGTAGCTGATCTCTGGGAATACTCGCAATTGCAGGTCATGAAGGACAGCCTCCTCTGCCAGTTTTGTATATAAATCTCCGATACGAGGTATCCAGCTGTGAAAAGCGGTTCGCCGTTTGTCTGAAATCCCCACAAAGGCAAACTGATCCGTCGGGCTTCAAAATTGGTAAGACCGGTGCTCCCTATTCCACAAACTGCTCTGGTTTGATGATTCTGGGTGAAAGTGAGTACTACAGATGCTGGAGATCAGAGTCAAGATTAGAGTGGTGCTGGAAAAACACAGCAGGTCAGGCAGCATCTGATGAGCCGGAAAATCAACTTTTTTTGCCCGAAACATCGATTTTCTGCTCATTGGTTGCTGCATGACCTGCTGTGCTTTCCCAGCACGACTCTAATCTTGGTTTGATGATTTCTTCACTTTCAGCAACCTGATTACCTGAGCGGGCCTTGCAGAATTGCTTCTTGGTCAACATATAAGGTGGCCTTGGCCCTTTTGGTAGTCCCTAGACCTCCCTGAAAAACTTCTAGGTATTTAATTAGAAATTCACTCAGGTAGCCAATTTTCATTCAAAAAATACCGAGCCAATTAAGCTGAATCTTTCTCAACCAATTTTGCCCCATCAAGCTTGGGCCTGAGCTACGATCAGTGAAACAACAACTTGTCATAAGAGATTGGAACCAAAGTTGTACCCTTAATCTGTAAGGCTTCCCTGGTATAGGTTCTTAGCTTGACCGAGGCATTAAACAAACTCAAGAGTTGGAGTCCAGAACAAATTTTGGTAAAGAGTAGTTTCACAATCACTGATACAGCCATGAACTGACTTTCATTAGAACTAGGTGACCATTTAAGCAGATGTTTATTTTGATTGGTTCTGATTTGGATGTTGCTAAGCAATTTAACTGTTCCAAACAAGTTGTAGCTGGAGTTTTCAGTGTGTCCACTCTTCTGGATATCGGCCTATGAATTCTCTTACTCAATTCAGTCCTTCTGGGACTATGTCTTGAGTCTGAACGTCAGCAGCAACTACAGTGGCCTGCTGGCCTGCATCCTTGAGAAAATATTAACAGTTTGGCCAAAGCATGGCTTTGTTTTGGAGTTTGCTGTGGGCTGATCTGGGGCCCCTCTGTCCAGGATATGTCCAAAGTGAGGCAATGCAATTGCCTTCACTCAAGTGTGTTGCCAAAGCTCAGTCGCTTGGCGAGGGTGTCCACTTTGTTATGAAAGTGTAGCTGTGTACTGTACCTTTTAAGAGAGAGATGAAGCTAGCAAGGACTGACCAAAAGCAGAGTGTGCATCCAAGGAGCAGGAGAATCGACGTTTCGAGCATGAGCCCTTCTGCTCCTTGGATGCTGCCTGACCTGCTGCGCTTTTCCTGCAACACATTTTCAGCTCTGATCTCCAGCATCTACAGTCCTCACTTTCCCCTCATAAGCAGAGTGTGTTGAATACAATAAAAAAGTAACACTTGATTGAAACAAATAGTTGGAGTAGTGTCGCCATGGGACAAAAACAAATTTGTGGGCAGCACAGTGGCACAGTGCTTAGCACTACTGCCTCACAGCGCCAGAGACCCCGGTTCAATTCCCGACTCAGGCGACAGACTGTGTGGAGTTTGCACGTTCTCCCCGTGTCTCCGTGGGTTTCCTCCGGGTACTCTGGTTTCCTCCCACAGTCCAAAGATGTGCAGGTTAGGGTGAATTGGCCATGCTAAATTGCCCCTAGTGTTAGGTAAGGTGTAAATGTAGGGGTATGGGTGGATTGCACTTCGGCGGGTCGGTGTGGACTTGTTGGGCCGAAGGGCCTGTTTCCACACTGTAAAGTAATCTAATCTAATCTAATCTAATCTAATTTAATTCAAATTTGGCCAATCAGTATAAATTATGACCCAGACACCAAAACCCAATCGAATTTAAATTGTGTTTTGATGATATCAAACCAATGAAATGATCCAATGATTTGGGGTATTAAACTGGGCATTTTGAACAGTTAGAGGGAGAACTGCCAAGAACACCAACAAGTATAGACTGCTAGCCAAATAGCTCCCTAAAAGTTACCTGCCCACGTGAAAAACTGTACAGCAGAAGATCAAAGAAGAGATGACCCCGGAAAAGCCAGATGAAAATCTACAGAGGAAAATCACAAAGGCGAATTGACAAAGCCGATTGGGTTTGAAACATGATATATTTGATTTTTGAGTCATAGAGATGTACAGCACGGAAACAGAACTTTCGGTCCAACCTGTCCATGCCGACCAGATATCTAGTCGCACCAATAACCCAATCTAGTCCAACCTGCCAGCACCCGGCCCATATCTGTCCAAACCCTTCCTATTTATATACCCATCCAAATGCCTTTTAAATGTTGCAATTATACCAGCCTCCACCACTTACTCTGGCAGCTCATTCCATACACGTGCCACTCTCTGCATGAAAAAGTTACCCCTTAGGGGTCTCTCATATCTTTCTCCTCTCACCCTAAATCTCTAGTTCTTTACTCCCCGACCCCAGGGAAAAGAATTTGCCTATTTATCCTAACCATTCCCCTCATAATTTTGTAAACCTCTAAGGTCACCCTTCAACCTCCGACACTCCAGGGAAAACAGCCCTAGCCTCTTCAGCCTCTCGCTGTAGCTCAAATCCTCCAATCCTGGAAAATCCTCGTACATCTTTTCTGAACCCTTTCAAGTTTCACAACATCTTTCCGATAGGAAGGAGACCAGAATTGCACGCAATATTCCAACAGTGGCCTAACCAATGTCCTGTACAGCTGCAACATGACCTCCCAACTCCTGTACTCCATACTCTGACCAATGAAGGAAACCATACCAAACGCCTTCTTCACTATCCTATATACCTGCAACTCCACTTTTAAGGAGCTATGAACCTGCACTCCAAGGTCTCTTTGTTCAGCAACACTCCCTAGGACCTTACCATTAAGCGTATAAGTCCTGCTAAGATTTGCTTTCCCAAAATGCAGCACCTCGCATTTATTTGAATTAAACTCCATCTGCCACTTCTCAGCCCATTGGCCCATCTGGTCCAGAATCCTCTTGTAATCTGAGGTAACCCTCTTTGCTGTCCACGATACCTCCAATTTTGGTGTCATCTGCAAACTTACTAACTATACCTCTTATGCTCACATCCAAATGATGTATCTAAATTACAAAAAGTAGAGGACCTAGCACTGATCCTTGTGGCACTCCACTGGTCACAGGCCTCCAGTCTGAAAAACAACCTCCAACCACCACCCTTTGTCTTCCACCATTGGGCCAGTTCTGTATCCGAATGGCTAGTTCTCCCTGTATTCCATGAGATCTAACCTTGCTAAATCGGTCTCCCATGGGGAATCTTGTTGAATGCTTTAGATTAGATTAGATTACTTACAGTGTGGAAACAGTCCCTTCAGCCTAACAAGTCCACACTGACCCACCGGAGCGCAACCCACCCAGACCCATTCCCCTACATTTACCACTTCACCTAACACTACAGACAATTTACCATAGCCAATTCATCTTACCTACACATTTTTGGATTGTGGGAGGAAACCCCACAGACATGGGGAGAATGTGCAAACTCTACACACAGTCGCATGAGGCAGGAAGTGAACCTGGGTCTCTGACGCTGTGAGGCAGCAGGGGTAACCATTGTGCCACTGTGCCGCCTACAAAGTCCATATAGATCACATCTAGCACTCTGCCCTCATCAATCTTCTTTGCTACTTCTTCAAATAACTCAATCAAGTTTGTGAGACATGATTTCCCACGCACCAAGCCATGTTGACTATCCCTAATCAGTCGTTGCCTTTCCAAATACATGTACATCCTGTCCCTCAGGATTCCCACTAACAACTTGTCCACCACTGACATCAGGCTCACCAACCTATAGTTCCCTGGCTTGTCTTTACCGCCTTCTTAAACAGTGGCACCACATTTGCCAACCTCCAGTCTTCTGGCACCTCACCTGTGACTATCGATGATACAAATATCTCAGCAAGAGGCCCAACAATCACTTCTTTAGCATCCCATAGAGTTCTCGGCTACACCTGATCAGATCCTGGGGATTTATCCACTTTTAACCGTTTCAAGACATCCAGCACTTCCTCCTCTGTAATTTGGACATTTTACAAGATGTCATCATCTATTTCCCTACAGTCTATATCTTCCATATCCTTTCCTTAGTAAATACTGATGCAAAATATTCATTTATTATCTCCCCCATATTCTGAGGCTCTGCACAAGGGCCACCTTGCTGATCTTTGAGGGGCCCTATTCTCTCCTAGTTACCCTTTTGTCCTTAGTATGTTTGTAAAAGCCCTTTGGATTCTCCTTAATTCTATTTGCCAAAGCGCTCTCATGTCCCCATTTTGCCCACCTGATTTCTCTCTTAAGTATACTCCTACTTCCTTTATACACTTCTAAAGATTCACTCGATCTATCCTGTCTATATCTGACATATGCTTCCTTCTTTTTCTTAACCAAACCCTCAATTTCTTTAGTCATCCAGCATTCCCTATACCTACCAGCCTTCCCTTTCACCCTGACAGGAATATACTTTCTCTGGATTCTTGTTATCTCATTTTTGAATGCTTCCCATTTTCCAGCCGTCCCTTTACCTGCAAACATCTGTCTCCAATCAGCTTTCAAAAGTTTTTGCCTAATACTGTCAAAATTGACCTTTCACTAATTTAGAACTTCAGCTTTTCGATCTGGTCTATCCTTTTCCATCACTATCTTAAAACGAATAGAATGATTGTCGCTGGCCCCAAAGTGCTCCCCCACTGACACCTAGGCTACCTTATTTCACAAGAGTAGGTCAAGTTTTGCACCTTCTCTAGTAGGTACATCCACATACTGAATCAGAAAATTGTCTTGTACGCACTTATGAAATTCCTCTTCATCTAAACCTTTAACACTATGGCAGCTCCAGTCGATGTTTGGAAAGTTAAAATCCCCAACCATAACTACCCTATTATTCTTACAGATAGCTGAGATCTCCTGACAAGTTTGTTTCTCAATTTCCCTCTGACTATTGGGGGTCTATAATACAATCCCAATAAGGTGATCATCCCTTTCGTATTTCTTCGTTCCACCAAAATAACTTCCCTGGATGTATTTCCGGGAATATCCTCCCTCAGCACAGTTGTGATGCTATCCCTTATCAAAAATGCCACTCCCCCTCCTCTCTTGCCTCCCTTTCTATCCTTCCTGTAGCATTTGTATCCCGGAACATTAATGTGTACAAGATGTTGAGAGGCATAGAGACATTTTTCCAATGGTGGAAATGTCTATCACAAGAAGGCATAATTTTAAAATAATTGGATGAAAGTTTAGGGGAGATGTCAGAGGTAGTTTCTTTACACAGAGTGTGATGGATGTGTGGAATGCACTTCCGGCAGTGATAGTAGAGTCGTATACATTAGGGATATTTAAGCAACTCTTGGAAAGGCACATAAAAGATAGTTGGTTAGTCAAATCTTAGAGTAGGATAAATGGCCGGCATAACATCGAGGGCCAAAGGGCCTGTTCTATGCTGTTCTGCTGTATGTTCTATGTAAAGGCCAGAGTAACCATGACTTGCTTAAAACACACTTCAAAATTTCTAGTCCACTCCAATTAATTCGGAGATTCTAGTCAACCATCTGCAGTTGTCTCCAAATCATTGTCATTTTTTACTCAGTATGATGGAAATCCATCCATCACATTTTCTAGGTTACTGCAGGCTGACCTATGATAATTCATCTGATTATTAGTGACCAAGTTGCAGTGTTTGACTGTAATATATCCCTGATTAAATTGGCCAAAAAGCATTGATTGACTGTGAATGACCCCAAACTGACCCTTCAATAAATCCTTGACTAATTTACCTTAAATCTCTGGACTGCTTGCACTTGACCTTGAGGACTGACAATGGCCCAGTGGCCAAACTACAATAACATGGATCTCCAGGCCTGTGTAGAACCAAACACATGACTGATCATGAGCACCTCATTGAACTGGAATTCAATATGCTCTTTGACTGACTATGGTAATTCACCTGACTGGAGTCTACTCTGACTCCAGCAAACATTCCTACCCTTTAGCTTTCAGACATTGCCATTTTCTTCAAGCATATGCAGTATGTTTGTCATAGAAGCTTCTGGCACAGACGGTAGCTGTGGTATTGATATATGATCATGAAATAGTGACATGTTCAACTCTCTCAGACTGACACATTTAACTCTTTACTGCTCCCCTCTGCTACAAGCTATCTGTCTGTCTTTCTGTGTTAAAAAAGAGTGGTAAACTATAAAGGCTGCCTGTCACTATCCGATTGCTAGAAAGCAGGCTAAGGTACAGAAGTTACCTGGCTCCCTCTCACTACAAAATATCCTGTACAGTTGCCTGAAGATGTCTGGCTGCCTGTCACAAAATTACCTGCCATATGTGTACAAGTCCTGTCTGTCCCTTAACTCTATAGTGCTTGAAATCCTGAAATTTTTTTTTAGATTAGATTAGATTACTTAGTGTGGAAACAGGCCCTTCGGCCCAACAAGTCCACACCGCCCCGCCGAAGCGTAACCCACCCATACCCCTACATCTACATCTACATTTACCCCTTACCTAACACTATGGGCAATTTAGCATGGCCAATTCACCTGGCCTGCACATCTTTGGACTGTGGGAGGAAACCGGAGCACCCGGAGGAAACCCACGCAGACACGGGGAGAACATGCAAACTCCACACAGTCAGTCGCCTGAGGCGGGAATTGAACCCGGGTCTCAGGCGCTGTGAGGCAGCAGTGCTAACCACTGTGCCGCCCAAAGTTGTTGTGGAACTTTGCCAATGCCGAGTTGCATTGGTAAATAGTACAGAAAGAGACCATGAAGGCACCTTGTGCTGAAGAAATGTTCTTTACATGTAAAGAGAAGCTGGAGGTTGGCACATCCATCCCATGAACTGTAATGAAGCTGATGATGTGAGCTATCTGCTCTATTTCTGTGTTTCTATGCAACCTGGTTTCTCAGTTTGGAAGAGGAAAATTGGAATTGCAATGTTAATATGGTGAGTTGAGGTATAAAGTAAACACAATGTTTGGACATGAGTTTCCTCTTATTTGATGGTGAAGTTCTGCATTCACTATCTAAGGTTTAAGAATTTCATCAGGAGAGGCTTTCTACATGGTTAGGTATCTGACTTTTTGACTCTTATCCCATTAAGTAATCTCACTTATCATCATTCTCATCACCTCAGAGGAGAAAATACTAACAGCTGTAAGCAGGGGAAGGCATCCTGTATACTGTACCTTGTCTGCATAACTATCGTATTCCTATAGTTCTTTTCTAGTAAGCCTGAGTCTAATTTGCTGTCTCTTTCCTCTTAAATCTGTTAATTATATTATTTCATGCAAAAAGACTAAAAGCAGTAAATATATTAGAAAATAATAGGGAGATCTTATAGAAGAGGAGAGATCATCCAGGATAAATCATACAGGATAGAGCAAAAATCAAAAAGTTGATTATTCATACTTGTCTTGAATATAGCATTTGTTTGTCTAAATATTTCTTAGCTTTTGGATTTTTATGCAAGCTTCCCATCAACCTATTGTTAATTGTTATGGGTCAGACCAGACCCTCTCAAAATATTTAAGCAGGTAGCCCAGACCCTAACATTTTTTCTTATTTTTAAGGCAAATACTGCGATCCAGATTCAAGACAACTGGCCAAACTACTTGATGTTAAGCAAATCATAATCTACTTAAACATTATTGTTATAATACAATCAAAGAAGCAGTAATTTATAAAAACTTTAGTCTATTGGAAAACTTAACGGAATAATAAATAAAGTAACTATTTCTAATTAACTGTTCGAATGTAGTAATAACCAATAAACACATCCTTTGGCAAAAAAGGCAAATTCAGAGAAACAGTTTTTTGTCTCTCACAAGCAGTCTAGCAGCCTAGAAAGGGAACTCTCACCCCTCTTTCCCCCCCACCCCCAACCCCCGTGCCCCCACACTCCGCTTTTGATTGTAACTGAAAGAAGAAAAAAAAATCGATTTCATTTCTTAAGTCCACAATCGCAAATGCTTAAAGCTAAACCTAAACACTAAAATAAAAAATAAATCCTGGTCTGCGAGAGTTAACCACATCCAGGCTACTTCTATTGTTCCAACTTTTGGGGAAAAAAAAACCCAACACTTCACAGGCTTCATGTCTTGAAACGGATAAATCCCCAGGACCTGATCAGGTGTACCTGAGAACTCTGTGGGAAGCTAGAGAAGTAATTGCTGGGCCTCTTGCTGAGATATTTGTATCATCGATCGTCACAGGTGCAGTGCCAGAACACTGGAGGTTGGCAAACTTGGTGCCACTGTTTAAGAAGGGTGGTAACGATAAGCCAGGGAACTATAGATTGGTGAGCAAGTTGTTGGAGAGGATCCTGAGGGACAGGATGTACATGTATTTGGAAAGGCAAGGACTGATTAAAACATAGAACAAAATATAGAACAGTACAGCACAGAACAAGCCCTTCAGCCCACGATATTGTGCCATCCATTGATCCTCATGTAAGATAAACCTAATGTACGAACCCTCAAATTTCTGTGACCATATGCATGTCCAGCAGTCTCTCAAATATCCCCAACGACTTCGCTTCCACAACTGCTGCTGGCAACGCATTCCATGGTCCCACAACACTCTGCATAAATAACCCGCCTCTGACATCCTCTCCATACTTTCTGCCAAATAGCTTAAAACTATGAACCCTCGTGTTAATAATTTCTGTCCTGGGAAAAAAGTCTCTGGCTATCAACTCTATCTATGCCTCTCATTATCTTGTATACCTCAGTTAGGTCCCTTCTCTTCCTTCTTTTTTCCAATGAAAAAAGTCCGAGCTCAGTCAACCTCTCTTCGTAAGATAAGCCTTCCATTCCAGACAGCATCCTGGTAAAC
Organism: Chiloscyllium punctatum; assembly: GCF_047496795.1. NCBI lineage: Eukaryota > Metazoa > Chordata > Chondrichthyes > Orectolobiformes > Hemiscylliidae > Chiloscyllium > Chiloscyllium punctatum. The sequence continues at coordinate 74,591,548 of NC_092743.1, forward strand.
CTCCTCTGAACCCTCTCCAAAGCATCCACATCTTTCCTATAATAGGGCTACCAGAACTGGACACAGTATTCCAAGTGCGGTCTAACCAAAGTTTTATAGAGCGGCAACAAGATCTCACAGCTCTTAATCTCAATCCCCCTGTTAATGAAAGCCAAAACACCATATGTTTTCTTAACAACCCTGTCCACTTGGGTGGCAATTTTAAGGGATCTATGTACCTGCACACCAAGATCCCGCTGTTCCTCCACACTGCCAAGAATCCTGTCTTTAGTCCTGTACTCAAATGTCAAGTTCGACCTTCCAAAACGCATCACTTCGCATTTAACCAAGTTGAACTCCATCTGCCACCTCTCAGCCCATCTCTGCATCCTGTCAATGTCACGCTGCAGCCTACAACAGTCCTCTATACTGTCAACGACACCTCCAACATTTGTGTCGTCTGCAAACTTGCTAACACATCCTTCAATCTCCTCATCCAAGTCATTAATAAAAATTACAAAAGAGTAGAGGCCCAAGAACAGAGGCCTGTGGAACACCACTCACCACTGACTTCCAGGCAGAATACTTTCCTTCCACTACCACTCGCTGTCTTCTGTCGACCAGCCAATTCTGTATCCAGACAGCTGAATTTCTCTGTATCCCATTCCTCCTGACCTTCTGAACAAGCCTACCATGGGGAACCTTATCAAATGCCTTGCTGAAATCCATATACCCCACATCCACCTCTCGACCCTTATCAACTTGTCTAGTAACATCCTCAAAGAACTCAATAAGAAGAGGGACAGTCAACATGGCTTTGTCCGTGGGAAATCATGTGTCTCAAACATGATTGAGTCTTTTGAAGAAGCAACAAAGAGGATTGATGAGGGCAGAGTGATAGATGTGACCTATATGGACTTCAGTAAAGCATTCAACAAGGTTCCCCATGCAAGACTAGTTAGCAAGGTTCGATCTCATGGAATACAGGGGGAACTAGCCATTTGGATACAGAACTGGCTCAAAGGTAGAAGACAGAGGGTGGTGGTGGAGGAATGTTTTTCAGACTGGAGGCCTGTGACCAGTGGAGTGTCACAAGGATCGGTGCTGGGTCCACTACTTTTCATCATTTATATAAATGATTTGGATGTGAGCATAAGAGGTATAGTTAGTATGTTTGCAGATGACACCAAAATTGGAGGTGTAGTGGACAGCGAAGAGGGTTACCTCAGATCACAACAGGATCTGGACCAGATGGGCCAATGGGCCGAGAAGTGGCAGATGGAGTTTAATTCAGGTAAATGCGAGGTGCTGCATTTTGGGAAAGCAAATCTTAGCAGGACTTATACACTTAATGGTAAGGTCCTAGGGAATGTTGCTGAACAAAGAGATCTTGGAGTGCAGGTTCATAGTTCCTTGAAAGTGGAGTCACAGGTAGATAGGATAGTGAAGAAGGCATTTGGTATGCTTTCTTTTATTGGTCAGAGTATTGAGTACAGGAATTGGGAGGTCATGTTGCGGCTGTACAGGACATTGGTTAGGCCACTGTTGGAATATTGCATGCAATTCTGGTCTCCTTCCTATCAGAAAGATGTTGTGAAACTTGGAAGGGTTCAGAAAAGATTTACAAGGATGTTGCCAGGTTTGGAGGATTTGAGCTATTGGGAGAGGCTGAATAGGCTGGGGCTGTTTTCCTTGGAGCATCAGAGGCTGAGGGGTGACCTTATAGAGGTTTACAAACTTATGAGGGGCATGGATAAATAGGCAAAGTCTTTTCCCTGGGGTCAGGGAGTCCAGAACTAGGGGGCATAGGTTTAGGGTGAGAGGGGAAAGGTATAAAAGAGACCCAAGGGGCAACTCTTTCACACAGAGGGTGGTACGGGCATGGAATGAGCTGCCAGAGGAAGTGGTGGAGGCTAGTACAATTGCAACACTTAAAAGGCATTTGGATGGGTATATGAATAGGAATATGAATATGGGCGGGGTGCTAGCAAGTGGAACTAGATTGGGTTGGGATATCTTTTCAGCATAGACGGGTTGGACCGAACGTTCTGTTTCCATGCTGTTCATCTCTATGACTCTAGGCTGTTTACTCCAGTGGTTCTGGTAGATTGCTCATAACCTCTGTCTTACAACCGCTCTCCAAAAAACATGAGAACAAAATAATCTCTTAAAACCACAGCATCGTCACATCATGAAATGTTAGGAGAAATTTTCATTCAACCTGTGTTGTTAGAACTGAGTGTGTCCAAGACTATTGTCTATTTTACAATCTGTTCAATTTTATTCTCCATTGACTTTGATGAAATATCAATCCTGGCAGGAAGTAAACATAGTATTTAATTGAAGAACAATTTCGAACATGTCATCTCATAATGAAAAGAACTGTAGAGATCAGATGGGTCACACACCATCAATTGATTATATTAACAGACTCAGTCCTTTAGTACAAATTTTGCACTCAGTCCTTTAGTACAAATTTTGCATTAATCTATATTCTTGAAAATATTCAAATAAAATACAAAATGCTATTGCTATTGATTATTACTGTTACACTGAGTTACATTCTAAATTCCACTTTCTTTGGTTGTATTTTAACTATAATGTTTAAATAGATTGTGTTTTACTTAACGTTGTGTAGTTTGACCAGTTGCATTACATCTGGAACATTGTATGAGCCATAACGACTTTACAAATGCATTAATAAAACACTTTCACCAATAAATATTTAAGAATAAAGTGCAGATATTCAACAAAAGTATAATTAATGGTGAGCTATTGAGGAAAGTTCTAGTTCTGCCTTCTGTAAGGAAAGCTTCAACTCGGTTATGAAAGCATTCAAAGAACTCAACTAACATAAGCTTTGAAGTTATTATTAAAATGAAAACATCAGGTACAATTCATGTGGCAATCACAATTATGGTTATGACTTCAAAGAAACTGTTAAAACTGTTAAAACTTTTAAACTCAACAATGAATGGTAATATATCATGATCATAATAACTAATCGAACTACATCTCAAATGTCAAAATGCATTTGTTTCCAAATCAGATTTTTCAACAAAACAGCATGGAGTCTAATTCCAATATGTCAAAACTGCTTCAGAAAGTACACATAGGCCCATTGCATCTTCTAAGCATAATATAAACTTAACCAAAGTTGATTCAAATGCAGTGACATTCCCAACACACTTCCAAAATAATTTCCTTTTAACAACTGGGAGTGACATAAACCTAGTCTGGGAAGCCTTCTCTTTGTGACAGAGTCCAGTCAGCACCAAGGTATAATTATGATACTGATACTGCAGTATCTAGTATCAGACCACTAACTGCAGCATATTGTGTTTTGGCATCGAACCTAGAAATATAGTTTAATAATCACGTCCCAGCTTTTTATATTCATAAACAGGATCTACTTCGTTATTTTGCTTTCAAGCAGAACACTTTCCAGTAAGTATGGTAAATCTGAACTTAATTTTACCTCTATTCTACTACTTTATTACAATGCATTTGTACAATTGATTTATCATGTAGGTGTCAGTGCATTGATAAGTATAACGTTTATATATGTGCAGAACACCATAATATGTAATTCAAGGCCACATTTCTGCTTAGGCAGTCTGGTAGAGATTAGATGTTTTCTTTTTGGTTTCATTCTTTCTGTACAGTAATTCACTGAAGGGTGAATAACATTTTGCTTTTAGGCTACATTTATTTTGCTGTTAAATTATAACCTGAGATAGATGTGGCTGAGATTCGCACTATTGTTCTGCATAATATACAATTATATAGACACCACCATCATTAGAACACACCAGTCAGTTGTGCTGAAGCCTGCATGTTATAATTAGTGGTATTGATAATGAATATTATGCAACATAATGTACAATATAACATGAAAAAGTTGGAGTTAAGTTCCAACTACCTTGAAACCCAACAAATGCTTTCATACAGACCAAGGGTGAAAATTGCTGGAGTAGATGTTCACTGTCACTGCTTGAGTGATCATTTTGTGCAGATAGTAACCTCACATTTTACACCTCCTTCAATTTTCATTCCTTTATAACAACCATTCATGGAGTGAAGACAAAAGTACTGGAATGTGTTGATCTTCTTCTCATAAAAGGGACATAGGTTTCATTCTCAGTTCTGATATTATCTACCTATCAGGAAAGACAGAGCATGAATGAAAGCTGAAGGGTGACCTGACAAAGGTCTTTAATATTATAAAGGGTGGTAATTGCAGAACTAGGGAATATGTTTTTTACTTGTGAAGGAATTGAAATTAGGAAGTGGGAAAGGGTGAAGGTGCATGGAAGTCTGCCAGGCATCTAGTGTTGGAGCGACACTTGACTTGGCTGGAGAGCGGAGTTGCCAGGCCATGGGTGATACTGAGGTCAAAGGGACATGTGATGAGAATAAGGAAGATTTCTACTTGGAGTCGACTATTGGACAGAACTGAAATGTGCATCAGACATGGATGGAATGAAGGGTTGGGATGACTTGAACCCTAAGTATTTATATTCTCCAGGCAGACAGCTGCTTTCTGGAAAGAAAGAGACTCTAGACTCCTCTGAAGTGGGCAGCATTGATGCCCCATTGGATGCAGCAACATATCATTCCCTGCAAGCCCTCTGCTCAATCATGCCTGAAACCTTGGATACCCTGGAATTTGAACTGTCAGTCCTGCCCTTCCTCCAATCATGTCTCCTTCATTGGGACAAAATCATGTGCTAATGTGCTGATCAACATTCTAAGTTCATTCACTTAACCAGTCAAACTGCTTGCATTAAAATAGATACAATTAAGCTTTCTGGATTCTCACATACCTATCATGACCCTTTCTTTCCAATTACTTGACTGTTCTAGCATTATTTTTTATATGTAGTGGACCTTACTGCCAACTTGCATCTACTCTATGCCCAATTCCCATGCCAAGTCAGTTTAAAACATCCCCAACAGCTCAGGCAAACCTTCAGCAAAGATATTGGATGCATTCTGGTTCAAGTGCAACCCATCCAGCTTGCACAAGCCATATCTATCCCAGAAATAATCTCAATAATCAAAAAATCTAAAGCCCTCCTTCCTACACAATCTCTTTAGCCATATGTCCACTTGACCTATGTTCCCATTCCTATACTCAGTAGCATGTAACACTAGAAGTAATCTGAAGGTGACAACTTTAGCAGTCTTATCTTTAATCTATTACCGAACTCTCTCAATTCCTATTACAGGACCTTTTCCTCTTAACTAAGTCAATGCTACCAACATGTACCAGGACTGCTGGTTATCCACCCACCCCTTCAGAATGCCCTGCAGCTGTTCTGAGACATCCCTGAACCTAGCACCATGGAGACAACATACTATTCGAGAGTCTCATCTGCTGCCACAGAACCACCTATTTGTTCCCCTTCCAACTGAGTTACCTATCAATAAAGCTCTCCCAGTCTTTTTCCTCCCCTGCTGTGCAGCAGAGTCAATTGTGGTGTCACAATTTTGGTCTTTGCCAATTTTCCCTGAGAGGTCATTCAACATGACAAATCAGCTTGAGATAGGGATGGCCACAGAGGATTTATGGTCTACCTGCCTATGATTCCTTTACTCTGATCTTCACTTTACTTATCTTTCAACTCATTATTTTCATCAATGTGAATAAATATCAGCACAGACTGGCCATCCAAGTGGCTCATTTTCATGTTGTTACAACTATGTAAATGCATTTAGTTTAAATGTTATGCTTTATGGTCTTGGGTGAAGTTGGGTGGCAGAGAAATGCCCAGAAATTGGATGGTGTTGTATCTATTTTCCAGCATACAACAAACATCCAAGCATTCATGAAGCGTGATGTGCAGTGTATGTTTCATGCTGAAGTATACTGCCTATCATCTTAGGGAAGGGAGAAAGTTTGTCCAGGGCTTTTGCATCTGAAAGGGCAAGGTTTAACACTGGCCTTCCTTGTATACTGTCAGCATTAAGCTGGTTGTATTTGAAAAATTGTAGCTTACATTGAAACTATGATTTCACAAGAGGACTGCATGAGGCCAAAACCAATACATATTTTTTTTTAAAACTGAAAATGAAGTTAACAGGAACAGGATTGAGTCTCCTAGTTCCATTACAGTTACATCTATGCTTGCCCTCCTTGGCTCTATTCTGCTCATCTGCACGACCTGCTTGGTGGTCAAACTTAGAAACTGCTTGTGGATATCAAAAGGAGCTTTAACTTTTAATGTAATATTTGTTTGAGCATTATTTGATACCTTGCTGAAATACCTTGCTAATTTGTAACAACTTTGAAATGTAAATTGAGGTTTAATGAACAGAACCAATTCAATTTATATTCTAATAAGATATAAAATTAATTATAAACATGATTTACATAATCCAAGTTACATTATCATTTTACTACAGTTGCAAAAACAAAATTAGCATTTAGCTAATTATTTGAGTGGTATTGTAGTTGTAGCTAATCCCGCTGCAAGTGATACATTAGAATTTATTTTTAATTTAGGGTAAGGTATTTTTGTAAGGGTGAATATAAAAACAAATAGAGAGATAGGTAGGTAGGTAGACCCATACGGCACAGAAAAGGTTCTTTGGTCCATTGTGTCCATACCAACATAACTACAAAGAGCACTAATCCTAATTTCTTGCAGTTTTCCCACATCCTTGAATGCTATGATATTTGAAGTATTTATCCAAATTCTTTTTCTAAAAGTTGTAATATTTACAGCCTCAACTGCATTCGCAGGCATTCCAAATTCTCACCAACCCCGAATGAAAAAGGTTTTCCCCAAATCCCCTCTGAATCTCCAGCCTCTTACTCTAACACTACACCCTCTTATCATTGAACCCTCAATCAAGGGGAACCATTTCAATTCATCTTGTCCATAACCCTCATAATTTTATATACCTCAATCATGTAACCCCTCAGTCCTCTCTGCTCTAAAGAGTCAATCCAAGTCTGTCCAAAATTGGAGTAGTGTGCGCAGTTCTGGTCACCTCATTACAAGAAGGATGTGATAGCACTAGAGGGGATAACAAAGGAGGTTCATCAAGACTGTATCTGGTATGGAGAAATTGAGCTATAAAGGAGAGAGCTATAACAGAATAGAGAGATGTAATGAATGGTGTGCTGGGAGCTCAATTGTTCACGCTTCATATAAATGACTTGAATAAAGGGGTGGAAAGTATGGTTACCAAATTTGCTGATAACACAGGATCTGTAAGAAATTGGTTTTAAAGAGCACATAAGATGGCTCAAAATAATATGCACAGAACAACATAGAAACTAAAACAATACAGCACAGGAATAAGCTCTTTGGCCACTATGTCCATGCTGACCATGATGCTGTTCGAAACTAATCTTATCCTCCTAGACATGGTCAGTATCCCTCTCTTCCCTGCTTGTTCATATGTTTATCCATTGCTATTGTACTAAATAGATAGTTTAAGTAATTGTGCAAAAGTATGGCAAACTGAATATAATGCAGGAAAATATGAAGTCGTTCATTTTAGCCATAAGAATAGAAAAGAAGCGTGTTAGAAAATGATAAGAAATTGCAAAGCTCTGAGATGTAGAGGGATCTGGATGTTTATTTTTGTAAGATAGAGGTTTCACTGGCAAGATCAGCATTTATTGTCCATCTCTAATTGCCCTTGAGAACAAAGTTAAATTGTATCCTTACCAAGCAGTCTGTGAGATGTGTACTCAAAGTATTTTTAGGGAATGAATTTCACGTTGTGATGAAGAAAATACAATTTAGTCAGGATAGGTTTGATGATGAATCTGCATATTGTTGTTTTTAAATGTTTGCTGCCCCTCTACTTCAAGATTCTAGACATTGTAGTTTTGGTAGATGCTATGGGAAAAGCATTAGTGAGATGCTTTGCAACATCTTGCATAAGTACATAATGGTGGTGGAGAGAGCGGACAAATAGTGAATAAAGGAGGTAATAATCATTTACGTAAAGAGGTGAATTAGTAGAAAATTAGATCTAAAACCAATGCCATTGGCATCTGTCTGATCTTGTAATCTTGATCTTACAATATAAAAAAATTATAAGATGAAATGTTATCACGTGTTTGCAAGCAAATTACAAGTAGTTTGTCAAAAGCTTCAAGAAACTAATGCCCCTGTATAAACACACAGTATTTCTGTTTCCTGCTCAGTTAACCAAAATTTTCTAGCAGCCAGCACCCCATTCTCAAATGAGAAGCCATTAATAGTTCAATTGTTTTCATTCCCATTTTAAAGGAGTACTATCAGCTCAGCAAAATTGAACTTGGTCACATAATGTGTTGCTGTAGGCAGTCATCTTTATCTCGTCTGTCCAAAACACATTGCTCATGCCAGATGAGGGGAAGATGTCCAAAACACTGACATTTGAAAAACGTCCTGACGCATAAGCGAATTCAATAGAACAGTTGGGGCTTTTTCAAGGAAAGTCAAGCAAGTTCTTTTCATCACATATTTTAACAGAAACTTTATTTTGCAGTATAAGTTTATTCCAAAAGAGAAAATAGCATCTTAATATACACCAAATCACAGCTGCTGGGAGCCAGGAGGACAAAATCTGCACACAGGAACAAGCAAAACAAATCAAATAACAGCCAATTCTGGTCAAATTACATTGAGCCAGCTAATTTCAATAGTTTGTCATCATATAAGTAATGACAGTTACAAACAAAGTAAGCAACCATAATGATCATAAACAATAATAAACTGTTGAGCAAGTGCAGAGACAAAAATTAAAATGTCCAATCAATCAGAACAATTAGATAGCATTTAATGTGCCAACAATTAATGCAGTGTAAGGACTAAGCTCACCACTCTATGCCAGTTTTATTTATTTAAATCAAGCGATTTGAATATGTTATACCTTATGGGTAGGTATAACTTGAATCCATCCCCTGCAGTAGGGACAATACTACAGAACCATAATGTTTTATTTCACTAATAAAATTCATCAGACTACGATTTGCATGGACTTGTAATGTTTATAAACCAATGGATCTGAATGACGGATCTGGAAATAAGAGATTAAAATCCACAGCAGTTGCAGTATTTAAATTCAGTTAATTAGATAAATCTGGAACGAAAATCTACTGTTCACAATGGTGATCACATAACCACTGGATTGCAATAAAAATCCATCTGCTTCAGCAATGCCTTGCAGTGTTCTTTAGTCGCCACAATACCAGAAGGACATTGAAGCTTTGGAGAGAGTCACAGTAAGGTTCATTGGGATGTTGCCTGGCTTCGAAAGCATTAGCTATGAGGAAAGTTTATAAAGACTGGATTGTTTTCACTAGAAAGACAGTGGCTCAGAGGAGACTTGATAGAGGTCTACAAAATTATGAGGGGAACAGATACAAGCATTCTCCCAGGGTTGAAGTTTCAATTACAAGGGGCACAGGTTCAAGGTGAGAGGGGGAAAAGTTAAAGGGAGATGTGCAAGGGAAGTTTTTCACACAGTGGTAGGAGCCTGGAATGCATTGCCAGGAGAGGTGGTAGAAGCAGATAAAGAACATAGAACATAGACCATTACAGCACAGTACTGGCCCTTCAGCCCTCTATGTTGCACCGACCTGTGGATTACATTTTCATCCATATGTTTATACAATGACCACTTAATGCCCTTAAAGTTGATGAGTTTACGACTGTTGCAGGCAATGCGTTCCATGCCCTTACTGCTCTGAGTAAAGAAACTATCTCTCACATCTATATATATATATCACCCCTCAATTTAAAGCTATGTCCTCTCGTGCTAGCCATCATCATCTGATGAAAAAGGCTTTCACTATCCACCCTATCTAACCCTGTGATTATCTTATATGCCTCAATTAAGTCACCTCTCAAACATCATCTCTCTAATGAAAACAGCCTCAAGTCTTTTCAGCCTTTCCTTATAAGACCTTCCCTCCAGATCAGACAACATCCTAGTAAATATCCTCTGCACCCTTTCCAAAACTTACACATCCTTCCTATAATGCGGTGACCAGAACTGTATGCAATACTCTAAGTTCAGTCGTATCAGAGTTTTGTACGGTTGCAGCATGATCTCATGGCTCTGAACCTCAATCCTCTACCAATAAAAGCTAACACACTGTATTCTGAACAACCCTGTCAACCTGGATGGCAAGTTTCAAAGATCTATGTACTGAGATCTTACTGCTCATCTACACTATCAAGAATCTTACCATTAGCCCAGAACTCCTTATTCCTGTTGTTCCTTCTGAAGTGAATCACCTCACACTTTCCCACATTAAACTCCACTTGTCACCTCTCCAGCACTCAGCTTATATCTGTCCCTCTGAAACCTGCAACATCCTTCAGCACTATCCACAACCCCATTGACCTTAGTGTCATCCACAAATTTGCTTACCCATCCTTCTATGCCCTCATCTAAGTCACTTATAAAAATGACAAACAGCAGAGGCCCCAAAACTACTGCGGTACACCACTGGTAACTGAACTCCAGAATGAACATTTCCCATCAATCACCATCCACTGCCTTCTTTCAGCAAGCCAATTTCTGATCAAAACCACTAAATCACACTCAATCCTATGTCTCTGTATCCTCCATTGGGGCACCTTATTGAAAGCCTTACTGAAATCCACATACACCACATCAACTACTTTACCCTCATCCACCTGTATGGTCACCATCACAAAGAATTCAATAAGGTTTGTGAGGCACGACCTACTCTTCACATGTTGATAGTCTTCACATGTTAATCAACTTATTCTTTGCTAGATGATTATAAATCCTATTCCTTATATTCTTTTCCAACACTTTACCCACAACCGAAGAAAGGCTCATTGGTTGATAATTACCAGGGTTGTCTTTACTCCCCTTCTTGAACAAGGGGGCAACATTTGCTATCCTCCAGTCTTCAGACACTATTCCTGTAGACAATGATGACATAAAGATCAAAGCCAAAGGCTCTGCAATCTCCTCTTTGGCTTCCCAGAGAATCAGAGGATAAATCCCTGGGGACTTATCTATTTTCACATTTCCCAGACTTGCTAACACCTCCTCCTTGTGAACCGGTCTTTTTCCAGTGTGGATACTGACAAAAAAAAACATTCATTTCACACTTCCCCATCTCCTCTGACTCCTCGCACAACTTCCCACTACTAACCTTAATTGGCCCTAATATTTCTCTAGTCATTCTTTTATTCCTGATACATCTCTAGAAAGCTTTAGGGTTTTCCTTGATCCTATCTACCAATGACTTCTCATGTCCCCTCCTAGCTTTTCTTAGTCTTTCCTGGTTAAGTTGTAACTCTCAACCACCCTAACGGAGCATTTGTGTCTCATCATAACATAAGCCTTCTTCTTCCTTTTGACAAGAGATTCAACTTCTTTCGTAAACCATGGCTCCCTCGCTAGACCAATTCTTTCCTATCTGACAGATACATACTTATCAAGGACATGCAATAGCTGTTCCTTGAATAAGCTCCACATTTCACTTGTGCCCATCCCCTGCTGTTTCCTTCCATCCTAAATCTTGCCTAGTTGCATCATAATTGCCTTTCCCCCAGCAATGACTCTTGCCCTGCGGTATATACCTATCCCTTTCCATGGTTAAATTAAATGTAACTGAATTGTGGTCACGATCACAAAAGTGCTCACCTGCCTCCAAATCTAACACTTGGCCAGGTTCAATTACCCAGTACCAAATCTGATGTGGCCTCACCCCTTGTTGGCTTGTCGACATATTGTGTCAAGAATCCATCCTGCACACTTTGGACTAAAACTGACCTATCTAAAGTACTCGAACGATAGTATTTCCAGTTAATATTTGAAGTCCCCCCCCATAACAATACTGTTAGTCTTGCTCCTATCCAGAATTATCTTTGCTATTCTTTCATCTACATCTCTAGTACTATTCGGAGGCCTATAAAATATTCCCAATAGAGTGACCTCTCCTTTCCTGTTTCTGACCTCAGCCCATACTCTACCTCAGTAGACAAGTCCTCAAACGTCCTTTCAGCCACCATAATAATGTCCTTATCTTACAATACCACACCTCCCCCTCTTCTCTGTCTCATATTGGTGACATTTAAGAGGCATCTGGATGGTTACATGCATAGGGAGGGAACAAAGGAATACAAGGTTGGAGGGCCAAAGGGGTGGTTCTTCTCTCGTTGTTTTGTTAATTTTCCAGGCAATTTGGGAACCAGCATAGTGTTAGAAGACTGAACAAAATGGATAACCCTGTACCTTTCTACCACCAGGCCTTAAGCTACCTGCTTGCCAAGTCAATTGGGGGTCAAGCTCCACCTCTGGACATCATGCCATATTGACAAAGCCTGCCATCATATAGTGAGATTGCCTTGGCAGTTTTTTAATTCTCGGAGAGGAAGCATTACTTTATGGATACTCCATGCCTCAAGAATAGGCCTCCAACAGAAATATCTGTTCTCACACAATATGAACAGAACTTCACAACTCACCTCCATCCAGTTGTCAGGTCTTGTTCCCCGATGCCAATTTCCTAAACCTAAGCACCCTCTCACTGTTTCAGCCTCCGCAATGGCCATTGCTAGCACTGATCTGCCAATCCTCTGAGTTATCGTCAATTTGAAGATAGCCCCAGTGCTGAACTAATTATTGGCTCTACCAGAAACTCCTCCCACTGAAGTTGAATCACCTCATTCTCGTAGCCCAGGGATCAGGATATACCAGCAATGGGAGACTTCAGCTGTGACTCTTAATTTATTGATTATCAGGTAAACTGCTCAACACTATCTTAAGCGCAGTTGCAGATGGGCAATAAATGCTGGCTTTGCCAGTAACACTTCATATGCAGTAGGCATAAAAATACAAACTCAACAAATCTTAAATGAGAGCATTAAAAGGAAAGATTTTTTTAATGGGACAATCTGAAAAAATGTAGAAATCAATAAAGAAACCAATGAAGATATCAATTAACTTCTTTACAAAAGACAAAATACAAACCAGCAATATGCAAAAAACACAGACCACTTATGGTCTAGTATCTCTACCTCTGAGCTAGGAGGCCTGAATTCAAGACCCACCTGCTCTAGCAGTGTGTAATAACATCTCTAAACAGATTGAGTAGAAAAAAATCTATACAAAAAAATAACTTTTCAGAATTAGCAAAATGTTACTATTGTCATCGCCATCTCTCATGCTTTTCCTCATTTTCTCTGCCTTTTTTACTCAGAGGGAAAAAGTCAAGAGGAGCACAAATTAGAGATGCAGAATGACATGATCTGACAACATGATATGATGTGTTGTGATATACTTATGATCTGCCACTATCACACTGTTATGTTAGCTCCCATAACATAAGAATGAGACATGGGTCCACAAAGCACTGAAGAATCCAACAAACTTTTATGACCGCATCTGATAGTGAATCTTTCTCCTCTGTTTACTGTGAAGAAAGACATGAAGACTTGGGGAAGTTAGTGGTCATATCTTGGGGACAGTCCAAATGACAGCAGAGAAGATATTGAAGGTTAGGTAAATCTCCTGGTCCAGAGCAGATATATCCAAGAACACTGCAAGAGGCTAGAGAAGAAATTGTGGGGGCCGTGGCAGATATTTTTGCATCATCATTAACCATGGGTGAGGTCCCGGAAGAGTGGAAGTTAACAAATGTTGGGCTCTTATTCAAGAAGGGCTGCAAAGAAAAACATAGGCTACAGTTCCCAACATCTGTGCTTGGTAAGTTACTTGAGAAGATTCTGAGAGATAAGCTATACATGCATTTAGGGAGACAGAGTTTGATTAGCCAGGATGGTTTTGTGCATGGGAGATCATGTCTCACAAATTTGTTAGAGTTCTTTGATGAAGTGAGGAGGAAAGTTGACAAGGCCAGGGTGGTAGACACTGGATTTCATAAGGTTCCACATGATAGGCTGCTCTGGAATGTTAGATAGCATGGAATCCATGGAAAGCTGGCAAGTTGGATACACAATTGGTTTGATGGTAGGAAGCAGAGGGTAATAGTGGAAGGATACATGTCCGACTGGAGAATGTGGTTAGTGGATGACATGATCTGACAACATGATATGTGTTGTGATATACTTATGATCTGCCACTATCACACTGATATTTATGTTAGCTCCCATAAGAATGAGACATGGGTCCACAAAGCACTGAAGAATCCAACAAACTTTATGACAGCATCTGATAGTATCTTTCTCCTGTGTTTACTGTGAAGAAAGACATGAAGACTTGGGGAAGTTAGTGGTCAGGGGGCGGTGCTGGGCCTGTTGCTGTTTCTTATCTTTATCAATGATTTGAATGAGAACGTACAAGGCATGATTAGTAAGTTTGCAGCTAACACTAAAATAGGTGGTATCATGGACAGTCAGGAAGTTTGTCAGAAATTGCAGAAGGACCTTGATCAGCTGGGGAAGTGGGCCAAGAAATGGCATATGGAGTTTAATATAGATAAATGAGAGGTCTTGCATTTTAGAAAGTTAAACCAAGGTAGGAGTTTCATGGTGAATGATAGGGCCTTAAGGAGTGTAATGGAACAGGGGGACCTTCGAATTCAAATGCACAGTTCTCTGAAAGTGGAGTCACAGGTAGACAGGACAGTGAAGAATGCTTTTGGCATACTGGCCTTCATCAGTCAGGTCATTGAGTATAGATGTTGGAAAGTTATGTTGCAGTTGTTGAGAACATTGGTGAGGCCACATTTGGAGTATTGTGTTCAGTTTTGTTTCCCTTGGTATAGGAAGGATGTTATTAAACAGGAAAGAGTGCAGAATTGCAAGGATGGTGCCAGGACTCAATGATCTGAGTTATAGGGAGGCAGTGGACAATCCAATTTTTTTTTAAATTTAGAACATAGGAGACTGAAGGGGGATTCTACAGAAGTTTATAAAATCATAAGTGGTATGGATAAGGTTAATGCACTTGGTCTTTTCCCCCCAGAGTTGGAAGATCAAGGACTAGAGGGCATCAGTTTAAGGTTAGATGGGAAAAAATAAAAGGGAACAACTATTTTATATGGAGCATCCTACGGAATGAGCTGCCAGTGGAAGTGGTTGAGGTGGGTACATTAACAACATATAAAAAGACATTTGGACAAATACGCAGATAGGAAAGGTTCAGAAGGATATGGGACAAGTGCAGAGAAACAGGGTTAGCGCAGATGGACATTTTAGTCGGCATGGGCCAGTTTGGGCCAAAAAGTCTGTCTCCATGCTTTAGGACTCAAACTCTAGTAGTGTACATACACAGGAAATTACATATTTATGCTCAATTTAAGCAATTTGGATGCAGTGCCTCCATCAGTGTCTCATGCTGCTAGACAACAGAATTCAGCAGATGAAAACTGTAAGTTTCATACTATTGCGTTCATGTCATATGTTGATAACATAAGCATGGCCCTTAAAATATATATTACACAATTGCTGACAGACAACACAACTTAGAGAGACCTAAAAAGGTAAAGGGAACAGCAGAGGGAAACAACATTCATTTTCTTTGGTCATTTTTTTCCAACCCTGAAACTTCTCATGTCTTACTTTTCATTTCATACTTATTATTCTGATTTTTCTGTTCACTTCCCATGATAGATCTGTAATTTTTACTGAAGAAATGTTGTATTGTAATAGGATGTTGACCAACTGTGAGTCTCTTGC
This sequence comes from Chiloscyllium punctatum, assembly GCF_047496795.1. Lineage (NCBI taxonomy): Eukaryota > Metazoa > Chordata > Chondrichthyes > Orectolobiformes > Hemiscylliidae > Chiloscyllium > Chiloscyllium punctatum. The sequence goes on from NC_092743.1 coordinate 74,607,165, forward strand.
AAACAGCCTGATCTGAACTGAAATAAACTCCCTTCAGGGTCAGTGCCATCTGAACTCATCCTCAGAGCTTGTGTTCCAGTATAAACACTAGATGTCTTCGGCAAGATAATTAAAAAACCTCATCTTAACAAGGTCATAATCTTAATTTTATGACCTGAATTATATTATTAGGAAAATTAGGACACATTCATGGCTGGTTCACGATTTCAGAAGTGTAGAGTAGTGCCTCCCGAGGTTGTGAAAGCACTGTATAAATCACATTCTGTGGCTCAACTGTAATATTTTCAAATTATTTTAATAATTCTGTTACTCATGACTCACACTTACATGAGTGCCAGAATAAATATTTACAAGTCAGAGGGGTCATTGACTCATCTCAGTTCCATCAGCTTTGGGCTTGAAGTACAATCCTGAAGAACATCTCCGTCAAATACACAGAAATAACTGCTTGTGATAGAAATGCATTGTCAAGATTGTAGATCACCAACAACTGTTGTCTTTTGCTCAATTCACTTTTACCTTTTAGTAGTTAGACATCTGTTTTAGCCTTCAGATTAATAGTTAGGTAGCACATGAGCTGGAAGTGCGTTGCCTGTAAAAATTGTAGAGAAAGAAAAGTTATTCAATGTCAATGCCTAATCAAGGAATGTGCAAAAGTAGAAAACAAGTAGTTGAATAAAACTAAGCCTCATTTTCTGATTAAGCACTTTACAATCATCTGGACTCAACACTGAATTAAATCATAGGACCATGAACCCTATTGTATATTACCAACACAAAAGTCTGTCAGAATACAGTACATTGACTCCATGACAGTGAGAGAGTGACTGAAGATGAGGCTGGTACCTCCACACCAGATGGTCATGTGTTGTGATATCACAGGTACACGGATTGTCAGATCTGAACAACACTCTGGATGAATGTTTTCTTTTCTCTATAATGATTGAGGCTACCTTTGCATATTTTCTAATGATAACTTTGATCTCTAATCTCCCTTATTATCCTACTTTACCCTGACTTTCCCCTTTGTTTAACTTGCCTCTCTCCACTTTCTCATCAGCATAAACTCAGCCCGTTTTCAGCTATTTGCTGAAAGTCGTATGGATTTGAAACATTGGGTCGACTTTTGCCAAAGATTGGCTCAGTGTTAATTTTGGGAGATTTCATAGAGGGTGTTTCTTTGTGATCTCTAGCTCTGATGAAATTCTCTGCTACTCACCTCATTGTATATATACCACACCTCTGTGATGTTATCTCGCGATGTACTCGCCACTATCAGGACCTTCTAGGATTCGCGCCATGAGCACTATATTTAAAGTCAGCTGTACACCAGACCAGTCGCTGCCAGTTGCGAATAGCTCTTCACAGTACACAGTGGGAAGAATATGAAAAAGACCAGTTTCTGAAGGCACATAGATGGCAAAGGTAACACTGGAAATAAATTATCACATTCATAAACATATTACTACTTTATACCATCATTGGTCTGATCGGCTGGCATAGTAACTGCAGTTACAGAAATAATTCTACACAGGTTACCCATCCTTAACATCAGATCATATTAGAACCCGCCTTAAGGAGTGCTAATTTGAGCGTATCGTTAAATTGCTTTCCTGATAGTCAATTGTGTTCCGTTCGCAAACTGCGGAGAATACGCAACAGGTGTATGCATTCACTACAATTATGCTTCAGACCTATTTATTTAGGAATATTGATTGTTCCCCGTTCATCTCTCCTCCTCTAGTTTACCGCATCCACTCAGTGCACTGGCTTGAGCACACTCAAGTTTCTACACCTCTGATTACAATATTTGCAACAAACACAAAACATTTTAGTGTACGATTTTTCTCCCCCTGGACCAGATGCAATTCTTGCTTGATGTACAAATCTTGAAGTCAACTGGGAGAAGGGGAAACTATTTTGATTTTGAAACCGTTTTCCCTGGCTAAGAGGGGTCATACCCACAATACCAGTGATGACTCAAGCTCTTCACAGGAATTGACTGAACAAGCCATTTCTCAAATTAGAGGAAACACGTTAACTAAACTACATGCTAATGGGATTCGCTCACTGACAATGACACTTCACCTCCCCACCCATTGGCAGGAGCTCCGAGGGCTTTCTCTCTCTCTATGGGGCACCTGAGCTAAAACAATGCCTCCGCAGATAATCTACTTAATATTGATGACCACAGACCATGCACAGGATGCGACTGACTGTTCAACTAATCGGTGCCATCAGACCAGTAGTATTGTTAGCTCTTCTCGATATTATTAAACTATCTATCCTAGTTAGACCTGCATTATCTTGAAATCAACCATTTGTAACCCTTTATAAACTGCATATGCCTGAAACTGGGCGGAGAGATTACAACTCATCAGTGCGGAACAGCCATTCTCTACCTGATTGGTGAATGACCTCTTCCCGTGACGTTGTGAAATGAACAAACATGTCAATTTCACAAGGTTAAAAATCACACAACACCAGGTTATAGTCCAACAGGTTTAATTGGAAGCACATTATCTTTCGGAGCGCAGCTCCTTCATCAGGTGATTGCATCTCCAAATCAATTTCATAAGGTCTGCGTCTGAGCTTTATTTGAAATTGGACAATTCTCCGATAGTTAGTTGGCATGGCCCTTTTTAAAATTTGGCCACTTGCGTGTTCCTGACCTGAGCCGGTGGGCTAGTTCTGAAAGAGAACAGGTGCGAGGGCAAGAAGGGAGAACAGAAAGATCATCCCTTTAAATTTCTCAAGTTCAAAGTAGGAAACCTTGGGAAATTGACCAGGTTGCGTGCGCTTGTCTTGTTCATTTGTCCAGCGTTCTGTGCAGTCTTTGTATCCTACCTGCTTGTCCTGTTCAATTCTTTGTTCCCAGTTCAACTACTTACAGGTAAATGGGATTGTGGAACTCGGGAGAAGAACTGCCCCTGGGCATGAGCCTGATGATAAATACGTGTGTTGCAAGAACAAGGTAGGAGATCCTCTGGTTACACCAGGGTCACTGGCTGACATTGTATGAAAGGAAACAGGGGACAGTAGATATGTAATCCCCTTTATTACTACTTTGTACGGTTGCTCCCGCGGGAATTGGCCACAGGGAGGCACTTTTTTTTTAAACGAGAGAAAATTAACGAGTGGAAAACGCATATGTGGGTACGGTGACCCTTCATGGGACACTAAATAAATGCTTCAGTGCCTGGATAAATTTAAGAAAGTCGCGAAAGGACACCATTCTCCTAAAATTAAAGAGTGCCATCAGCCTTCAGACAGTGCATATTCCAATTTCCCGCTCATTGCCCCGCCTCCATATAAACTCCACCCCCCCCCCCAACTCTATTTTGATTTAATCCCTACCCTCCCCATCACTGTTTTGATCACACAGCATTGCCCTGTGGTTTGAAGGGCGGTGCTTGTCACTGGCCACTCGGGTGTTTTCCTGTCTTCCTGGTGGTGGAAATTGAATAAAGATTCATGCACCTTGTGTCTCTCACTGTGTCCCACCCCCCCCCCCCCCCCCCACACACACACACACACACACACACACACACACAACATGGGTGCTGGGGGAAAAATAAGCACTACCGCAGTTCGGCGGTAGTGTGGGGGTAAAAAAGGAGGGAAAAATAGTAAACAGGAGTGTCAGAGGTTTGGTCTGAGAGGAAAAAAAAATAAACTCCCCCGCCTCCATTGCCCCCTAGTACCTTCCTGTCCTGACCCGCTAGTAAATGAGGTCGCTGCATTTGTTGTTATGCGACGTCGCACTCTCCTATTGCCCCCTCCACCCACCCCTCAAGGGGTTCAGAAGGTTGCAGGCAGGGGGCATTAGAGACCAGGCAGCATCTGACCCTGCTTCCAACACCAGACTTAAGCTCTGACCGCAGCCTTGAGGTTGCAGATCCTTGATCACCATCACCCCACATGATGCCTCTAGACAAGCCGCTGAGATTCGGGCCATGCTCCAGGATGCCCCGGAGTCGCTGAAGTGCCCGATAACATTTCACAATTGGTTGATGGAAATTTGCACTATCTACAATTGCTTGCTGCAGAACGTTCAGACTTTACTGCAGTTCGTTTATGGCAGTCACTGGACAACTATCCCATCCTCTATTGAATTTCCCGCCAAGTTTTGGGTTGATGTGTGTGCACACACCAATGACATCTGGGACTCGTCGGTGGGTGTCCCTTTTATCAGAAAATGGCAAATTAGCAGTCAATTGTATGTTGCCCCAGCATGTCCAAGTTTATAAATCACAAAATCTCCCCTCTAAATAATTTGAACCGACAGGGGCTGTTTGACAGTAAGAGGGAAAGGGAGACATACCCTCGGCTCATGCAGCCAGGGAATCAGGGAAGAAACCATAGTCACTGCCGGGGTAGAAATGATTGTTGGTTAACGGGCCCTCATCTGCAGCCGAATGCTTCCATTCATACACCACTTCTGCTTTCTCCACACAGGCACTCCCTGTCCGAAAATCCAGTAATGGAGGTGGGAGGTCATCTCATTTCGGTTTTGGTGGACTCTGGAGCCACACGATCGTCTGCGCCTCCCTCTGCAGACCTTCCCCTCAGTTCCGAAACTGTCTGCACTGTGGGTGTCTCCGGAGTACTCTTTCGCATTGGACCAGTAACAGTCCCCGACCCAGCTATAATTTCCTCACTCCTTCCAGTAGCCCTGTTGGGGCTGCCATTAACACCAGCCTGCACCTACCCTCCCCTGTGTTGGTCATGCCCGTACACACCAGTACGTGCCTTCTTTGACCCTTCATTTTCCCTTTTGCAGAGTATCCCTCCATCCCCCTCAACCTCCTTCCTGCGCTGGGTTATTCTGAAAGACCGTTTCCGATATCAATTTCACTGTACTGCGTCTTTCCCTCACGAACCGAGATCACCCTACTCCGTACTTGCTGACCTCCACATCACCCTACCCTCGCTCCGAGCGCTGACTAGAATAGCTGCAGAAGTTCTGTTCACTACTTTGCAACTCCCCCACGCCGATAACCTCCTATGAAAAGCCCTGACTGTTGGCTGGCTTGGCTGCGAGCACAACACTCAAATCATGCAGACCTGGTCCTCTCTATCTCGCCACACATTGTCACAGTCAAACAGGGTGTTGTAATGCAATCAAAACGGCCGTACCATCTGTCGCCAGCTGCAATGGAGGGAATAAAACCTGTCATTGACTCCCTCCTACAACAAAGCATTTTAGTGTCTACTGCCAGCCCCTGTACTATGCCTATACTACCAATCCCAAAAGCTGGGAAGATGATGTTTTGTCCAGGATCTGCGGACCTTAAATGCAATCATTGTTCCCTGCTCCCCGGTGGTTCAGGACGCTAATGCCATCCTTACCAATAGCCCTGCCTCAGCCGCTTGTTTTTCAGTAATTGTTCTCCATTGTTTCCGTAATTGAGATGGCCTTTTTCTCCATCAAATTGTCTCCTGAGAGCCAATATCTTTTTGCCTTTACATATGGTGACTGCCAATATACATGGACATGGGTTCCCCAAGGGTAAACAGAGAGCCCCGTGGTATATGTCTCCGCAGTCCACCAGACACTCAGGACCCTCCACTTGCCACGTCAAAGCATCTTGCTACAATATGCTGATGATTCGTTAGTGGCCTCCATCTCCACTGATGCCTGCATGAAAGACACTGTCGCCCTGCTCCACTGCCTGGCACAGGATGGACACAAGGTCTCTGTAGAGAAAATGCAACTTTGCCAGGGCACAGTACCTTATCTGGGCTACGAACTATCACGTGGCCTCTTAGCACTGCCCTAAGACTGCATATCCGCCATCAATAAGCTCTTCCCCAACCGCCATGAGCTGAGCTTTTAGCTTTCTTGGGTATGATCAACTGCTTCAGACACTGGATACCTAAACATCGTGCCATTGACGCACACCTTCACAAGACGTCCTCGCTGAAACACCTGAAATGGAACAAGCTTTTAAAGAACTAAAACAGCATTTAATTTCTATTCCTGCTTTTGGGGTCCCTGACTATACATAGCCATTTCAATTGTATATGACTGAGAAACATCTGGGATTTTGACACAGATGCATGGAGGTCTCTGGCGCCCTATAGCCTTTTACTCTGTACAATTTCCAGCTGTTGTGAGGGTCATGGTGGCCAGTGCTGTAACGGTTGAAAAGTCCACCCCTGTAGTGCTGGATCATCCATGCATTGTTTTGGTTCCCCACTCGATTGCCCTGCTGAGTAATTCAGCAGCAACTTAACATTTCACAGTCACTAGGAGAACAGGCTATGCGGTGACATTATGATTTCATGCGAACTTTTCCCTTCAACGTGCCCCTGCTTTGAACCTGCCACTTTTCTTCCTGTTATTCAAGATCAGCATGTGGAAGGCCATGACTGTTTGGATTTAATTCAGCAGGTTGTAGTCCCACCCCCTGATCTTTTGGAGACACCAACAGAAAACCCTGATCTGATCCTTTTTACCTATGGATCCTCATTTAGGCCCACAGATCAATAGATGTCAGCGGACTATGCAGTCTGCACCCACTTGAGTCTGCTGTGCTTCCACTTGGGACGTCTGCACAGACTGCTGAGATGTTTGTCCTCACATGGGCTTGTATTCAGACCAACAATAGTTCTGCTAATATCTACACAGACTCCAAGTATGCCTTTGGATATGTATGACTTTGGTACCCACTGGAAACAGAAAGGTTTCCAGAAATCTCTTTTGGGAGACCCCTGCAGCATGCCCAACTGGTCAATAATCTATTGAAAGCTATTCTGCTGCCCTCCGCTGTAGTGGTTATAAAATTCACTGCCAACACCAACGTCACCTGCGGGAATGCTTGTGCTGACCGAGCAGCTCGACAAGCTGCACTGCATCTCACCTCCTGTGTATTGCAAGCTCCCACCATACAGGAAGCACAGGCAGCCTCTGACCTCTAAGGGAGTGTGGGCAGCTTAACACGCTGATCAACAGGCTGAGAAGCACAGCTAGGTCCATGTTGGCACTAATGAATCCCCAGTCTAGGACTGCTAGTGCACCCTGATGGATGCATCATTTGCCCCAGGTCCCACTTGCATGTACTGGCACTGGCAGCACATGGAGTTGGCCATGTGGGAAAAAGGGGGATGGTACATGCTGTGCGAGATACCTGGTATGCACTGGGGTTTTGCAGCTGGTGCCCAAGCACTGGTGTCACACTATTTGATATGTCTACAGAACAATGAGGGCAAGCCTGTGGCCAGATATGACCATTTGTCCATCCCAGAGGGACCATTCACTCAGCTGCAAATTGATTTGCTCACATGCCAACTAAACAGGCTTTCAAATACATTCTGGCAATCCTAGACACGTTCTCTCAATGGATGGAAGCATTCACCACAAAAAGGGATGATGCAGGGACAGTGGTTAAATGTCTAATGAGGGCTATCATCA